>NC_058376.1:39419166-39733750 GCF_018350175.1 Felis catus
ACTGAAATAAGGCTATATTTATATATTTTATATACATTTTTATATAATCAAGTTGTTAACTATTTAACTTGTAGTCAGTACACTTGTTTTCTCCCTACGACCTTGTCACAAACTACTTGTCCTCAACCAAGTCATTTAACCTCTTTGAATTCATCTGACTCATGTAAACAATATAGAAGAAGCAGAGACTTAATTTGTGTCTTCCAATCTAAAATGCTTTGAGTCTATCTGGCTGATTTGTGATCTACTATGTTTATAATTCCTTATTTTAGGGCAATAAAATGAAATATAATTTAAAGCATCATAGTTTAGTATTTTATTTATTATTTATTTATTTATATATCTATTTAGCATATTTTAAAGTAAATACTTATGTACAGAATGAAATATCCACGTTCTCTTTGTTGTTGGTTGTTTGGTTTGATTTATTTTCACCATTGTGAACAGAAACTTCAAGTACTTTGTCAATTATTTTTTGAAACAACTTTTTCAGAGTAGAAATTATCTAATTGCAATGATCACTGTGGAATAAAAATTTGTAACTGGATATTGATCATTGTATTCAATATGACACTGTTCTGTTAATTTGAACTTAACGTATTTACCTTTCTAAACAATGCTCCTAAAGCAAAAAGAAGGCCAAGAAGTCAGTCATATCATACTTGTGAGTGTAAAAAAAAAAAAAAGAGCAAATAAAACCCAGAAAGACTGCTAACTAGTTGTGGAAATATAAAATCATTGTTATGACTTATATTATGTCTGACTCACTGATCCAGATGTCAAAGGAATGCATGAGTCAATGAGACAAACTGTGTTTTCTTCTACTTTCAGGGTCCCAAATTGTCATTTCTGATTCTTTATCTGTTTTGTCACTAATTAATAGTTCTCAAACCATTCTATAACAAATTTCTTCATTCACTTGCACAGATAGTTCGATAAATAACTGAGTTAAGGTGACAGGTTCTGAATCTTTATCAGCTCTTTAACTCAGCCTGAAGTTTTGTAAAAAATAACAAGGAAGAGAGCAAATAAATTAACTCAACCTGCAAATCTAAAATACATAAAAAATACTTTTTTTTAATAAACTGACAGAAAACATCCCAATTAGCACTGGCAGAAGAAGAGAAGCATCATATCCTATACCTTGAAGCAGAATAACAAACAGGTCAGTAGCAGTGTTATAAATGTGCCTATTTGTTGTAAAAGAAACCCACTCCCCACTGATATATCAATCGTATAGACGGTGATTCTTCAGCCTTCCAGGGCATCAGAGTCACTTGGAAGGATTATTAACACACAGATCACTAGGCACTCTGATTCAGTAGGTCTGGAAAAGGGCACAATATTTGCCTTTCTAGCAAGTTCTTCAATGATGCTGATGTTGCTGGTCCAAGAATCACACTTTGATTATAAATAACTTGAGTTGTACAATTATGGCTTTGAAAAGAGCTTAAAGGTATTTAATCCACTTCTGTAATTCAAATTTTAATCATCGCTGAGGGTTGAATTCATTGTTAAATATGAGCAACTACCACGTGTTAGACATTGAGCCAGATGCAAATGATACAGTAGTTAATAATCCCCTTTAAGAGGTCCATGGTCTTGAGTGAGAAAAGCACATGCAAAGGTTATTATTACACAGTTTTTCATGGAAGGATGAGCAGGATTTAGATACTGAAGATCTACTAAAAACTACATAACAGCAGAGCAACATGGTCAAGATTGAATTTTTAAATTTATTAGCCTGGCCTGACAGGAAGCAGGGGTGAATCAGAAAATGATTGCAAAACTCCAAGTCAAAGACAACAATGGTGCGTAAAACCCTTCAATTTTCCCGTTGCTTTTAGTGTATCATATCACTGTTTTAAAATGGTAAAAATCATTCTGAATGCCTGATACCTGTTTACTTACACAAGCCTATCTCCTTGATTACGCTAGCCCTATCCACCCTTAATAACAATACAATATTTAAAAACTGAGTCCCTTGGAATCTCCTTCAGTCATTCAAATTCACAGCAGTTTCTCTCACTTCTAAATTTTTATGCTTTCTTTTTTTATACCAGGATAACTCTTTGCCATCTTCCTCATTTAATAATCACTAATCACTAGCTACTCACCAACATTTTTATTTCAGTGTATAGGTCTCTTCTGCACAGACCCATTCCTTACTGTCTCCTCTGTGCAAGAGCTCTTTGTGCACTTTTCCATATATTTTACTACAGAAGCAGCCTCTTCAGGGCAGAGGCTGGGATCTTTATCAGTGCATTCTTTAGAAAGCACAGCTTATAATAAATATACAATAAATATATGCAATTTTAGTGAAGGAATAAGAGCCTGTGAAGGAGACAAAGGAATGGACAGAGATATAAGAGAAAACACAGTCAATTGCAATGTCATGGTAGCTAAGAGTTGGAAGGTATAATCAGCAGAAAAATATGGACTTAAAAACATCCAGTAGTTTTATCTACAAATGTTATTGATGACCTTATAGGCAATGATATCAGCAGGGTGATAAAGACAAAGACAAAGAAGGAATTGGGATTTCTACACATTTTTATGTAGCATTTAATTCAGTATTTACAATAACCCTATGAGATAAAAACCACTAGTATAATTTTACAGATCAAGTAAGTGGAGCAGAAAAATATTAATTGGCCAAAGGTTACAAAGCTAGAACATGGCAGAGTTGAACCTGGAGCCTCTGATTCTAAGTAAGCTTCAATCTAATTTGTGTAATCTCCCCTAATCACCCCCCCACACACACACACATGATAATAAATTAAGCAATAAATGAAAGGTACCCCTACTAAGCCTGCTTTGCAACATGCCTTGTGGTATCACATGGTTCCCATCTTCAGTTTCCTTCTCCTTTTCAAGGGCATTGATTTGAACTTAGCCTATTGAGTATCATGCTATTTTTGAAACATATCTCCATTTTACTGAATTTAATTTTGGTTATAACATTTGTTGCCATTAAAACACCTGTTGCATTTTACCTGTCCACAACATTGCATCAACTGCAAATCTAATGCATTTGCTCTTCACCCAAACCACTATTTTATGTATTAAACAAGAAGGATAAGCTCAAAGATGCCAACTGACTCACATGTGATGTCTGTATTCATGCTTGTTTGTTGATAGGGGAATTGTTGCAGTTTGGATTCGTTCAACATGTGTATTAAGAGGGCTACAGCATGTTATTAAGTTCTTTGATCTCATATTTGGAACTCAACAGTGTGGTATACATTAGACAACTTTTGCAATGTTAGCAAGGTTCTACAGTTACACCATTGGATGGGTTTTGTTAAATAGACTCTCACTTTTTAGAAATAAAATGACTGTTGTGGGTGTTACAATCAAAAGGATGGTCCTTCCTTTTTTCCTCTTCCTTTATATGGCAAATAAAATAATCAAACAAAACATCTAAACTCCAAAGATTTCCAGGACCAAACTTGAAATGACTGTAGACAATTCTATCCACACATGGGTGGGAAAGGGGGGGTTCACAAAGAAGATGGGGAAAAATGTGAAGACAAGCATGAAGGCCTTTTGGTACTGTGATCTTTCCACTAGAAGTCCAAGGACAATAGAGAAGAGAGATGATTGTGTTTTACAATGGTCTTGATAAATGATTTTTTTTAATTGGTAGTTGGAGATAGGTGAGAATAAAATGAAAAATCACTTGAAAAAACCACAGACTCTTGGTGGAGGCTGTGACCAGAACACAACAGATACCAGTAATATTAAGGCCCGAAAGAAGAGTTGTAGTGCATGGAGCTCTGGAAGATGAAAGGTTCACTCTAATCCCTTTATGAAAGCAGACTTTCCACAGAGAAGAGATTTTAGTCCTGGGAGCACAAAACTTATAAAGAAAGGGTGTTATTTCCCCTTATATTCTTCCACACCGTCTTCTCTCACTATACCCTGAAGATGAATAAGACAGAATATCTGGCATGATATAAGAAGGAAAGTGATATAATGAATTAACATCCTTGCTTTACATTGAAAATAAAACAAAAACAAAAACATTTTCAACATAAGGTTCCATCATGCCCACCATTGAATGAGTAGATGAGACTTTGCCTAAAATAATATTACTGGTATGAGGGGTTGCTAATAACAGTACACTCCACTATATGTTTTCAACAATCCTTTGCAAACTTAATTTACCACTACTCTCAGTATGACTTATGCTCACTAGTAACACTGAACCACTTACTGCCCTTCAACTAACAGTTGGCATAACTTCATTTGGATGATTCTTATATTTAATAATATTCTTTTCTAATCAGCCTTTGTTCTTCCAACTGTTCTTTAATCACAAAGGCTTAGTATTTTCTTTCTCTAAAACTCATGCCATTCACAGCCAGAACCAGTCATTGAGCAAGTAGAATGAAGGACTTGTGTCATCAGTTAATTTTCAGTGTCTGTATCCCACATTCCAGTCAGAAATCCTTAACCCCAACATTATTAGTTGATTAGTAACTTATAATTAAGGAGTAATGAGTCATTATTGTTTGAATTTGGTTTTAAGAAATGCTTCTTTTGCTAGATTTGTCTTCCTGCCATAAACTGAGGATTTAGACAGAACGCTTGTGTTCCCCCAAACTCCTATGTTGAAACCTAATTCCCAATGTGATGGTATTTGGTGGTGGGGCATTTGGGAGACGATTAAGTCATGAGGGTGAAGCGCTCATAAATGAGATTAGTGCTCTTATTAAAAAGACCTCGGAGAGCTTTCTTGCCCATTTGTCATATGAAGACAGTCTGGACTAGGAAATAGGCCCTCGACAGACACTGAACCTGCATCATCTTGGTCTTGGACTTCCCAGCCTCCAGAACTATGAGAAATATATTTCTGCTTTTTTATAAACCACCCAGGCTATAGTATTCTGTTACAGCAGCCCAAATGGACTAAAACTGAATCTAAAGAATGATTTCCTAACTTTCATGTATTTATTTATTCTGTACAGTATCACAACTTAGAAATTGACATTGGTATAGTGCAATGACTTTATTCAGATTTTATTAAATTTGCATCAACTCATCTGCACATATGTGTGTGTGTGCATTTGGTTCCATGCAAATTTATCACATATGCAGTTTTATGCAACCACCACCAGAGTCAGAATATAGAACTATTCCTTTACCACAAGTTTCCTGTTTGATAGCCACATGTTTCTCTCCTTCGATCCCTCAGTCCTCAATTCCTGGTAGCCACTAATCTGCTTAGCGTCTCTATAATCTTGTCAGTTCAAGAATTTTATAAAAATGGAATTACACATTGTGTGGCCTCTTAAGATTGGCTCTTTTCACTCAATATAATACTGTTAAGTTTGATCCAGTCATTGTATGCATTGATAGTATGCTACATATTACACAAAAATTCACTTAAAATTGATCACAGACTTAAATATCAACTATAAATTTTAGAAACAAATACAGGTAAAATTCTGGGAAACTTGTGCTAAGTGAAGAGCTCTCAGACTTGACCACAAAATTGTGTTCCATAAAAGGAAAAAAAAAGATAATTTTAATGTTATCAAAATTGAAAACTTTTGCTAGGAAAAAGACCTTGTTAAGAGAATGGAAAGACAAGCTACAGACTGGGAGAAAATATTACAAAGCACATAACTGACAAAGGTCTTATATTTAGAAATTATAAAGAACTTCCAAAACTCAACAGTAAAGAAACAAACAATCCAATTAGAAAATATAAGATTACAATAATAGATATTTCAATGAAAAGAATACACAGATGACAACTGAGCATTGAAAAGATATTCAATATTACCAATTATTAGGGAAATAAAGATGAAAACCACAATGACATATGACTACACACTTAGGAGAATGGCATAAATAAAAACTAGTGATAACACCAAATGCTGGCAGGATGGGAGAAACTGAATCATTCATACACTCATGGTGACAATATAAAATAGTATAGCAGCTTATTATTTGATATTTTTAAATATCAGAAAACATTAATATTATTATTTAGGATCAATATACAGTTAATATTTTTGTATATTTTTTCCTACTTGCTCCATTGCTTTTCATTCATTCCTGCAAATTCTATTTTTGTATGAGATTGTTTTTCTTCTGCCTAAATAACTCCAATTAGTGTTTCCTTTAGTGCCCATCAGCTGGTAAAAACTCCCTCAGATTTTTTTTTTTGTTTTTCTAGAAATATGCTTATTATTTTGTTTAATTTTTGAAAGTTATTTTTGAAGGATATAGAATTCTAAGCTGGCTGTTACTTTCTTTTGACATTTAAAGCTTCTTAACAATGTTTGTTAGTATCTTTAGACAATTTTGCAATATTCTCAGCATTTATCTCTTCAATTATTGAGTCTGCCTCTCTGGCACTTTCTCTCTCTCTGTCTCTGTTTCTCCCTCTTTAATGAATCTATTTTTCTGGAACATGGCAGTAAAGGAAACTGTTTCCTCTAGTGCTCACCTAGTAGCAGCAATAATGATGGTTCCTTTGAAGGCCAGTTTTAGATATTGCTCCTTGAAGTTTTGTCTTGGGTCTACTCCAGTCTTCCAAACAATTCTGTAGTTTCACAGTAGCCTTTTAATGAACTCCTAATTTTTTATATAGAATTATGTTTTATGACTTTAAATGAAAATAGCTGTGGTTACCATTTCAATTAGCCTTAGGAATTTATTAGGCTTTTTTTTCTTCTTGAAATGTCTGTTTTTTCATCCCCTCTTCTCTTAATCTTACCCCTCCACATCTTAACTAAGCCCACCTAGATGTCAGAGCAAGGGAGTGTGACACTCATTTAATGATCTCTCAGTCTAATGATTTTCCTTTCTCCGATACATACCTTGATCATATTTATGGCATGTTTACAGCACTTTGATCAAGTTGTTTCACCTCCCAATAATTGTCAATGTCTCCTTGTGGAAAACAATAATCACCATATATATTATCTATCACCTGTTTTTCTTTTTCCGATATAATTTTTTCATAATTTCAAGTATGTTTGTGTCCTTATCTTATCTTATCTTATCTTATCTTATCTTATCTTATCTTTATTTTTACTCCCCAGTATATCCTCCTAGATTTTAAATGTTGTTTGCTACACCTTTTCTCACCATATGATCTATTTTTTCTTCCCCTGATCTTAGGCTTTCCCTGGATTCTGTGAGCTCACTACTGTCCTTCCTTCTATCCACTCACTATACAAACATGCTCGACTTTTTAAAGTGGAATCCTAATCATCAACAAGTGTAAAATTTATATTGTTGGTTTATATAGCCTATAGCAAAGAATCTTAAAGGCATCACACCAAATGTTAAGAGATGTTAGAAAACGGCAATATATCTTTCCAAATCCTTTCTCAGTTAATTTCACTTATAATAATTCTAAATATGTTTATTATTTATTCAAATAATAAAAATATAAAAATCAATACCACTGAATCAGTTTATTGGAGAAACCATTTATATATAAGCAAATATAGGTAATAACGGAGAATAAAATAAATTAGGCAACAAATTTTGAGTTGATTTTCAAATGATTTAAAATAATTTCTACCTTCTTCACAAACCCCATTGCTCTTTACTTTCTCTAAATTTGTCACACATAGATCAATATGCATTATCTTATTTGTTGTTGTTTTGCATGTGATAGTCCCGTTAGAAAATTTGAGGACATAGAAAACAAGGTATTTTTCTTCAGTTACCCCAAAAGAACTTGAGCTTAACATATAGTATGAGTTCATTAAATGCTTGCTGATTTCCAAAAATTGTGGGAAAGCTAATTAGGGAAATCCCCCCAAAAGTGAATATAAATATTCTAAAAGTGAGGTATTAAAATTACATGTTGGATTACTCAGTTATAATCTTAGGAACTGTAGGAAAATCAATAAGGAAAATAACTGAACAGTGTTTGAATAAGGAAAATAAGTAAACAGTATTTGAATATAAAGACAAAGGATTTATTAAGGAAAATAATTAGAGATCACAAAATTGTTCTCTCTTGTAAGAATGCTTAGGATTAGTGGGAAACATTAAAACAGACAAAGAGAGCATTAAGGTGGTAAGAACAATGCAAGACAATTTAGAATTCAGAAAAGGAATATGAAATAGATGACACAAAAAAAGGAAAATTCTGATGAGGTGAACAAGGTTACAGAAGGCATACAAAGCAGAATTGAGAGAGGCTTACACAAAGAGGTACTAGGACAAATTGAAGGTCAAGCACCAGATAATGTTTTACTAACAGATATGCTTTGATTTTAAAGGAGATGGAAAAACAACAACAATATAAGATCACTGAATTCTCAAAGGCAAAGGAGCTAATTAGAAATAAAGCAATGGAAAAGTCACAAGTAAAGGCATATTTTTACATATTATTAAAAAATGATAGGGAGCAATGGGAAAATCTTTCGATGTCCATTAAGATACTATTAACAAAAAATAGTGTCTTTGCTCCTCAAATAATTACAAAGAAATAGGACATATACAATGGAAATACATGTTTCTGACAAAATAATTTAACTTCTTAATTTAGAAAAAAAAAAAAAAACTTTAAGTGATCCCAACATTGAGAATTTAAAGTGAAAAAACAGAGTATGACTTTTTATATTTATACAAAATAGGAGGACCTCAACTATTAGTGACTCCTAAAAGTATTGAAAACACTTTTTCAATAATGGCATATTACATCAGCATTATATTTATAGATACATTGTTTAATTAAGATATTTCTTTTATCCATTTATGGAATTTTCTAAGTCCCCAGTGATTTCCATTGTTATTTAAAAGAAATTATTTTACTGCTTATATAAACTTGATATTCTATAGATTTCTATAATTTTTACACAAATGTAACATATGATATGATAAGAACTCAATTCCCTTATCTGTAATATAGTTACTTCACTAATCTGTACTACAGCTGCCTAATCTGTAAAAACTTCAATTTTTTTAAATGGCATTCTATAGTTGACCACTAGATGTCACTCAAGATAAGGTTTCCCCTTTTGTACCCCAAACACCCCTTCAGCTTCTAATTCTTGGTTCATTATTCTTATTTGGCAAATTTTATGTTTGTATTTGTACCCATTTAAATTTCGTTACTTCCCACTGTGAGCCTTCAGATGGAAGTTTTCACATATAAAAAAATAAACCTCTAGAATTAATAATAATCTTGATTACATATGAAGTATGTAAAATACTGTAGAAAAAATAAGGTGGAGGTCTTTATTAGGGTGAAGGATCTATGGACTATGGAATTATCTGGAGTATAATTTTTAATTTCCATCTAGGTGTATACAATTATTAGAATTCAGTTTTTTAAAAAAGTAAATCATGTTACCAATTGTTTTGAATTGTTGATGGACAAATGTTATTGTTGTATGCTTTAATATTTCATGTTTTACTTAGTTTTTTTGTGTGCGTATGTATGTGCTTGTTTGTATGTGTGTTTGAAAGAGAGTGTGCACGAGATGGGGAGAGGGGCAAAAGGAGAGGGAGAGAGAATCTTAAGTAGCTTCCGGGCTCAGCATGGAGCCCAACTTGGGGTTCAATCCCACGACATTGGGGCCATGACCTAAGCCAACATCAAGAGTCAGGCACTCAACCAACTAAGCCACCCCTCCCCCCTGCCATCTCTATGTTTTTAAATAGAGATAATCCTAAAAGAGGTATTTTATATTATGAAGAAATTACTGAATTGCTTTAGATTTATATTATTTTCTTCTAAAATTCACTTATAAAACAGTCTTCTTCCCATTGCACAAGGTCTTCACTTTCTGATTTCCCAATAGAGTGCTGTAATTTTTCCTCAAGGAATGCGAGACATGCTTACAAGCTCTTATGTTGGTGTGCAGCAGGGAGGGCTTAAATAACAGGCAATTTTGCTCATTTTAACTATCTTCCTGAAACTAAAATTGCATATTACTTTTTTGCAATTATAGCTTACAAAAAGCATTTTTAACAGTAAGTGTGGAACTAGCCCTGGAGCACTCCATGATTGATAAATTTGTCACTATTATTCAACAAGTATTTCTTGGGAAAAAAAAATACTTTGCATAGAGGGAACATTTTATTTGTCTTTCATAAACTTATCATTTCCTTATTATGTCCTAATACTAAGACTTTTTTATTAAAGTACATTCTCCCAAAACATGACCTAATATCTGAGATTAAATTTGGCACTTAAGAAACGTATTAATTCTTTGAGTCACCAGGGCATCAAGAGAAGTGAGTGTTTCATTGTATGAAATGGTACTCCAGGGACTGAGTTAGTCCTCTATACTGCCTAGTCCAAAGAAAAGCCTAGTGCATTATTAATTGTAACTGTGCAGGGTCAAGTTTTACTAGGGAAATGGAAATTGGACAAGTGCTCAGATTTTACCTATAAACTTTGGATACAAAACTCCAGCAATAAAGCAGCTCAAAGAGAAAGAGCAGACTATAGTCAAATGCCAATCTGGGAAAAACATTCTGATACACATGAGACAATAACTCCATTAAATAAATAAAATTTTCCAAGGCCAATAGTAAAACAGTAATATGAAACAGTGAACAAAAGATGAAGAATAAATAACTCTTAATTTTCAGAATAGTGATCTAAAGCTTAAAGTACATTAAGCTGTCCAAATTTTAAAACTTTAACCATACCTAGCACTTTTGAATACTAAAATAAATATGCCCATGGGTCTCTTAAGGAAAAATTTTAAAGAGCTGCCACAACCAGTAAAAATTATTAACACATTACTTATTGGGCTGAAATAGAGTTTCACATAATGCAACATGGCAGGCAAAGACTGATGAGTCGGCCTTCATGAAGATAAATGATTATGTAAAGCAGAGGTTTCAACATGGTGTAATATTGTGATCTTCCTTCTATCTGACCTACAGAGCATAAGTAAGTTACTGTTTCTCTACTTTCTGGAAGATATGATTTGTAGGGGAGTTAGGGGTCAATTTTAGAAAAGTTAGGAGTGTCTCTCTGCTCCAGCATTTCCCCCTTTCCAGAGGTCACTATTCCACGTTTTGTTGTTCCGTTTGGTTTTGTATCAGTCTGCATTTTATCCTATCTCACACATTTACCTCCTTGGCTGACAGCTCCCTTTAGTTGTTTAAGGAAATTAATCTGAAGAACTGATGTACACGGAATGGCTAAGGAAAGAATGTGTTGCTCTTTTCTGGTGACCACTTGTTTCAAAATGGTGGAATTTTGGGCTGCCACCAGGAAAAATATTTAGGGCAGATGAGTATAGTAAAGCTCTCTAGTACTAGGCTGTCCTACAGCTATTTTCTTCAAACATGTTAAATTATTTATGGCAGGCATACTTTCTAAAATGACTTAAGGTGGTTCACATGAAAGGGCTTAAAGAGTAAAACTATTAACATTTGGGTGAAAATATAAGAATCATGTAAGAAGGGAAATTATTATTTAAAAAAATTCAGGAGCAGAACGCAATTTAGCATTGGGACACCTCACAGTTATGGCAAAAAATGAAGACAAAACAATGTAGCTCATAGTTTATGGTGACAGTGTGTTTCCAGCTTTGAACTTGCAGAGAAATTTTCACCTAGGGAAAAGACATACATGCAAGTCCAGCAGGGTTGAAGAAGGAGGAACCACTATCTCCGATTGCAGTTCTAGATACTCCGGGTGAGATGAATAGAGACAGCAGAGAATGTTAGAATCCTTAAGCCATGGATGACATCACTGTAATCTACATAAGCAAAGGATGAGTTAGAATTGCTTTTATTTTCCCAACTCTAGTGAAAGAGTAAAGAAGGAAATAAGTTAAATATATTTATTTGTTTAAGGTGCTAAAAACCTTACTATTGAAGTATACTATTAGGTTTTTAAATGGAATTTAAAATAGCTATTTAAATTTTCTTATTCCTTTTATTTTCAATTCAAAGATTTACTTGCTGCCATGGTAAAGTAGGCATTTTTAGGCTTTTCCTATGATTTAGCACATAAAACAATATAGTAGCTATGGATTTTGAACTAAGATGTTTTAATTAATTTGAGTTGCTATTTCAAGGGTCTGGGAAGGTCCGATGTTCCCAGAAAGTGTTTACAGCTATCTTCTAAAATTGTTCTGTTTTCTCAGATTTTACAGAATGATACACTGCTGAAGTCCAATAACTCAAATGTTTGGGCAACATTCATCAAGGCTGAGCAAACCCAGCCTCTGCTCTTGGCATTATCAGGATTTTCAAGGAACACATCACTTCCAAGTTGTAGCTGTAAATGGCCTTGGTAGAGGCAATTTCAGGGACATCAGTCAAGATTTTGTCTTGAAACATAATGGCAGGAGATTAGAAATAATGCATTACCCCAGTAAACCACTACACCTGGTTTTATTAATAACATAGTTTTTAGGGGCACCTGGGTGGCTCAGTCGGTTAAGCATCCGACTTAGCTCAGGTCATGATCTCATGGTTCGTGAGTTCGTCAGTGAGTTCTGTGCTAAAAGCTCAGAGCCTGGAGCCTGTTTCAGATTCTGTGTCTCCCTCTCTGTCTCTGCCCCTACCCACTCATGCTCTGTCTCTCTCTCTCTCAAAAATAAATAAACATTTAAAACAATTAAAGAAAATAATATAGTTTTTATAAGGCAATTCCCAGTGTTACATAGACAAAACCCACATGGATGGGGTGTGAAAAAAAATGTCTAACTGGTATGAAGAGCTGAAAATAGAAAAAATAATTGGGGGTAAAGTTTTAGAAATACGTATTTAAGAGGAATTATCTAGTTACAAGCATACTTAAAATCCACCCCCCAAAAAATGCAATTAATGGAGAAGTGTGTTAGAGTTCCAGTGTGCCTGCCTATAAATTGCAGATATATTATTAATGAAAATAGTATACTACAAGGTCTCCAAGCATGTCAAAAGAGGGTCTCAGTCATCATAACCGTCTATAATTGTAGATTTAGAAGTATTGAAGAATTTTAGTTAGTCACCATGCACATCTCCAGAAAAATAGACAAGGATATAAGATGTGCATAACATAGCTTAGAGCATGCATTTTGAATAGGGTCCAGATTTGGTTATAAAAGAGAAATACAATTTATTAAACTATCTTTCTATTCATTCCACAGAGGAATGAACAGAAACTCATTCTAGAAATTCTGCTCATTCTACTCAAGAAAATGTCATCCAACTAATGTTTTTGGTTCTCCTTCAACCATGACACTTGCTGCCCTCTATATTTTGCTAGTAATAAAAAATGAGTATGTTATAAATATTTATGAAGTTATATTTTTAATATGATTTAGGGAGAAAATTTATAGTTGCATGATGTAATCTATTTCTTCATTTTTAAATATCTGCATATTAATAATGCCAATATACCCACTGTTAATTTTAAATATCAGACAAAGCCATATTTAGCTAATACTAAATAATCTTTTGGCCCTTGATAAGGAGGATTTTTCAAAAACTTTTTAAGTTATTCATTAGGAAACTACCTTGACATGCTAATGAAAATATGAAAATGAACTATAATTTCATCCATATATAGTTAATTTAAGACATATCCATGATGAATCGAAATTTGTTACAAGTCAATAAGACTATTAACTATTTTACTTATTTATTTATTTATTTTTGAGAAAGAGAAAAAGAGATTGAGCAGGGGAAGGGCAGAGTGAGAAGGGGACAGGGGACAGAAGATCCGGCAGGCTCTGCACTAACAACAGAGAGTCAGATGCAGGACTTGAACTCACAAACTCTGAGATCATGACCTGAACCAAAGTCAGACGCTGAAGCAACTGAGCCACCCAGGTGCCCACTATTAACTATTTTATAATCACACTTCAGTTGATCCGTGTAAACTTAATGTGCCCCAAATAATACTTGAGTACAAGGACACAAAGCAGAATAAAACTACGATCTTGTTTCAGGTTGCTTATAGTTCAGTCTTGGACACTGACATGTAACAAATGGTAAGATTATGAAGGGGGTGGGGAATTTGTGGAATATAGTGAGATCACAAAGAAGGAAATTATTAGTTTTGTCCATGTCAGAAAAAGGGTGTTTATAGCAGGCTTCCTCCCCAACCAAAACAACAACAAAAAAAAGAAGACCTAATGAGCGAGGGAGGTAATAAAGTATTCCAGGCACAGAACTTGGTGATGAAAGCATCCTGTTATTCTGGGAAGACAGGTAAATCTACGTGACACGAGGCTGGAGAGGGGTCAAGGAGAGGCTGAAGGTATATACGTGGAACAAGTTGCATAAGAGCTTCCATACTCTGCCTGGGAATTCTGAATTCATTCTAGAAGACGTGGGAAGTTACTGAAGATTTTCGAGTTGGGGAATCATCTATACCTGAAGTTCTAGACAAATAATTGTGAAGCTATGGAAAGAAATTAGAAGAAGAGAGACATGTTTGTTGTGGAATATTTCAGTGTGGAGAGAGACAATGTAGAAGAAAATGACATGATTCAGAGTTGGGGATTTTGAGTTTACAAGCTGGTTTAATGGATTAGCAGTGTGATCTTGAGCAAGTCCTTAGTCCTTTTGAGACTTACACTTTCATGTATGAAATCGTGATGAATAGGACCTACCTAAAAGGTTGTCGTGAGGATTATCTGAGGGAAATTAATGTGCATATGCCAGGATAATTGTTAAATATTTAGTTATGTTCCCTAGAAAATGATCTTGACACTTTACTTAATCTGTGACTACAATGATAAAATTCATTCAATGTTTTAAAAGATTGCTAAAAGATACCCTGGAGCCACAGGTATCCAATACCTAATTTAAATATGTATAATCATTTACTGTCAGATAAGTTTTCTTTCTAATAGCTAAAAACCACACACCTTATAAGTAGCTTAATTTTATTTCTTCTTTAGTTACAACAGAGAATGAGGAAAATGATAATTACCTTTTTCTGTGAATATTTGTTTAGACATGCAAAAATTTAAAAATAATTCTTATAAGTGCATATTTTGGGGCCTAATTGTAGACTTATTGTATCAGAATCCCTCATCAGGAACCTTGATATTTCATGTTTAGCATTTGAATAATGTTAATATTCATCTATATTTGAAGTCCACCACTCCTCCTCCTTCTCTTCCTTTTTATTTATTTTTTTTTATTTTTTTCAACTTTTTTTATTTTATTTTTGGGACAGAGAGAGACAGAGCATGAACGGGGGAGGGGCAGAGAGAGAGGGAGACACAGAATCAGAAACAGGCTCCAGGCTCTGAGCCATCAGCCCAGAGCCTGACGCGGGGCTCGAACTCACGGACCGCGAGATCGTGACCTGGCTGAAGTCGGACGCCCAACCGACTGCACCACCCAGGAGCCCCTCTCTTCCTTTTTAAATCTTAGAACTCAGCATCTACATCCCAAATTGCTTTAAAGATTTCTCCTGGACCTCCTTTCATTATAACTCCTCCTTTATTATTATTTGCAAAATATAAATGTGCAACCAAGCCTATGAGCACAGCCTGCTGCTTCCCAGATGTGAAATAGTGTTTACTTAATCTTTCACTGTACAGAGCACTCACTGTAAAGAGGATGATTCAATGGTGGTCAATAACTGTTCTTTTGAAAGGGAAAATAAAAAGACTACACTCATCTGAAATGTTGCTGACCTTATAACAAATTAATATTTTATTCTTTACTCGGTTTTCAGTCCACCATATTGTTTAAAATGTCAGCCTTTGTAACTCGAGGCTGTTACAAATCACATGGAAGCATGTTTAAAAGTCATGGCCCTGAGCCCTCGGCCCTGTATCCAATCTGCAGAATCTTCATCTTGTGGAGTAGAGCCACATATCAGAAGTTGTAGAAGTATTCAAGATGATTCTTGTAGACATAATGTTTGTTCATCATTGGTCTAATTCCCATGACTCTTCTCTGCTATTTTGTATGTGTGTACATATATATATATATATATATATGAATATATATGAATATATATATGTACATATGTACATATATATATGAATATTCATATATCATATATATTATATATATTCATATTCATATATCATATATATATTATATATATGATATATATATTCATATATCATGTACACATAACTAATTTTTTACCTAAAAAATAGTATCTCTTTTCTTCTCAGAATACTTTCCTTTCCACATCTGATCTATATTAAATAGTATAACATTCTTCCTTTCTCAATGGCTATCATCAGGCAAACTTAAAGCTGATCTGACGGGTGTCAGGGACAGATACAAAGACTGAGTATCTGAATCAAAACAGACAACCAAGAAATGAACACCTGATTCTAGGACCAAGGATAAATTTGAGTATTGTTATTGATTGCCAATTATTTGTTGATTGCACTGGATAACCAATCAAAGTTCACAATGATATTTATAAATTTCCATATCAGTGGAAAAAACTTGAAGCATGCAGGCCATATTAGGCCCATAAACATATTTTGTTTGGCTTGCACATAATTTTTCTAACTAAATTAGTTGTTGAGATTTAAAAATCAGAAGATTAAAAAGAAAATTTCACATTTCCAGTTTCTCATTAAAAAAATGGTAAATCTAAAAAAAAATCTGTGCCTATATAACCATATTGAAGCTTAAGAGATGCTTCCTTTGCACTTCAGAGAACTTCACTCCATACTGGCCCACTTCACTCATTTACCTGTCCAGCCTCTGTAGGCCTGAGACTTTACAACTCTTATTCTAGAAATTTGGTATAATGTCAGCTACACTATCTCAAAAAGGAACAGCAAATAAATGTGTGTTGGATGGATATATGACTGAATGAACCTGGGAAAGTAGCTACATTTAAAAAATTTTAAATTACAACTTTATATAGTCACAATTTGTTAAGGATCCCTAAATGCTGAGCCACCTAATAAGTAGGGAATCTAGATTGTATATTTTCCATTTATTAGAGTTTAATACGAAAATGGAACTCAAGTTCTTACCACAATTATCTTTTTCTCTTCCAGCAGGAAATTGGGTTAAAAATGTCTAACTCAAAATAAGAACGACCCTGTAGTCTTCAAACTATCATACTAATTATTCTTATACTCCTGTATTTCCCTAATTAGAAAAACTAAACTCTCAGACTTGTATTTTATAAGGTGATATTGGTTTTGGGTTGGGAAATAAACCATCTAATTCTGTAGTAATCATAAATTACGTCTCCATCCTGTCATAATTTGCCATTTGTTCAAGTATAATGTTAAACTAGTTTCATTTGCAAAATATATATTTATCATTCAAATTCAGTTTCTCTCCAAAAGGGTTCATTTAAGTCACTCTGCTTATCAATAAAGAACAATTTGAAAATGTATTAAACAATGGCTTACATAATGTCCCTCTCTTTCTTTTGGCTCCTTGGGTTTTTCCAGTAAAACCTGTGTTTTCATCAAAATGAAACAAAAGATGTTGGTTTATTTTTTAACTTTAAGACTGTCAGCACTGTTGTATGTAAGAATACTATTATATTATGTATAATATACTTTACAGAATATATTTTCTAGGTTCTAGTGATCCATTTAACTTAAAATGCTAAGGAGAATGTAAATTGACTTAGGTCTTTTCAGGAATTAAAGAAACGATTTTTTTAAAGGGAGGGAAGAAAGGGGAGTTGCAAAAGTAGGTCATATTGCTATCATCTTTTTTTAGTTGTTCTTTTGAAGGATGCAGACTGAATCAGAATAAATAGAGGCAATATACACGCTTGTTCTGTGAATCACAATCCAGACTCAGAGCTGGTACAGATTTGAGGAATATACATGATTCTTATCCAAACCACGTCTGGTGTTTATCCAGGTTAAATTTTTCTTTTTTTTTTTTTTAATGTAGAATGCAATAAAAAATACATTTTTCTATTCACTCCCCAGCGTTCCAGTTAGAAGTTCATTCGGGTTGTATTCGTTCAATTCATTTTATTTCTTGACTTGGTAAGCTTAATATTCCTGGCAGGCTTTGAAAACATGGCTGAATAAATTTATGAATGAAAATTGCCAAGTTCTAAACCTGGCCCTTACCATTATTTTTCACCACCTTTAGAAGAAAATCAATCCCAGCTTTTCTAATATGGCTTTCTTATTGTCAAATCCCTGTGAAGTGCTGGATGCTGTAGTAAACAAATATTGACATATCAAATGTTACGAAAGCTTCAAGCATGGTTTTCATTAGGAGTTGCAAGTAGAAGTTGAAAATGTTTGTACAAATTATATTTTTTCACTTTTTATGTAAGTGACCAGCATGCTTTGATTCACTTTTATAGATTGGTTAAGTTATTTGGAGAAATAAACAAAACTCTTTCTTTAAACAAAAAACAAAATATACACTTCATGTTTATTTCACAGTTCTCTACTTCCATGGAAAAGAAAAATCTTG
The DNA here is from genome assembly GCF_018350175.1 of Felis catus. Lineage (NCBI taxonomy): Eukaryota > Metazoa > Chordata > Mammalia > Carnivora > Felidae > Felis > Felis catus. The sequence continues at coordinate 39,437,503 of NC_058376.1, forward strand.
AATCTTAGCATAAAATCTTAGATCCAATACTGGGTTTTTTATCCCTGCACGGCTTCCTGTTAGGCCTCCAGAACCAAACATAACACAGAATAAACAATATAAAACACTGTAGGATAATTTTTCTCTAGTTATTTTAAGGGATTTTATGACATTCTCATAACTGCTTTAAAATATTTTAATTTTATTTTATAAAAATATACACAGCAAACAGATTTTTATATGGACTCTGTGCTGACAGAAGAAAAACTTAAGAATCATTACAGTTTAATGCTTAAAATGATGTAAAAAATTAAAATGTGTGTATTAATTTATAATTTCCTCATTTTGCGAGATATTGCAGATGATTTGCAAACCTTAATATATTCTTAGTTACCTGCTGTTATGAGCTGAATTGTGTGTCCCCCAAATTCATATATTGCAGCCCTAACTCCTAATGTGACTATAATTGGAGATAGGGCCATTAGAGGGAAAAAACTAAGGTTAAAAAAAGTTAATGAGGTAGGGAGGGCCCTTACTGTACAGGAAGAGATACCAATAATCTTTCTGTGTGTGTGTGTGTGTGTGTGTGTGTGTGTGTGTGTGTACAAACAGTACATGCAGAGATGAAGCCATGTGAGGACACAGAGAAGGTAGCCATATACAAGCCAGTAAGAGAGGCCTCACCAGAAACCAAACATGTTAAGACCTTGATTTTGGACTTTGAGCCTCAAAAACTGATAGAAAATACATTTCTGTTGTTTATTTAAGCCACATAGTCTATGGTATTTTGTTATGACAGCCTGAGCTAATATGCCTGCCCACAAAGCTGGTATTGAAGTTACTTCGAATTTTTCCCAGGATCGACTGTTCCTTGTGAACAAACAGAGTGAAGCTTTTGAGGAAGAATTTGAAGGAGTAGTTATATTCTAGTGGTTAAATTCTCTAGTATTAGAGTAGTAGATAGGAGATGTCAAAGTCATTTGAAGGTAGAGGAAGAGTGTTGATAACTTGGATAATTCCACTAAATGTTTTTTGTTTTATTGTCACATTTGCTAAACCATAAAGTGTGTTTACACTATCAACTACCCCTACTTAATTATCTGCAGCAGTTTTCATAATTATACTACTATTCTGAGGGTGTCTTATGTACAACTCACTGAATATTTAGCATTTTACTAAACATTACAGCCACTTCTTAAAATAGACATTATTAACCCACTTGGTAGATGACAAGACTAAAGCTCAAAATGGTGTCTTTTTTCTTAATAACATATAGCTGGAGAAAATCTATTTTTGAACCACATTGAACGAGCCAAACATGGCCCATGATCAAGTGCACTGACTAATAAGATTTTTAAGACTGAATGAAAAAGTCAAAGAGGTGATGTCTTCTGATGAATTTCACCACGTATATACATGTGTAGGTGTATATGTACAATTTATATGTGTATACAACTATATGTCACATTTTAACAACTGAGGAAAAAAGTTGTTTGGAATAAAGGTAGGATATGAACAACAAATCGTTCAAAAAATTGTTAAATCCAGTTAAAAAATATTACCAAAATTAACAATATAAATTCCTATTGGAAATTGTAAACAGAGAGTCAGTTGGGCGACCAACTCCAGCTCAGGTTATGATCTCGCAGTCAGTGAGTTTGAGCCCCATGTCAGGCTCTGTGCTGACAGCTCAGAGCCTGGAGCCTGCTTCAGATTCCGGGTCTCCCTCTCTCTCTGCTCCTCCCCCACCCACACTGTGTCTCTCTCTGTCTCTCAGAAATTAAATGTTGAGGGGTGGTTGGAGGAAGATGGCGGTGTAGGAGGACATTGGGCTCACCGCGTCCTGCTGATCACTTAGATTCCACCCACACCTGCCTAAATAACCCAGAAAACCACCAGAAGACTAGCAGAACGGATTCTCTGGAGCCAAGTGTAGAGGAGAGGCCCACGGAAGAGGGTAGGAAGGGCGGAGAGGCGGTGTGCACTACACGGACTGCTGGGAGGGAGACGTGGCAGATGGGCAGACCATATGCAAAGCAGAACCCCTGACTCTGGCTTGCAAAAGCGAGGGGCCGGATTGAGTGTGTTCTGACAGCAAGTGGGACTTAACAGCTCTGCTCAGAGAGCAGGAGGGCTGTAGGACAAGAGGAGGAAGAGTTGTTGAGCCCAGGACGACAGAGCTCAGCTGGGCTGAGGCACTGGCCAGCACCATCTCCCTCTCTCATCCCCCACCAAAATCCCAAAGGGAACCAGTTCCTGTCAGGGAACTTGTTTATATCACACAAACACCCAAGGCTGTGCTTCTGCAGATCCATCCCTCTAGTGGTGGCGGGTCTGACTCCCTCCTGGTGCTGCAGGACCCCTCCCCAAGTGGATCACCAAAGGAAAAGTGAGCTGAGCCTGCCCCTCCCGCCCCTGTGCACCTTGCCGATCCACCCCAGCTATTCAAGACAGCACAGTGGAAGTGCCCCGCAGTTCCGCACCACTCCAGGGACTATCCAAAATGACCAAACAGAAGAATTCCCCTCAAAAGAATCTCCAGGAAATAACGACAGCTAACGAACTGATCAAAAAGGATTTAAACAATATAACAGAAAGTGAATTTAGAATAATAGTCATAAAATTAATCGCTGGGCTTGAAAACAGTATACAGGACAGCAGAGAATCTATTGCTACAGAGATCAAGGGACTAAGGAACAGCCAGGAGGAGCTAAAAAATGCTATAAATTAGCTGCAAAATAAAATGGAGACAACCACAGCTCGGATTGAAGAGGCAGAGGAGAGAATAGGGGAACCAGAAGATAAAATTATGGAAAAAGAGGAAGCTGAGAAAAAGACAAATAAAAAAATCCATGAGTATGAGGGGAATATTAGAGAACAAAGTGATGCACTAAAGAGAAATAATCTATGCCTAATTGGTATTCCAGAGGAAGGGAGAGAGAGGGAAAGGTGCTGAAGGTGTACTTGAAGAAATAATAGCTGAGAACTTTCTGGATCTGGGGAAGGAAAAAGGCATTGAAATCCAAGAGGCACAGAGAACTCCCTTCAGACGTAACTTGAATCGATCTTCTGCATGACATATCATAGTGAAACTGGCAAAATACAAGGATAAAGAGAAAATTCTGAAAGCAGCTAGGGATTAATGTGTTCTAACATATAAAGGGAAACCGATAAGACTAGTGACAGATCTCTCTACTGAAACTTGGCAGGCCAGAAAGGAATGGCAGGAAATCTTCAATGTGATGAACAGAAAAAATATGCAGCCGAGAATCCTTTATCCAGCAAATCTGTCATTTAGAATAGAAGGAGAGATAAAGGTCTTCCCAAACAAAAACTGAAGGAATTCATCACCACTAACCCAGCCCTACAAGAGATCCTAAGGGGGATCCTGTGAGACAAAGTACCAGAGACATCGCTACAAGCATGAAACCTACAGACATCACAATGACTCTAAACCCATATCTTTCTATAATAACATTGAATGTAAATGGACTAAATGCACCAACCAAAAGACATAGGCTATCAGCATGGATAAAAAACAAGGTCCATCTATTTGCTGTCTACAAGAGACTCATTTTAAACCTGAGGACACCTTCAGATTGAAAGTGAGGGGATGGAGAACTATTTATCATGCTACTAGAAGTCAAAAGAGAGCTGGAGCAGCTATACTTATATCAGACAAACTAGACTTTAAATTAAAGGCTGTAACAAGAGATGAAGAAGGGCATTATATAATAATTACAGGGTCTATCCATCAGGAAGAGCTAACAGTTATAAAGGTCTATGCACCGAATACAGGAGCCCCCAAATATATAAAACAATTACTCATAAACATAAGCAACCTTATTGATAAGACTGTGGTAATCGCAGGGGACTTTAACACCCCACTTACAGAAATGGATACATCATCTAGACACGTGGTCAATAAAGAAACAAGGGCCCTGGATGATACATTGGATCAGATGGACTTGACAGATATATTTAGAACTCTGCATCCCAAAGCAACAGAATATACTTTCTTCTCAAGTGTACATGGAACTTTCTCCAAGATAGATCACATACTGGGTCACAAAACAGCCCTTCATAAGTATACAAGAATTGAGATCATACCATGCATACTTTCAGACCACAATGCTATGAAGCTTGAAATCAACCACAGGAAAAAGTCTAGAAAACCTCCAAAAGCATGGAGGTTAAAGAACACCCTACTAAAGAATGAATGGGTCAACCAGGCAATTAGAGAAGAAATTAAAAAATATATGGAAACAAATGAAAATGAAAATACAACAATCCAAACGCTTTGGGATGCAGCGAAGGCAGTCCTGACTGGAAAGTACATTGCAATCCAGGCCTATCTCAAGAAACAAGAAAATCCCAAATACAAATTCTAACAGAACACCTAAAGGAAATAGAAGCAGAGCAGCAAAGATACCCTAAACCCAGCATAAGAAGAGAAATAATAAAGATTAGAGCAGAAATAAACAATGTACAATCTAAAAAAACTGTAGAGCATATCAATGAAACCAAGAGTTGGTTTTTTGAAAAAATAAAATTGATAAACCTCTAGCCAGGCTTCTCAAAAAGAAAAGGGAGATGACCCAAATAGATAAAATCATGAATGAAAATGGAATTATTACAACCAATCCCTCAGAAATACAAGGATTATCAGGGAATACTATGAAAAATTATATGCCAACAAACTGGACAACCTGGAAGAAATGGACAAATTCCTAAACACCCACACACTTCCAAAACTCAATCAGGAGGAAATAGAAAGCTTGAACAGACCCATAACCAGCGAAGAAATTGAATCCGTTATCAAAAATCTCCCAACAAATAAGAGTCCAGGACCAGATGGCTTTGCAGGGGAGTTCTACCAGATGTTTAAAGCAGAGATAATACCTATCCTTCTCGAGCTATTCCAAAAAATACAAATGGAAGGAAAACTTCCAGACTCATTCTATGAAGCCAGTATTACTTTGATTCCTAAACCAGAGACCCAGTAAAAAAAGAGAACTACAGGCCAATATCCCTGATGAATATGGATGCAAAAATTCTCAATAAGATACTAGCAAATCGAATTCAACAGCATATAAAAAGAATCATTCACCATGATCAAGTGGGATTCATTCCTGGGATGCAGGGCTGGTTCAACATTCGCAAATCAATCAATGTGATACATCACATTAATAAAAGAAAAGATAAGAACCATATGATCCTGTCAATTGATGCAGAAAAGGCCTTTGACAAAATTCAGCAACTTTCTTAATAAAAACCCTCGAGAAAGTCGGGATAGAAGGAACATACTTAAAGATCATAAAAGCCATTTATGAAAAGCCCACAGCTAACATCATCCTCAATGGGGAAAAATCGAGAGCTTTTTCCCTGAGAACAGGAACACAACAAGGATGTCCACTCCCACCACTGTTGTTTAACATAGTGTTGGAAGTTCTAGCATCAGCAATCAGACAACAAAAGGAAATCAAGGGCATCAAAATTGGCAAAGATGAAGTCAAGCTTTCACTTTTTGCACATGACATGATATTATACATGGAAAATCCGATAGACTCCACCAGAAGTCTGCTAGAACTTACACAAGAATTCAGCAAAGTTGCAGGATACAAATCAATGTACAGAAATCAGTTGCATTCTTATACACTAATAATGAAGCAACAAAAAGACAAATAAAGAAACTGATCCCATTCACAATTGCACCAAGAAGCATAAAATACCTAGGAATAAATCTAACCAAAGATGTAAAAGATCTGTATGCTGAAAACTATAGAAATCTTGTGAAAGAAATTGAAGAAGATACAAAGAAATGGAAAAACATTCTGTGCTCATGGATTGGAAGAATAAATATTGTCAAAATATCAATACTACCCAAAGCTATCTACACATTCAAGGCAAGCCCAATCAAAATTGCACCAGCATTCTTCTCAAAACTAGAACAAGCAATCCTAAAATTCATATGGAACCACAAAAGGCCCCGAATAGCCAAAGGAATTTTGAAGAAGAAGACCAAAGCAGGAGGCATCACAATCCCAGACTTTGGCCTCTACTACAAAGCTGTAATCATTAAGACAGCATGGTATTGGAACAAAAAACAGACACATAGACCAATGGAATAGAATAGAAACCCCAGAACTAGACCCACAAACATATGGCCAACTCATCTTTGACAAAGCAGGAAAGAATATCCAATGGAAAAAAGACAGTCTCTTCAACAAATGGTGCTGGGAGAACTGGACAGCAACATGCAGAAAGTTGAAACTAGACCACTTTCTCACACTATTCACAAAAATAAACTCAAAATGGATAAAGGACCTGAATGTGAGACAGGAAACCATCAAAACCCTAGAGGAGAAATCAGGAAAAGACTTCTCTGACCTCAGCTGCAGCAATTTCTTACTTGACACATCCCCAAAGGCAAGGGAATTAAAAGAAAAAATGAACTATTGGGACCTCATGAAGATAAAAAGCTTCTGCACAGCAAAGGGAACAGTCAACAAGACCAAAAGGCAATCAACAGAATGGGAAAACATATTTGCAAATGACATATTGGACAAAGGGCTAGTATCCAAAATCTATAAAGAGATCACCAAACTCCACACCCAAAAGACAAATAATCCAGTGAAGAAATGGGCAGAAAACATGAATAGACACTTCTCTAAAGAAGACATCCGGATGGCCAACAGGCACATGAAAAGATGCTCAACATCGCTCCTCATCAGGGAAATACAAATTAAAACCACACTCAGATATCACCTCACGCCAGTCAGAGTGGCCAAAATGAACAAATCAGGAGACTATAGATGCTGGCAATGATGTGTAGAAACGGGAACCCTCTTGCACTGTTGGTGGGAATGCAAACTGGTGCAGCCACTCTGGAAAGCAGTGTGGAGGTTCCTCAAAAAATTAAAAATAGACCTACTGTATGACCCAGCAGTAGCACTGCTAGGAACTTACCCAAGGGATATAGGAGTACTGATGCATAGGCGCACTTGTACCCCAATGTTTACAGCAGCACTCTCAACAATAGTCAAATTATGGAAGGAGCCTAAGTGTCCATCCACTGATGAATGGATAGAGAAATTATGGTTTATATACACAATGGAGTACTACGTGGCAATGAGAAAGAATGAAATATGGCCCTTTGTAGCAACGTGGATGGAGCTGGAGAGTGTTATGCTGAATGAAATAAGCCATACAGAGAAAGACAGATACCATATGTGTTCACTCTTATGTGGATCCTGAGAAACTTAACAGGAACCCATGGGGGAGGGGAAGGGAAGAAAAAAGAGGTTAGAGTGGAAGAGAGCCAAAGCATAAGAGACTCTTAAAAACTGAGAACAAACTGAGGGTTGATGGGGGGTGGGAGGGAGGGGAGGGTGGGTGATGGGTACTGAGGAGGGCACCTTTTGGGATGAGCACTGGGTGTTGTATGGAAACCAATTTGACAATAAATTTCATATATTTTTTAAAAAAAGGAAATTGTAAACAGAAGTTTTCCTTTACCTTTTATGTTGTCTGCCCACCCCCAAAAATAAATAACAGGGATTCTATGTTTGCCAAATTCCTTATATTTATAGGACTTTGGTTACTTAAGAATAACTGAGGCTTAATATTAAAAGAACTAAATTTTACTCACAGCTATATAACATTTTGTGATTTCCTGTGATATCTTTTGTTGTCACTTTGATTTAATGGATAATAAAAATTGTGTCATAAAAAATAAGTTATCAGAATACACGCCACACACATATATAAATACACACAAATGATGATGATGATGATGATGATGATGATGATGATGATGCCGAAGACAAAGTGAGAGAGAGAGGGAGAGATTGATTCTGTAAACCTGGACCAAATTCACTGATTATTTTAGTATTAAAAATATACTTAGTAATTTAGTTTGGTTAAGATGAGAGAGCAAAAGCAATTCAACTATCTACTAAATCCATCCTATGACTGTGAATATTTTGGGTCTAAAAGCAGTCAGAGATGATGTGAGAAGATAGTAGTATAAACACAGCACAAGGCTTAAAAATTAATGAAAGGTCAACTGTTCAAATGGAAAACTGACAACATATCTGTGGGAGGAAGTAATGCCTCAGACAGATATTCCACTTGATGTAATTTAAGACTTCCTTATGTGACCTGAATTTACCTGACAGATTGTCACATTTTGAAACTTCTTCTTTTATATTTTTATGTTTCTTTTCTTATCTTTGTCCTTATTGTGTTTTTGCAAAGATACATATGTTCATTTTTTTTCAAGTAGTTTTTTCAATACAGTGATTTAATTTGCTATATCTGAATTTGACAGCAAAGAGGAAGAGCAAATTAAAACCGAATACATTTCTTTTCAGTTTGCTTTAACTTGAATACACCTATTTTGAAAAAGAAGAAGAAGAAGAAGAAGAAGAAGACGAAGAAGACGAAGAAGACGAAGACGAAGACGAAGACGAAGAAGAAGAAGAAGAAGAAGAAGAAGAAGAAGAAGAAGATGATGATGATTATGAAGAAGAAGGGGAAGGAGGAAGAGGAGGAAGAGGAGGAAGAGAGGAGGAGGAGGAGAATAATGACGATGATGACTATGAACTAGAGGTTTTAAATTACTAGCCCAAGGTAATACAGCTAGTGAATAGTGAAGACAGGAGTCAAGTTCACGCACTGTGGCTCTAGAATCCATGCTCTTGAACACTTCACTTCATTTGTCTTTCTAGAAAAATTCAGACTTTAGAGAAGAAATAATGTTGTTCAAGTTGATTGTTAAAACACTATAAAAGGGTTGCCTGGGTGACTCAGTTGGTTAAGTGTCCGGCTCTTGATTTTGGCTCAGGTCATGATCTCACCATGACATCAAGCCCCGTGTCAGGCTCTGCACAGAGAGTGCAGAGCATGCTTGGGATTCTCTCTCCCTCTCTCTCTGTCCCTCCCTCCCTCCCCTGCTCTCTTTTACTCTCTCTCAAAATAAATAAGCATTACAATTTTTTTAAAGACTATTAGGAATATTTCAGTTTGAACAAAAGATGAAGCACATTCTAGGCTGAGGAATTAGTGTGTAAATAGGAGATCACCATGGATTGGCCAAACTCCAAATTGTTTAGAATGATACTATAGAATAAGCAGAAGAGGGAAGTATGGGATGCAGTTGCAGATGAGGGCAGCTACAAATGATGGTGTCATGGATCGTGATAAAGAGCTAAGAATTCAGTGTCTAGGTGGTAGGCAACCAACTGAGTATTTTAGGAGTGAAGATTACAGGATGTCAAAATAACCATTTAAGGAGCACTTTATTGATCTATGGCAGTGTCTACAAACTTTTTTTTAACAGTGGCAGATAGTAATATTTTAATCTCAGTGAAAAAGCAGTAAATTAAGGATATTATGCTGACCCTGATCTAAGGGAAAAAGCTAAAAACCTGAAATAAGGCAATAGTTTCTGGTAAGGTTGATGTAATTGTGTCAAAGAATCAATATTGGATTGAGAATCCATCAAAAGTTTCAATTTTAATGTTTTGTGATTGATTCAAATATTGATGCAAATATGGAACTTGCAAAATAAGGAACAGTCTGCAGTGCCTCTGAAGATTTTTGTGTAGATGATATATTATTCCTTTCCTTCCACCTGCCACGAGCATGCATGCACACACACACACAAATACACATGTGCACATACATTTGAAACAGGAGATTGAGAAGGTAATAAAATTAGTTCTCATTGATTTCACTTTGACACTTACAAAATTTTCTCAAATGCTTCTCCTGAAATATATCTCTTCTGCCCTGGCCTCAGTGATGCTGGATTTTCTGTCAATCTCTGACAAGTACCACATCTGTAGTTTGGAACACATAACCACTAAGGTCCCTTCCACATTATTGAAGACTGAATCAACTCAAAGATAAAAAGACGAATTATCAAGCACAGACACTACTTTCAAGAAACGTAGTAATGATAAAAGTAACATAAAGAAAATAAGGACATTGTTAGTAAATTAGATAACTAGAAAACCAGAGAAGCTTCTGGTAAGGATAACTGTTGGGGTACTGGGTGGCTCAGTGGGTTAAGCATCCAACTTCAGCTCAGGTAATGATCTCACAGTTTGTGGTTTTGAGCCCCACATCAGGCTCCATGCTGACAGTGCAGTGCCTGCTTGAGATTCTCTCTCTCTCTCTCTCTCTCTTTCTCTCCTCTGCCCCCCCCCCCAATATAAATAAATAAAACTTAAAAGAATATCTGTTTGCTGGATAAAATTAATAGCAAACTCAAAATTTAAACAAAAATGCACACACACACACACACATATACACACAATTTTCTTCTTTAAATGTATAATGAAGTATCTGAGAAATTCATAGAGGTCAGGACAAAAACAGGATATGCAATAGTAGCTCTTGTTTATCTGAGTGACCTAGAGCCTGGCTTTAATGGGTCTGGCCTTGTTCATGTGAGGGGGAGTTTATAAAACTTTAACCCTAAGCAAGATAGAATGCTAAACTGGAGACCCCTGCATTTGGAATGTATTCTCAAGGCCTAATAACTTCAGAGCACAAACTAAAATAATAAATCCTAACCTACGAGGAATTGGCAGAACACTTGCTTACCTCTCTGGAGAGACCTCTGCTCCAATTACGCTGAAAAACTCTATGAAATGAAGTGCTCTTTAATTGGTATGATACATAGAATTCTCCCAACTTGAATGTCATTGTAATTAAGTCTGGAAAGCCCAGTGTCCCCCATTCATAAACACCTTAAGATTAATCTACAGAAAGCCATAAGGAGGAAGAAGAAAACAACATATTAAGCAGTGAATTGGCAAATTACTTATGAAGGCTGAGAGTTTCTAGCACTTTTGAACATCTCTCACAAGGATACAATCCTTCTAGTGATATAGAATCTATGGAAGGTGAAAAACAAAGCATTTTCCTGACAACAAGTCAAATTTTTTTCCCAATCCACCTGGTACATGATTGTCGTTCTTAATCAGCGTTGTCAAAGAGGAGACTTCCTATCTGGAAATCATCTTCTGTCTTCTCTTCACTGGTGTTGTCATCATAATTTACCCAGATCATTGCCAACTTTTCTTCACACATCCTTGGCTTTCCCTGATGACTTTTGCCAGTAATTCTCGACATCAGCATCAGCATCAGGTGGTATTATGGGCCCAATATTCACATATTGAAGCCATACATCCCAGTACTCAGGATGTGACTGTATTTAGAGACAGGGCCTTTAAAGAGGCACAAAGTTAAAATGAAGCCATGAGAATGGGTACTAATCCCAAAGCTAACTGTTGTCCTTATAAGAAATGGAAATGAGAGAAAGCTATATGCACAGAGAAAAGAACCTGCCAGGGAATAGTGAAAATGTATCAATCTGCAAGCCAGTGAGAGAGCCTCAGGAGAAACTAACCCCTCTAAACACCTTGAATTTAGACCTCCACGCTTCAGAACTATGGCAAAATAAATGTATACTGTTGAAGACATCCAGTCCGTGGTATCTTGTTATGGCAGCCCTAGCAAACTGAAACATTTGGGAACTTGTTAGAAATGCAGATCCTGGGATACACACAAAACCTATTGAATCAGAAATTCTGGAGATGGGGCCCAGCAATTTTATTTTACCAAGATGTCCAGATGATGCTGATACATACTAAAGCTTTAGAACCATTGATTTATTCTATGTTGTTGAAGACTAAATTAATATGATATGATCCCCAGCTGAATTCATTGCAATAAAATTCATAAAGGGTCTCATTTTCTTCTCAGTATCACCACTTATTTCTCTGTACTTATACGTCAATAAATGTTCATAGGGGATCAAGTACTTCTTGACACCAAGATGTTTATGGAGAATAAAAAAAGATACTAAAAACACTCCAACATCTGAGGGCAAAGATTTACTAATACAAAAAAAAGGAAGAAGGAGAACATATCATAAAAACTAATGCAACACCTAAACTGTAGGGGGTTATTTTATATTAGTTTCCTTTGTATTTGGAGACTGATACAGGAGAGGGGAGGCTGGGGGATGGAGGTGGTTTAATTTTGTAGGTAACCTAATTTTTTTACATTACACAAAACTAAGGAGGAGCAATAGTATACGGATGGAAAGATTGAATAATGTACCTTCTGCAAGCAGTTGTAAAAATAAAAGAGAAAAGAGCCAACTGAAAGAGCTTCCAATGTTCAAAGCTGGAATGGTTTGAGTGAAAAAATGAACTGATATGGATGATAATCCAAAGTATAAAACAAATATTCATGAATCCATACTGATACAAATAATTGAATGAATAAGTAAATGGGGGATAGCAGACAAATCTTCCATGCAGAGGAATTTCAAATTATTTGTGTAGATACTGTGCCCTCAAGCAGGTGGAGCATAACTCTCCATTTCCTAAGTGTGGGCTCTACATGACTTCCATTCAAAAAGGACAGCCTGGAAAGGGAAAATTAGTCATTTTATAGCTATGTGGTAAACAATGACAAAGACTTGTCTAAGTGATCAAGGTTAACATCAACAATGATGTCATATTGATAGCACGTATGCTTGCTATGATAAGATGGCACTCTACTTCTGTGTTCTTCTTCCAAAAAAAATGTGACATAAGAATAATCATGAGGAAAACATCAGACAAATCACAACCAAAGGACATTCTATGAAATATCAGATCACTATCTTTCAAAAAATCACTACTTTTCAAAAAAATCAAGGTCATCAAAGAGGGAAGTCTCCGGGGCACCTGGGTGGCTCAGTCAGTCAAGTGCCTGGCTTTTCATCTCAACCAAGGTCACGATTTCACGGTTTGTGGGCTCGAGCCCTGCATTGGGCTCTGCACTGAAAGCACAGAGCCTGCTTGGGATTCTCTCTCCCTCTGCCCCTCCCCCATACAGACTCTCTCTCTCTCTCTCTCAAAATAAAATAATCTTACAAAAAAGGGAAGTCTCAGAAATTATAACTGCTAAAAGGGCTTAAAGAGAAATGAGGACCAAATGACACATGCTATCTTGCACTGAATCATGGAACTGGAAAAAGACATTAGTTTAAAATCTGAGGAATTTTTTTTTAAACAGAGAAAGTTGAGTTAATAATAACATACTGATATTGGTTCAATTATTGTAAAACCTGTACCATATTAGTGTAAGATACTAATAATAAAGAGAATGGGTGTGGTACATATGGAAACTCTCTATGTTGTCTACAAGTTTCTGTAAGTCTAAAAGTCTTTTAATATAAAATAAGTATTTAAAAAGAGAAATTAGAATTTAGCATGAGAAAATTGTTTTGTAAACAGAAAAGCATTGTATGAAATGTAAGGGATTCTTATTATCAAGTGCCATAAAAATTAAAACCAAAATGCTATAATCATTGGGAAGAGAGAACTCTGGAGAGAGACCTCATGTTGAGGGGTGGGAAAACTAGAGGAATGGCCATTTAATGGCTCTGTGATATTGTAAAGGAAACTTAATTTCTCTGAGATGTCATATCATACAAGTATTGTTCATGATGTCTTTCATGACTATTTCAGAAGGTTATATTTTTGAGAAAGCATTTGAGAAATGCATATACAATTTGAAGTGATGCTATTATTGTGATTTTTTAAATGGTTATTTATTTTTAGAGAGAGCGAGCGCAAGCAGGGGAGGGGCAGAGAGAGAGGGAGACAAAGGATCCAAAGCGGGCTCCATGCTGACGTCAAAGAGCACAATGTGGGTCTCGAACTCACAAACTGTGAGATCACGATCCGAGCCAAAGTCAGATGCTTAACCAACCGAGCCATGCAGGAACCCCCCCCATTACTGTGATTTTTAAATGTTGTTAATATTATTAAAAACCCAATGGAATGTAGGGTATTTGTCAAGTAAATCTTGGAGAAGATTCCAGTAGGGAAAATTGAACAAGTGTGAAGGAAGGAGGGCTTAAAGGGCAATGATAAGTCCATTCTGGCTATTTTGGGTGAATACTGTACAGTCATGCTTAACTTTATTCACTAATTTAGTTGTGGAAATTTTACATTCCATATTTAATATTTCTGAAATTAATTTATGCATGTGATGGAACACATGTGTTCCTGGACATCATCCTAGCTGTTGTGTGAAGAAAGGCTGGGAAGGGGCAAGATTAAAGGCAGAGGGACCAATTCAAAAGCTGAGAGTCGCTACAGTCACCAATATAAGAGGAACAGAGCCTTCTCTACATTTGTGGCAGAGGGATCAGAGAAACATTAATGGATTTGGAACATACATTGAGGATTAATTGGTGAGATTTGGCAATGCATTGGATTGGAGAGTGGGGAGAAATCAAAAGTCAAGAGCAAATACTGGGTGGTGTCATTTACTAAAATAAGAAAGGAAGAAGGAGAGAAAAATAGGGAGAGAAACACAATATGTATTTTTTTAGATATGTTGGTTTGAGATACTTATAGGACATTCAGACCTATAGATCTAAGTATTAAGAGAATGGTACCAGCCAGAGATATACACGTGAGAGAAATAACTTACAGTCGAACTTTGTGCAATGGAGGGAGTCATCAGAGGACACTGGTCGTGTGAGATGAAAGGAAACCAGACTCTGAGGAACAAAATCATTCCACAGATAAGCCTTAATTCCTGTTTAAAGCTTCATCTGTTCAGCATCCACAGTATTGTCCGGCTCAGTTTTTTCAACTCATCTCACTAGTTCCCACACTAAGATGCAACATAAGTCAGATTAATATGTCTCAAACAAAAATGCCATGTTCTTAACCCTTGCTCCAACATTATGCTCTGTCCTCTTGGAATTTCAACATTCTTCCAGACAGCAATTCCTTTATTTATTCACATTTTCATTAAGACAACTATTTAGTAAGTAAAATCTCATTGCAGCTATTCCATAGAGATGTCACTGGGCTCTTCATGACCCATTTCATACAGCCATTTTCAGCCGCCTTAAACTCACTAATGCCTCTTTCCAGCTCATGGTCATTTGTGCTGCAGGGTTATCATTGACTCTCAACTAACCTATATTGCTGTAAAACTCAGATAACACTTAACTCCATTCTGCCTTTTTTTTAAAGTTTTTATTTATTTATTGTGTGTGTGTGAGAGAGAGAGAGAGAAAGTGAGCGAGCGCACAGGCAGGGGAGGGAAGAGAGAGGGAGAGAATCCCAAGCAGAGTCCACACTGTCAGCACAGAGCCTGAGACGGGGCTCAGACTCACTAACCGTTGGTTCATGACCTGAGCCAAAACCAAGAGTCCAATGCTCAACTGACTAAGCCACACAGGGACCCCAACTCCACTGTGCTTTTTAATGTTCCTTACTTTTGTGAGTACATCGACATCTTGTCTTTAGGTAGATTACAAGTATCTAAACAGCTGGGATCACTCCCATTTTTCACATTACCCAGCAAAACGTCTTGCCATTAAGTATTTGTTGATTCACTGATTAATTTCCTGACTAAAACAGAGAGCAACAAAAAACAAGCTTTGCTTACTGATAAAAGGGGAAAACCATATGCAAACTTGAAAGGGGTATTTGTAAGAAACAAGTTTCTTATGTTTTATTTTTTCTATGCTGATTGAAATGGTGATTCTGTTATGGGCATTTTCCTTTGTTTCCTTTGTCAATGAAGAGTAGAAATGAAGTTTGTTTATACATGACAAAATAAATTTTCTATTTTTAGCTTATAGCAATTAAAATATAGAGTTAGACGTTTTAAAATATTTTTTTTAATTTTCTTCCAAAAACCACAATATGTATAAAACCTTTTGGTCTTACACTTTAAGATTTTCTAAGTCTGACTTAATTGCAAGGTGCCCTTTCTTTGTCATCAGCAGGTACAGAAATACATGGCCATCAATTGTTAACTTCAATTCAGTCACTCAAGAGATGCAAACTCTCATATATAAGAGTTTGACCTCCAGAAACACCCTATGACCCTGACTTGGTCCAAGAAATGGCTGGCCATGGAAACCTAACCCCCCCAACAAAAATGAACAACATCTCTCTTTTAAATGTCTCCAAACTGCTCCTTTGCTGCCAACCAATGGCTACCTGATATACCTGAATACTAATATGAAATCTCTCCAGTGCCTCCTTTCCCCAAATCCTGTCTTAGTAGGATCATTGCTACCACTAGAGGGGCTTTATCAATATTTACTTTTTTTTATATATAAAACATACTCTCCTTGATGAAGAGTACTGAACTACTGCAGCCAGATAGATTCCATTGCCATACTTATTTATGAATAAGCATCAATTGCTAATTTTGTGTCAAACTTATGTTGTCTTTGACACAAACATAACAAAAGAAGTAAGTATGCTGTACTGCATTTTAATATATTATTTTAAATTATCCAACTTAACAAAAATTCAGAGTGTTAAGAAATTATGATTCTCGGGGTGCCTCGGTGACTCAATCAGTTGAGTGTTCGACTTCAGCTCAGGTCATGATCTCACAGCTTGTGGGTTCAAACCCTGCATCAGGCTCTGTGCTGACATCTCAGAGCCTGGAGCCTGCTTCAGATTCTGTGTCTCCCTCTCTCTCTACCTTTCTCTCTCTCTCTCTCTCTCTCTCTCTCTCTCTCTCTCTCTCTCTCTCAAAAATAAACATTAATTTAAAAAAAAAGAAATTATGAATCTCTCTAGAAAAGATTTTGATAACCCTTTAGGTAGAGAACATCTGTTATACATTCATTGAGGTGCATTCAATGTGTCTATTACATATTGGATTAGGACCAGTTAATAGTTCTCTAATCATTTGCAACACAGACAAAATATCATGGTGACATTTTCCTTATACTATATCTTGACGTACCTAAGAATACCTATGGAGCATTTTCAGCCTTTTGATGAGCCTTGTTACAGCCTCAGATCATGTGTTTTGTTTTTTGTTTTTTGTTTTTTGTTTTTTGTTTTTTTTGTCTAGAGACAGGTTTCCAGGCTAAACCTTTAATTTTGTAGCAATTGGAAGGTGAACACCTTCTGTTAAGCAACAGAAGGACTGTATTGTGGTAATAAGAATCCAATGCACCTCCACCGGGTAATGTCTAAATATAAGGAGCTTGACATGTCAGTTACCTGGTGTAGAAGTTAATATGAAAGAGTTTAACACACATTTATTCTTTTTGTTTTCTCTAGCTTTTCAATTGTATCCCAAACAGCAAACTGTTAACCTTTCAAGGCCTAATCTAGAATTCTTATTCTGGCCAACAGCTGATTTACTTGACTGAAAGTTGTGCTGATGTAGAGAGCAAAGGATCAGGCATTTAATGGATACCTAACAAGAAGCTCAACTCCATGAATTTAAATCCATTTTACATTAGAAGAACTTATACGTTTATGGCAATAAAATGTCAAGATGTTAATAAGAATCGGCATATTTCCATGTGATTAAATGACAGAAGCACAGCCCAGAATGCCACCTTTTTGTTGGAAATGTAAGAAACACACTGAACAGATGCATTCAGAAAGAAAACCATTGTATAGACATCTGTCTACACTGTATAAATTTTCCTTATAAAGTCATCCGCAATTTCGTTGCAATGAGTCTTAGGCCACTTTGAAAATAATGGCATCAGAAGAGACTAGAGTTCTGAAACAGACTTCCTCATTTGCTTTAAATGGTGCTCCCACTTGAGAAGATGGACAACCTTGTTTTCAGATACAAATACACTCAATTTGTTTTTAATTAAAATTTTAAGAAGTAAAATGTAGATATCTCTTATGTATCTTTTGATCGGGACAGCTGATCTTAAAGGTATAGTCCTTGCTATTTTTTAAAATTTTTTAAAATGTTTATTTACTTTTGAGAGAGAGAGAGACAGAGTATGAGTGGGGGAGGAGCAGAGTGAGAGGGAGACACAGAATCCAAAGCAGGCTCCAGGCTCTAAGCTATTAGCACAGAGCCTGATGTGTGTTTCAAACCCACAAACTGTGAGATCATGACCCGAGCCGAAGTCAAACACTTAACCGACTGAGCCACCCAGGCACCCCTAGTCCTTGCTAATTTAAATCAAAGAGATTATCTTGAATCTAAAGTGATTCCACAAATCTGCCCTCTGCATTCATTGTTTAAAGTTTGTGTATTCAGCATTTACTGAGTCTCACTCCTTATTACTTTGTTAACTTATAAATTCTACAGAATGTACCAGAGAAGTTAACACAAGGGTTATTCTTTCAAGTAGAATGAATAAGTAATTAGATAAACAAAATTTGAAAATAGAAATAAGTCTTTCAGCATTATAATGGTGTACATGTGTTCTTCTGTGCTTATATATGAGACTCCCTACTATTCATTTATTTGGTTTTACATCCTAAGATGTTAGTTTTTGAAGAGGATACTTCCATTCTGAACACATCTCTGTTTCCTTGCTTTCCAGCCAATTAGTTTATTTAAAAAAAAAAGAGTCAAAATACTCATTATGCTATATATACAACCTAGTATCAAATGTTTAATTTTTCCCACTACTTTTCAACTGACAATTGTAGATTTGTGTGGACACAATCTGACCCACCCTATCAGGTTAACAGAGCCATCAAAAGAGGCCTAGTTAGGACCCAGAATCCTCCAAGGCCATTGTCTGATGATTAGCACAAAACAGTGTGTTGCTGATATTGTCAAGAGTCCTCTCCACTCCCTCAACTCAATTTCTCGCTTCATTGCTTTGAACCCCTATGGGGCAGCAGCAGTTTAAGGGATGTCAACAAGAATACTCTTGTTCTCTCAGGAATTCAGTACAAGAGGATAAACAGCCACACAGCTGGCCAAACTAATAGGTAGAGAAGTGTGTGACTTAGTGTTTAATAAATGCACGAGCATTTTACAAGACCTGGAGGACCTTCCTCAAAATTATTGAATTTGATTGATATACGTATAGTTTACTTGAGGTAATTTTTGCTTAAACACACAGTTGTAGATTTTTTTTTATTAGATGTTACGAACACCATGTTGAGTTAATTAAGAACCCAGATAGAAGGTCACGTTTTGTCAAATATTTCTGTAAATAGCAAAAAAGTTTTCCAAAAAGAAATTTCAGAGAAACCCGTCAACTTCATTCTATTTTGCGTATTTGTAACAGGCAGTGTGTATGAGTAGTTTAGAGTCCACAAATAAACAGACAGAAAACTCTCTTAATACGTATTTGTGTAAATACCGAGTGCTGTCTTAGGGGCTCTTCATCCTTTAAATAAGGATGGCAGGACAGCAAACAACCTATGACTTGAGGAGTGGAAATTTATGGAATGCAAATTTGCTATTTCTACCCTAGAGTATAACTAACTGCAATTTATCTGCCTGGAGCACGCTGCTATTATATCCAGTCATTGAATGGACATGATTTTAATGTCACAGAAATTTTTATTTGAACCCATAAGAGGCTCCAGTGGTTTAAATGAAAATCAGCATGGTTGATTACTTCTTCTGCAACATACCTGCAAAGAGCTGATCATGGCTGTAAGGATAGGATTGGGCTTGGAGCTATGAATTGTTGCGTGACACCCATACTCACGTCTTTTAGACAGAGTTCATTATTCCAGTTTCAACCATCATTCTTTCTTTCTTTTTACTTGTGACAGTAGGAAAGCAGCCTGAAAGATGCAGGATATATGACTAATTGAAAAGCAAGTATAATGTGTTGAAATCTCCTTGGGAAGATCTGCCTGGGAGAACAACATTGAAATTAAAAAAAAAGAAAAAAAAAAGAAAATGAGTGACAGCATTTTGCCACTGCCACTTAAACTGCTAAAACTCCCTTTCAAAAATATAATAAAACAGGAGTGTTGGTTCAAAAATATGAAAAAAGCATCTATCAATTCAAAAAATATTTTTCAAACTACAGCTGGTGAATATTATGTGAATATTATTTTATACTAATTAAACCCACTGGCAGCAAGATTCCTTTTCTCTGGAATCATTGCTAAAGCCTATTTAAAGTATTGGAACATTTTATGAGGTCAGGAAGAACCAGACTGTATATTTTTAGTGTCCTCACTCCACACACGCTATTACCATTACTGATAAAATCACAGACGACATCTAAAATATTTAAGGGAACTTACTTATGACTTTTGCTTACTAGTGTGTAGGAAAAAAAATCCTTTAAGCTTCTTACACTATGGTGCCCTCCTGAATTGGGTCGAGTCCTGAAATTTGGAAATCGCCTAGGACCAGCCTTAAGCAAAATTTTTGATAAATGGAAAGCTTTCCTCTTGCTCTCCTTTCTCTCTTTCTGATACATCCTTCAATAAATGGTCGTTCCTTTCCTTACACAGCTTTTGGCTCTTCCAAACCCAGGCCTAATTTCCTGTGATATACTCCACTTTCTGAAAACACTGCTCCTTCCTTCCTTTTGCTGTTCGTGACCTTCATCAAAATGTTCATGTTTTGAAAATGTGTTCCAGTGAGTCAGGAGAAAAGGAACTGGATTAAAAAGTAAATAAATAGTCTCTTGAAGTGTTTGATTTTTTTTTTTTTTTACATCGCGTCAGTTTTGGTTTTTGTTGTTTTTTGTTCTGTTTTGTTTTGTTTTTGCACAATTTAAAGGATTAAGTTCCCTTAAATCTCCTCTCAGCATGGGTAATAACTCTTTTGACACTGAGTTGAACTAAATTACTTTTTAATGTCTCTTCCTCCACAAGATACCACAAAAAACATAAAGTGAACTATTGAAGAGTTTGTGAACATAGATTTGGATTGAGGATCAGATTTTTTTTTAATTTTCTTTAAGTTTATTTATTTGGTTTTGAGAGACTGAGACAGTGCAAGCGTGGGGAGGGGCAGAGAGAGGGAGAGAATGAGAATCCCAAGCAGACTGCACCATCAGCACAGAGCCCAATGCGGGGCTTGAACTCACAAACCATGAGATCATGCCCTGAGCCGAAATCAACAGTTGTTTTTGTTGTTGTTTTCTCATTTTTTTCTTACTTTTTCTCATTTTTTCTTATTTCTTATTTCAATATTTAGAATAAAACATTTGAGTGGCAAGAGTTGGATTCTTAACCGACTGAGACATCCACGCGCCCCAAAGAACAGATAGATAAATCTTAACCAGGCATCGACTATGATACTTAGACAACTATCCAATTGTCTCATGAAGCCATCCCTGCTTGATGTTTTGAGATAAACAATAGGACATGAAATAGGGAGTAGTCAAATTCTGAACTAGAAAATGAAAGTGAGTAATAAAACTTGCTAAAACTTCATATGAACACAAAAGGTCCTCATAGAAACACAAAGCACTCCAGCCTTGAATTATTAAGGCTTTATTTTATCTAGGTCCTAAATTTGGATTCCAAAGATAGTATTTCTGTTAAAAAAATATTTAAATGCTTCCTAAAAAAGTTAATAGAGTATATCTATCCTATTTTTTTTCGACACTATGTTCAAGGTATAGAGAGTGATCCAGCTTAACTTAGTGTTAATAGCTTATTCTATTAATGAAAAGAGTGCATAGTAAGGAAACAAATTCAGGGATAAAAAAATAAATATTGCTGTTTGTAAGCTTATTCTTTAACTTTGCAGCTGCTGTAACACCATAGGTGGGGAATCATGTTACAAGGAAATAGTAAAATTGTTTATTAGTAAATCTGCCACAGATCAGTGATACAAACAGTGCATTATAGCTTTTTAGACATGTGAAAGAGCAAACCTTTGACATTACTGATAAGTTTTGTAACCAGAGCATATCTCATATAAAATCCACAGTTGAATTCCTTTGTTTACATATTTTAGAATCTTCCTGCCTCACCCCTGCCCATGCTGGCCAGCTAGGCACAACAAACACATACATACTTAAATTTTCTGGGAGAAAAGAAAATTTGCAATTTGGAATCAAGATTTGCTTTGAATTTCTATCAAATATTGGAATTAAAAACTGTTCCCTACAGGTCTGGGTAAACCTATGGTTTGTTACTTAGCTTCTGGTTTCTTGGTTTTGGGGGGAAAAAAAAGTATATAAATCAGAATTTTTGTGTTCTAAACAATGGCTTAGTCAGGCATAAAAATACTTAAGTCATATATGAGAGTTATTATTTGACTAGATCTTGCTATTAGTTCAAAGTTGCTTTTTGAAATACTGTTGATAACTTCCCAGGAGAATTCAACATTTTATTTGTTTGGGAATACTATCACACATTGCATTAGTTATCAAACCAATGACTTAATTGCTCGATCGTATTTTCACATCTGTTTTATTGTCATAAAGGGTTTGTCCTGTGTAATGCATTGGGTCTTTGTCCATGATAAAATAGAAACTAAAACTTTTTAAAGCTGAAGAGTTCTAAAATCATATCAGATGTGAAGGAACACAGCTCTTTAGTTAGACAACTTGGATTGAATTCTAGTTCTGAATCTTTTGACTATTTACATGTCTGATTTTTCAACTGTTAAATGACAAAAAATTATACATATCTTAGGTATTTAGTGTTGTTGGAGACTTTAAAAATATACTGTATGAAAAGTTTTTGTAAAGCGCTAACAGAAATTAGCATCAATAGTGTCCCACTGGAAATAGGGTAAAATAAGAAGTCACTATCAGTCAGCCTTCAATAACAATCTAGCACTTACAATGGACAAGGCACTGTTTCCATAGTCGGAAATACAGCAATGACCAAGGGAGGCGGAGCCTCCCATCAAGAAGTTTACGCTAAAGTGAAAAGGACAGACACTAAACATAAAGGTAAAAAGTATTTCAGTGAATAGCAAATGTTACATACTAAATTAAATAGAGTAATGCGGTTGTTTATTAATGCATATAACAGTATTACCGGTTTGGATAATGCCACTACAGATATATCACTTTGTGTTTTGGTTGCCTCAAATTATACGCTGCTTATTTCGTCTATTCCTACATACTTTGACATAAAGAAATAAGTGATTTGAAACTGCATATCTATGAATGTCATCTTGTCTCTCTCCTGTGCTTTATTATTGAAGACATATGACTACTGACTCATTGTGTCTAATCCCCCAAGGTCAACACATGATTCCCACTTCGCTAAATATCTAGCATGATTAAAATATTTTTTTAAAGTATAATCTTCAATTTATTATTTTTTTCCAGAGAACAGTGTTTCTTCAGTCCTTAAGGTCTTAGCTTCTTATATGGGGCTTGGTGGAGGTCATAGGGGCAGCACCCTTGGTCTACATCGAGCGGGGGTGTTCAGACCTTCCATGTTCCACCAGGGCGATGCCTGACCATCTTGCTGTGAATGGCACAACTCACACAGCAATGTAGTTTCACATACAGCTTGGGCAGCAATTAGGCTTCAAAGACTCTCGCTTTGGAGATGTCTCTCGGGGCGGAGGGCCTCCACTATGTTCCAGATAAGGAACTTAATGACCTTGTCCTTGCAAAAGACTCAGTTGGTGTAGTGAATAGGCTGCAGGTGACTGCGGCCCATTTTGGCACAACCATTATTTCTTCTTATCTTGGCCATCTTGGAAGCAAGAACTTGAGAGAGTGATCAAAATATTTAAAATAAAGACTCTGGGGGCACCTGGGTGGTTCAGTTGGTTAAGCGTCCAACTTCACCTCAGGTCATGATCTCATGGTTCATGGGTTCAAGCCCCACATCAGGCTCTGTGCCGACAGCTCAGAGCCTGGAGCCTGCGTCAGATTCTGTGTCTCCCTCTCTCTCTCTGCCCCTCCCCTATTCACACTCCATCTCTGTCTCTCTCTCAAAAATAAACACTAAGTGTTTTTTTTTTTAATTCTCCATGCATATAACATAATATTTATAATATTTTTCAGAATAACAGCTGAATAATTAGGATTAATCCTCTCTACATCTTTGACCAGAAAATGTTGGAAGGCTTTTCCCTGATTCACTCATTCACACTGTCTGCTACATGTTTAAAGGGCCTCCTAACTAGTAACCGGGGCCAGAATGAAAAGTGAGGGCCAGACACAGACATTTGGTATGATTTGTTAGCACCTAAGAAACAGAGACTATAAGAATTCCAGTAAGAAAATTGTGATTTAATTTGGGCAGAAATGAGATCACCTTCCTTCTGAGAAGATTCATAGCCTGCTGCTACACCTAAAGAATATGCAGTGGGGACATAATCAGGTATCCTGGATAATTCATGCAAAATAAAAGAATAAAAAAGGAAAATAAAAGTCTATCTTGTGTCAATTGATAAATTGTTCAACAGTCCATCTGGAAAAGAGGCATATATAAATCAACTGGAATTAGTTACACCTTGTCTTTAAATGTGACTTTATAATATATACCGAGTAAATTATAAGTGATATTAAATATGATCCATTTGTAAAATTTTATCTTAACTTTGAAAAATAAATCTAATGTTATTTGGGGTTTTTTTTACAGTTTTTATTTGAAATAGTAACATTTGGGGGATAGACCAAAATATACAGCATTTTTCTTAAATTTCTCATTTTGTTACATTAATTCATCCTTTCCACATACAACTTTTATTGGTCATTCAGTTCTTATTTGTAAAGGGAACTTCCCTACTAGGATTGTAGAATCTAATATCAAAAAAAAATTTATCTGTCTAAAATTTTGCCATTCCTCATGTGTGTTCTCGAAAGTCATTTTTGCAGGCTCAGCCCTCCACTTGCCAAAGGAGTTGTACCCTAATAAATCTTATTTTGTGATTATAATGTGACAGAAGTTCAATACAAAGAAAATGTGAGCCTCATAAAAATCAAATCTGTAGTGAGGAGATGAAGATAGCCTTGTAAATAGCTGTACACACACAAAAAATGTAGAGTTGGCACACTTGGACAGACTTCTGACTTTTACTTTTCAAAAGTAACATCTTTGCCAGTTTCCTCGGCAAAAAGGAAATGCATATTGTAGGGCTGGGTCTTTATTTTTTTTCTCATTAATCTAAAACAACTATTTAAATTATTTTTCCCCACTTTGTCCCCCTCCTTAGCCATTTTTAAAACAAAGATTTTCATTTTTCCTTGCATAATATAATGCAATGAACAGGGTTTTTTTTTAAAGAAAAACATCAGTTCTTTCTGGCAAATAAAAACAAAAAATAAACAACAAATAACTATAGTTGGAGCCCACAGCTTAGTGATGGATGGTAAAATCAACTATTAATTAGAAAACCCCATTTTTATTCTTCAACCCTTCAATATTTTTTAATTTTTTTTTATTTTTGAGAGAGGGAGGGAGGGAAGAAGGGAGGGAGAGAGAGAGAGAGAGAGAGAGAGAGAGAGAGAGAGAGAGAGAATAAGTAGGTGAGGGACAGAGAGACAGGAGACAGAATCCTGAGCAGTCTCCTCACTCCATTCTAAGCCCAACAGGGGTTTCAATCTCATTAACCATGAGATCATGACCTGAGCTGAAATTAAGAATCAGATACTTAACTGACTGAGCTACCCAGGCGCCCCTCAATCTTTCAATTTTTTTCACCATCTCTGCAATAAGAATATTCAATGGTCCACAAATGCAAAATAGATTATTTCTAATTATTCATATAATGCATATATCCCTCCAAAAGGTTTATCCCCCCCACCAACCTTTCCATTTTTTCACTGTCTCTGCAGTAAGAATATCCAATGGTCCACAAATGCAAAACAGATGAGTTCAAATTTTTCATATAATGCATATATCCCCCAAAAGGTTTAAAGTGGATACCTTTAAATTTGGGGATACCTCAAAAGGATAAATTGATAAATTTAAATATGCAAAAAAATAAATAAATTCCATTTGAATAAATTTTATATTTATGTTCATTGGGGAAACCCATAATTGCACCACAGTTAATCTATGGGGTGAAATTTAATTTTCACATAAACCATATACTTAATGCAATGCTGTACCCTACTCAGTGAAGGTCTTGAAGTTGAAATGTCTATTTAACCATATTTAACCAATGTGCCAAAGAGATGCTCTAAGGTATTTTCCTCTTCCTTCAGGGGTTCTTGAACAAATATTCTGCATACTGACATGGTTGAGATATCTCATTCAAAATTAATATTTTTTGCCATCAAATAATATACTTGGGGCTTTAATTACCACCACAAAATATGATGATATGTCCCAAAAAGAACAGGTCAGAGAATTTATTCCATTTCAAACACCCTTGAAGGGGGAAGAGGATGGTGACAAGGGGCATGTGGGTGGCTCAGTCGGTTGAGTGTCTGTCTTTAGCTCGGGTCGTTATTTCATGGGTTCATGAGTTCAAGCCCCACATCAGGCTTGCTCCTGTCAGCACAGAACTCGCTTCAGATCCTCTGTCCCTCTCTCTCTGCCCTTCCCCCACTGTGCTCTCTCAAAAATAAATAAAACATTAAAAAAAAGGAAAGGTGAGTGGCAAGAAAATAAACTCGAGGCACCTGCTGTACACTCTGTGAGAGTTCCTGAAAAATATCAGGGATAATATAAATAGTTTGAGTCAACCTATTTGCCTTTCATAAAATAATAGAAGCTTCATATAGTACAATGTAGCCTTATAAATTATACTAATAGAGTGACATGGTGACACAATGTTGATGAAAAAGAAAAAAAAAACAATTAAGAATCAGCATATTAAAGATGGAAGTCTTTAGCAATTACCTGGTCCAACCTGCTCATCTGAAAGATGCAGAACCTGAAACCAACAAAGGAAAATGGAATTTCATCATCTGCTGAAGAATAGTTACTATTTTATTGACCATTTATTATATATTAACCACTTGCTAAACACTAAACACAGCCTTGTAAAATAGGAATTGTGCAGTGGAGAAAACCAAGGCTCATCAAAGTTAATGTAAGCTGTCTAAGGTCACATAGCTGTGCGTCAGGACTCAAATCTGGCCCTGCTTGACTCCAAATCTTATGGTCTTTTTATAACTTGAGTATAATGCAAATTTCTGTAGCATTATAATCACATAGCTTCATTGCCACAATGCTCAATGACACATGTGGGTTAATGTGTGACTAAGCCTCCTGACTCATACTTGGGCTTGTGCACTAATATGAGTAATTTTCCCCAAAAGCCAGAGTCAGGTGGGGGATACAAAACAAAACCAAACCAAACCAAGAAAAAGAAAAGAAGAAATTGAACACAGACCTTTAGGTAGTTAAGTAGAAATTGTGTCACTTATTGCAAGTGTGTTTTAAACAAAATTGCCATTATGTATTAATTTTAGCATTATATACATGTAGAAATCAAATACAGTGACATTTCCACTCTGCTCTTCACTGTATAGACTTCTACATTTTATCTCACTGATGGATGCTTAGGAAAACTTTTTTCCACTAAAACTAGGAGCTTTACCTTTCATTTGTTTGTTTTGTAATTTTTCCATAGGAATTTCAACAGAATTAAAAAAAAATAGAGAAGATAAAGTCTATTTCATTCTCACAGGTAAAAATAGTTTAGTTATTTTCCATCAATGTTGAATGGGATCCAGTCAGATTAACTCCCATTTGCTGACAAGAAAAGTGAGGTATTGAAATTCAAAGAATAGCTCCCAGAGATTTTAAAGGTTATTTTATCGACCATGTTATTTTTAAGATAAAGAAAGTGGCTCAGAGTGATTAACAAATTATTTGCAATTATTTTCATGCACAGTTATAGTTGGTGATAAAGTAATTACGTGACTGTCCAACTCTTAACATTCAGTCTCATCATGTTTTTACTGAGCCATATTCCTCTCCATAATATTATAATTTCTATAAAACACTCTTTTTTTTAATGTGTATTCATTTTTGAGTGACAGAGAGAGACAGAGGATGTGTGGGGGAGTGGCAGAGAAAGGGACATACAGAACTTGAAGCAGGCTCCAGGCTCCATGCTGTCAGCAAAGAGCCTGACACGGGGCTCGAACTCACAAACTGTGAGATCATGACCTGAACTGAAGTCAGATGCTCAACTGACTGAGCCACCCAGGTGCCTCTAAGACACTCCTATATAATAAGAGTTTATTTTTTTTTAATTTTTTTCAACGTTTTTTATTTATTTTTGGGACAGAGAGAGACAGAGCATGAACGGGGGAGGGGCAGAGAGAGAGGGAGACACAGAATCGGAAACAGGCTCCAGGCTCCTATCAGCCCAGAGCCCGACGCGGGGCTCGAACTCACGGACCGCGAGATCGTGACCTGGCTGAAGTCGGACGCTTAACCGACTGCGCCACCCAGGCGCCCCTATAAGAGTTTAAATAATGAAGGAAATAATACAGATGATCAGCATCCAGAGAATCAGGGCATTCAGCCAACAAGCAATGTCATTTTTGCAAAGTTTAGAATGTGGCTAACTAGAGGCTTTGTAGACAGCACTCTCAGGGTGAAATGGAGAACTCTAGGTAGAAATAAACTGAATGTTTGCAATACTATGCTGATTCTGACATTGACCACCCAAAGTTAGCAAAGACTCCACAAGTTAAGGGCATAGTCCTCAATAAGATTGCCCTTAAGTCAGCTGAAAATTTGGGCATCTCCTGTCTACCTGTATTTCTGAGTAACTGCTTACAAATCTGAGACATGATTGATTCAATTTTTGGCCACATGACTGAACTCAATCCTCTCCTCCTCAGATGTCAGAAGATTAGGCTCAAACATGAAGCTCAAAACCTCAAATCTCTAAACATATGGTTAGTTTTGTTGGTATGACCAGTCCCTATCCCTGAGTCAGCATTGGCATAGATTCAGGTATGGTCCACAGGCCCATCACAATAACGAAGACATTCTTATATCTTGGGAAGTCCCAAGGGTTTAGAAGTTTCCTCCCAGGAATGATGAACAGAGACTAGATAAATTCTTTATTCTACAACAAAGGTTATATACTGAATTAAGGGAGCATGTTTTTCTTGCCCTCAAAACCTCTACGGTGATAAGACAAACTATTTGACCCATGGTAACCTTAAATAGAGGATGAGTACTGCTCTATAGACCATGTGCGGTTATGCACATAAGTACTTTTTTACTATTGCTGGTCTAAAATTGCAAAAACCTCAGTAAATTTCTTGAGTTTCAATCTATTAAAAAAATGAGATATTAAGGAATGGATAAGTAGTGTTTAGTAACAGACACATCACTGAAATAACCAAGCACTTAATTCAAACACACAGACAGCCCTTCAACCACAAACAAAGCTAAAGCCTGAATCTGACAAAATCCATTAACTGAGAATATTGTAATAATCCTACTAATTAATGGACTGCAAAAGGCTTCCAGATGGCATAGACAAATATACTTAATTATAGTCCATCATTCTTGCTTGTACTTAGAACCTCCAGCATTGTAGGACAATTTTGAAATTTATATAGTTATGAATTATTGTTGTGGCCATATGGCAATGCAGTTTTGATAGAACCGCACATTTAAAAATCTACTTATTCAACAAACACATAACTTTA
Source organism: Felis catus (assembly GCF_018350175.1). NCBI lineage: Eukaryota > Metazoa > Chordata > Mammalia > Carnivora > Felidae > Felis > Felis catus. Next base: position 39,466,793 of record NC_058376.1, read on the forward strand.
AAATTTTTTGTGCTTATAAAAATTTTAAGTCATAAATTTCTAAACCAGAATGTTAATGGACTTTTTAATATTCTTACACAAATTACTTATTCAAGAATCATGTCATGCTTAGTAAATAAAGAGCAAACAGCAGATTCATTTACCAAACTCCACTGTGCTCACAAAAGAAAAAAGAAAAGAAAAGAAAGAAGAGTAAAACCCAAAGATTCTCTGAATTTGCTTTGAGTGATCAAGTAAGTGTGTTTTTTTTATTTTGATAACACCTTCTCATATTATATCAATTATCATTGTTATTAATATACCAAAATGCTGCTTCTCACAAAAGAGCTGTGGATTTCTTTGAGGGCCAATAATCTTTTAAATACATTTTTCAATGTTTAGTAGTATCTGTGAGAACAAAATATGGTGAAAAGAAGTTTACGACTTTTTGATATTTTCTAGTTAATCTCTTATAAAACCAATCTGTGATACTTCATTGGAATAATATATGAAGAATGATATTTAGAAATACCATTTGTACTATTGTTATTGGGCCACCTGATTGGAATAAGACAAATGACATTGAGCACATCCTCCAGTCATATCTGATTCTACCACCATTGGTAGACATTGACACAGGCAGAAAGAAGGTGTGTAGAGAAGTTCTAAGTAGGAATAAGCCATCGAAAGCATCCTGAATGTACAGATACTCTCTCATCTGCATTTTGATATTGTTCATTATTGCTCAAGCTCAGTATTTTAAATGATGTTTGAGATAATTCAACATCCGTTTAAAACAAGGCACTTTGTAAGTTATTCCAGGCATGCAGTATAATTTGAGATAAACATGAGATGGCCATCAGGGAAATGCAAATTAAAACCATTTAAAACCCTCTAGGATGAATATAATAAAAAAGACAGACAATAAAAAGCATTGGAGAGTACAGAGAGATATTGTAAGTCCCATACAATGTTATGAGAGATGTAAAATGCGCAGAGAAATACTTTGGAAAATAGTATAGCAGTTCCACAAAAGCTTAAACAAAGAATTATCACATGATTCAGTGATTCTACTCCTAGATACGTATACAAAAATGGAAACATATGTCCACATAAAACTTGTAAACAAATGTTTATTATATTTATAATGGCCAAAAAGTGAAAAACCCAAGTGTTCATCAACTGAGTAAATAAAATGTGCTATACTTAAAAAATAGAATATTATTTAGTAATTAAAAAGCGAAGTACTGATACAGGCTATAATATGTGCAAACCTTTAAAACGTGGTAAGAGAACAGAAACAAGACACAAAAGAACACATATGATTCCATTATATGAAATATTCAGAATAGGACAATTTGTAGAGGCCAAAAGTGATTGCCCAGGGCTGGAGGAAGGTTGGAGGAATAAGATAACCACCAATATGTATAGAGTGTCTTTTTGGGGTGATAAAGTTCTAATATTGATTGTGGTGTTGATGGTTGTACAACACTGTGAATATGTTAAAAAAAAAAAAACACTGAATTGAAACACTGAATTGAATGAATTGTATGGTATGTAAATTACATCTCAATAAGGTTGTTATTTTAAAAACTTATAAATCTTATAAATATTTCTACAATTTTCTTTTAGAATTAATGTGCTTAGAATTAATTGGTAGTAAGCTCAAGGTCATCTTCTCTCAGATTACTGTAAGAGACAGAGTATATAATGAGTCAAAAATAAGAGACCGGTGACGTTAAGGTGGCATTAAATAATTATATCCTAAAATAGTACAAATAATAATAATACTAATATTGGATAAAAGAACCATTTCAAATGAAAAAAAATTGTCACTGTATAGAGGTGGATGGAGATAAAGGTTGAAGCTGCAAGATGATGCAAACAGATTAAAACAGATGCATTTGCACATTGGAGACAGAGTATGGGGAGTTAACATATACTCAAGAGCTCTTCCATTTATTTAGAAAAGTTAATTTTTAAAACATTTTCTTAATATTTTTTCCTTTCATAACTAAAGTTTTAATCAAAATGTTATCTTTTTTCAAGTTTTCTCAACTACACAATTTCTTTTGCTCACTAATACTACTGAGGTGCCTACTAACATACTTAAGAAGCAATGAGTATTTATACACCATTGTTCATTGCTCAGATTCAGTGAAGAGACACTTTCAAGATCCTGACACAGAGAGAGGGACCAACAAAAGTAAGGCAGGGAGATTCAGAGAGGGATAATCTTGTGATACAAAAGAAAGGAACAACTGATATAGGAAAAATAATAGGAAATGAAAATGAGAAACTATAAATTAACCAAAATAAATAGGCTAGGTCAACACCAGAGAAGAAAGAAGTAAAGAGTTTTCATGCATGTTGGTCGCTTAAATGCACAATATTTATTCTTGAGTTACTCATTTCCAGATGTGATTGGCAACTGAGAAAATCGTAGGGTGGGGGGTAGACAAGAGGCTCCAGTTACCACATTAGGGATCATGACAAGCTGATATGCTTCTTAGAGAAGTTTTTAAATTGTACTGGAGGCCTTTCATAATTTTTAAAATTTGGAAAACAAAGAACCAGAGTGGAAAATGGAGAAAGAATATCTGATACAAATTTGTACAAGATCATGTATTTTCATCATAAAACATCAAATGTTGTGTGTTTTATGAATGTTTAGCAACATTTAATGGGAAATCCATTTAATGATTAATATCAGGGAGTCACAAATTCTTTTCTTAGATCTTCAGTCACCATATCATAGATAGGCTAGACCCTTTAATTTTCTATACTTTTTTATATACCTTTATTTTCAGCCCAGGAAAAGATTTAGAGAGTAATATTCTAATTATTTAACCCAAGATCAAAGAAATTAATTTGGTTTTAGTTATTATTCATAGAGCAATGTGTAAAACATGATATATTAATGATGCTTTTTATTATTGGCTAAAAAATGAGTTTTAAATATCTTTGGATAATTTTTTTAAAAATATATAAAATTAAAAGCTATCCTTATAATATTTTTAACAGATTTAACCCTTACGTGTTTTTAGAATAAAACATAATGCCTTAATTTTACCATGTTTACTTCCAAGACAGCTAAAAGATTTAAATAGATATATGAAACATATATATGACACTTAACAGAAATTAGCACCCACCCTTATATTTTCTTATACTTTCATGATTAACTTGCTCCAATCTTTACCATTAGTGGTAAAAATAGCATAGTAATTTTATTTTGTAATCGATATTAGCATATAATCACATATATTTATTGTTAGGGCCTATGAACAGGTTTTGTTCTTTAACAGATTTGTTTGTTTTATTTTGTTTTAAGTTTACTTATTTATTTGCAGGGGTGGGGGACGGAGAGAGAAGAGAGAGAAAGGGAGAACAAGCAAAGGAAGGGCAGAGAGAGAGGGGGAGAGACAGAATCCCAAGCAGGCTCCAAACTATCAGTGCAGAGCCCAGCATGGGGCTTGATCTGACAAACTGTGAGATCATGACCTGAGCTGAAACCAAGAGTCAGACACTTAACTGGCTGAGCCACCAGCCAGGTGCCCTGTGTTTGTTTGGTTTTAAGAATTATAAAAAATAATGAATGTTGAGAAATTGTCTTCAAGATTTTCCATGTTTTTTTAAATATATGAAGTTTATTGTCAAATTGGTTTCCATACAACACCCAGTGCTCATCCTAAAAGATGCCCTCTTCAATACCCACCACCCACCCTCCCCTCCCTCCCACCCCCCATCAGCCCTCAGTTTGTTCTCAGTTTTTAAGAGTCTCTTATGCTTTGGCTCTCTCCCACTCTAACGTCTCTTTTTTTTTCCCTTCCCCTCCCCCATGGGTTCCTGTTAAGTTTCTCAGGGTCCACATAAGAGTGAAAACATATGGTATCTGTCTTTCTCTGTATGGCTTATTTCACTTAGCATAACACTCTCCAGTTGCACTCTTCTACACTAATAATGAAGCAACAGAAAGACAAATAAAGAAATCGATCCCATTCACAATTGCACCAAGAAGCATAAAATACCTAGGAATAAATCTAACCAAAGGTGTAAAAGATCTGTAGGCTGAAAACTACAGAAAGCTTATGAAGGAAATTGAAGAAGATATAAAGAAATGGAAAAACATTCCGTGCTCATGGATTGGAAGAATAAATATTGTCAAAATGTCAATACTACCCAAATCTATCTACACATTCAATGCAATCCCAATCAAAATTGCACCAGCATTCTTCTGGTGCAGCTAGAACAAGCAATCCTAAAATTTGTATGGAACCACAAAAGGCCCTGAATAGCCAAAGGAATTTTGAAGAAGAATACCAAAGCAGGAGGCATCACAATCCCAGACTTTAGCCTCTATTACAAAGCTGTAATCATCAAGACAGCATGGTATTGGCACAAAAACAGACACATAGACCAATGGAATAGAATAGAAACCCCAGAACTAGGCCCACAAAAGTATGGCCAACTAATCTTTGACAAAGCAGGAAAGAATATCCAATGGAAAAAAGACAGTCTTCAACAAATGGTGCTGGGAGAACTGGACAGCAACATGCAAAAGGTTGAATCTAGACCACTTTCTCACACCATTCACAAAAATAAACTCAAAATGGATAAAGGACCTGAATGTGAGACAGAAAACCATCAAAACCCTAGAGGAGAAAGCAGGAAAAGACTCCCTGTCCACGTTTTTAATATATTCTTTTTTCTTTAAATATTTTAATATAACAAGTAGTATTTTAATATTTCTAAGCCCTTTTCACATTTTATTTCATATAATAAATACATATTCTACTCTGTCAATGAGCAAAACACTATCATGGGTATTAAAAACCTGAAAATATACTAGTCAATAAATCTAATACAAAGCATATTGTCCAAAGTGTTTTTATTTTCTCAGCCACTAACTTAATTCCTTCAACTTTCATATTCAATTTATCAGTATTTCCTATGGGTTCTACTTTCAAAATATAGCCAGAAGCCAGACATTTCTTACCACCTAATACAAGCTGCCATTATACCCATTTTGGTTTACTGAAATCACCTTCTGAATTTTATATAATCTTTATCCTCATAGGAATAGTTTCTTTATATTTAAATACAAGTCACATACTATCATTTTTCTTAAAATCTCCCAACTAGTTCCCATCTTTCAATCTTCTCACTATTTTTGAAGGGAACATGGTCAAATTAAGGCACTGAATATTACTCTAAAAATTCTTAAAGGTCAAATCTGTTAGAAGTATCAGAAGAATTCCTCTTAATTTTTCACATGTTTTAAAAATTCCCTTATAGTATTTAACTCATTGTTTTATTTGATCCTGAAAAGCACCACTCATTAATATTAGCTCTTTGCCATGGTATACAATGTCCCAGATGACATGGGCTTGTTCACATCTTGGACCACCTTTTCTTTAGCGCCAGCCACACTTGACATGCTAGTGTTCCTTCAACAGTTCAAGTTTGTGCCCTTATCACAAGGCACAAAGGAGTTTGTCACAAGGAGTTCAATTCCATTTTTGGTGTTTGGCCTCAAATATTTTTCATGCACACTCTCCCTTTTCTTCCCTCCTCCAACATGTGGGCATGGCATTCAGCCTCCTTTGACAGTACATGGGAAGTTCAAACTATGCCAACACAGGCCTTCTTGGCTCCACCTTCTAACCTCAAAAAGCAATAGAGCCACCTGCCTGCAAATCTACTCCCCCTCCCTCCTTTGTTTCTACTCCAGGCAAAACTTGAGCCCTTCTCCTTAGAGAATTCTTTGTTTACTATGTTTCTTTTACTTTTTTTGTTCATTAATGCCTATGTGTCCTTAATCCTGATCTCCATAAATTCTGGAGAGAGATGCTGCCAAAGATCCAGCAGAGGATATGCTAAGTGCCCTAATAAGACAATAGATACTATGAGCAGGATATCATGGCAATGATCATTGGTGTGAGGTATCCTTAGTTTCTCCCTCTTAACTTACTAACTGGATGCATTACACACAGTTCCGTGGGATTAAGTAGGGTCAGTTATTACTGAGCTTGTGTAATTGTGCTCTGGGTTGTGCCTCTTTATGTTTGGTTCACTAGATTTAATCTGTCTTAAATTTGTCTACACTGAACTGACCCTATGGGTGGGAACAAAATGGTAAAGAGCCAAACCTTGAGTAGGGTTGAAGAAGCAAAAGGAAATGCAGGCTGAGTTGCTTAACAAGCATAGTGCCGTTGTGATGCCTCTAACCAGGCACTGACTTCTGTATTTCAGGACTGATATGCATTAAAGGTAGTGGATCCCCTATGTGGTTACTAGTTACTATTTGGAATCATGTCACAATGGTATGGACCTAACACGGTCAAATATTGAGGTCGCTATTCTCCCTTATTTCATAATATTTGGATCCACATTTGGATTAAAACAAAAAACAGAAAAAAATAATAATAAAGTAAAAATTTTCTTAAAATATATGGAATTACAAAGGTATAGATAAAATCATTAAAATAAAGAAAAAAAATTGTGATAATGATATGAGTTTGGTACTGCCATATAAGAATCCTAGGGTGAAATTTAAAGTTTAGGAATGATTTGCATAATAAAGGAAAAAAAAACAATTGGCTTTATATCTAACATTCAAACCAGATACAATAAATTAAATATAAGTTTAGGATGATTTACATAATAAAAGGGGGAACAATTGGCCTTATATCCAAGATTCAAATCAGGTATAATAAATTACCTTTAATTAATTTTTTTCTTTATTTTTTTCTTTATTTTTTTCTTTAATTTTTCACCTTAAGCGTATATCTTATTAAATGGGACTCTTCAGATTTGCCATAGCAACCCCACGATAACTAATAAAAGCTACCAAATTATAACCCAGGCTATAAAACCTTCTAAAGGACAGAATAATTAGTCCAGTGGCTTTCCCCTTTAATAGTCCAACTGGAACAAAATGAAAATGAATGTTACCGCACAATGAATTATCATGTGGATGCTTCCTACAAAACCTCTAATATCAAACATCATTAAAAAAATAAATTCCATTCCCCTGGTTATTGGGAACTACTTTGCAGTCATATTTGGCTAACTCGTTCTGTGTAGTGTCTCTTTCAACAGTCTCCCAAAGTCAATTTGTATTCCCGTTCAAAGCAAGAGTCCACCCTGACTTGGCATCCCATGATACCTGAATAGTCCACGCATTGTACATAAGCTAGGCAGACAAGACCTCCATCACATCTAGTTGTCCTTTGGAATACAGATATGATATTTATTGATGATATTCTTCCTGTACACACAAGCATGTGTGTGTGTGTGTGTGTGTGTGTGTGTGTGTGTGTGTGTGTATATATATATATATATATATATACTGCATGTTTGAAAGACACTTGTAAAAGTAAAAGAATATAAATTATTTTTCTCTAGTGATATTCTGGTCAAATCACATAAGTAAAAACTAAGTGTCTGACTTGGTATTTCCTTAATTCTGGATTGAAGCAGTTTTTAAATTAAGTTTCATTGAGATGAGCTCAATTTTTCCTTCAAAATAATGACTACCCTGCAATGAGTTTTACTGAGGTGACAGATGTCTACAATATGTATAACCGGATACATACATAAACATTTAAAACTTCTATAGAAGTGCAATTGGAGCAGAGAGAGGAAAGAAAATAAAAAATAGCAGATTATTTCTTATTAAACTCATCCAGAAAGGGCATGAATTATACAACTTTAGGGTGCATTTGCTACTAGATTAATGGAAATTTATTCACAAAACTCCCTAGGAACAGAGTTGAGCACACACTATTTACATTTCTCATTTTACATATTGTAAGTTTATATGTGTCGATAAGTTATATACTTAAAAGACCAGCAGGCAAACTGTTAATAAGAAATGACCTTTTGATCTTATTTTGATGTTTAGTTACAAGTAGAGAAACACAAGAATTTAAAACGCTTACGTCAAACCCAAAAAATTACCTTGCAAGAGGCAACAGAGACTATGCTTATTAACATCTTGATGCTGTACTCTAATTTAGGCTAAAATTATTACTTTTGTTTCCATTTCATATGTTGCCTTTATTATTGTTGATGTTGAAAGTGTCTTCCATACCAGTTCTTATGGATGTGAAACAATTCAGGAACTCACTTTAAAGAGTATGGGGTAGAGGAGGGTAATCCTCTAACTCTACAATTGAGCTACAAATTACCAAAACAAAGCAAGAAGTTGGTCCCCAAATCACTGAGAGAATGTATTGATGCTTACCTTTGAACCCATTTCAATCTGTTAAATTATTGTTCAAATCACCTCAAACCTATGAGCTTCATCTTGAAAATTATATTGTGAATCACAGATTCTTACCAGCCATTGTGGGAACACAAGTAGAGGTGGCAGTTGCCGTTTGAGGAAGACAGAAGACTGTTATCAACTCTTTGTAATCCACTAAGAGGTAACCATTTCAGAAATACCTAATTTCTGAGGGGGTTCAAGATGACTGTGTTGGAAGATCCTGAAGTCACCTTGCCCCCAGACACAACAAATTTACAGCTATGTATGAACAATTTTCCTCTTAAAAAGACCTGAGAACTAGATGAATAGCACCTCCACAGCAAAAGACAAAAGAGACACATCGAGAAGGGTAGAAGGGTGCCTGGGTGACTCAGACATTTAAGCATCTGATTCTTGACTTTGGCTCAGGTTATGATCTCACAGTTTCTAAGTTTGAGCCCCATGTCTAGCTCTGTGCTGAGAGCACACAGCCTGCTTTGGATTCTCTCTCCCCCTCTCTCCCTGCCCCTCCCCCAATGGTGCATGCTCTCCTCTCTCTCTCTCTCTCTCTCTCTCTCTCTCTCTCTCTTTCTCTGTCTCTCTCAAAATAAATAAATGAATTAAAAAAAAAAAAAAGCAAAAGAAGTAGACGGATAGGAAAGGCAGACACAGCCTCACCTGGGATGCTACCCCAGAAGCAGTGAAGTGGGAACAATTCCCAAAGTATGGAACACTCCCTCACAGGGTACAGGGATTGTGCCCCATACCAGGCCCTGGAGGTCATACTGGAATTACAAGTCCACAAAGCATCTTGTTTTGAAATTCAACAAGGAGTAAGACCAAGAGAATTGCAGAACTATAACAAGGATCCCACTCTTATTGGGCTCACACACAAATCAACTTACCCTGAGATCTATCACAAAATCAACAGAGTGAAAATCACCTAGACTATTATACATAAAGGAAACCCACTTACTAATTTTAAAGTGGCTGCTGGAGAGGCAGGCACATGCAGGGAATTCATTCAGGGATGGAAGTGCTGGTGGAAGCCATTTTTGCAATTGCATCCTAACTTACTGATGACAGCAGATGGGTGCGGTTTCTGGTGCTGTCTCCTGGGCCTGCCAACACCAGAGGGCATGCTCTGCCCACCTTGTACCACTAGTTGAGCACCTTGCCCACTCTATACAGAGACTAAATTGCGACCAGAAAGTCTGTCCTTCCCACATATCAGATGAGCTACAACCAGGCTGAGCAAATGCCCTGTACCTCATCCTACCCACACAGCAGACAAGCTGCAACCAGAACATACATTTCTTTTCCAAGTGCACATGGAACATTCTCCAAGATAGATCACATGTTAGACCACAAAACGAGTCTCAATAAATTTAAGATTAAAATCATATTAAACATCTCCAACCACAATGGTATAAAACTGAAAATCAATTACAAGAAAAAATTAGAAAACACACACACAGAGAGACTAAACAATATGCTATTAAACAAAAAGTCAAACACAACTTGCTACTAAAAAACTAATGAGTCAACAAAGAAAGCAAAGAGGGACTCAAAACATACCTTGAGACAAATGAAAATGGAAACATAATGTTCTAAAATCTTTGAGATGAAGCAAAGTTTTGTCACAAATAATAAAAGTTATTCATAATTCTCAAATAAATAGCCTAATTTTAAATTTAAAGGAACTAGAAAAAGAAAAAAAGTTTAAGAAACTAAAATTAAATTTAAAATTATGGGGCGCCTGGGTGGCGCAGTCGGTTAAGCGTCCGACTTCAGCCAGGTCACGATCTCGCGGTCCATGAGTTCGAGCCCCACGTCAGGCTCTGGGCTGATGGCTCCGAGCCTGGAGCCTGTTTCTGATTCTGTGTCTCCCTCTCTCTCTGGCCCTCCCCCGTTCATGCTCTGTCTCTCTCTGTCCCAAAAATAAAAAAAAAAATAAAAAAATAAACCGTTGAAAAAAAATTAAACTAGGGTGTCTGGGTGTCTGGGTGGCTCAGTCAATTAAGTGTCCAACTCTTGGTTTCAGCTCAGGTCATAATCTCACGTTTTGACCCCCATGTCAGGCTCCCTGCTGACAGTCCAGAGCCTGCTTGGGATTCTCTCTTTGGCTCTCCCCCACTCGCTCTGTCTCTCTCAAAATGAATAAATTTAAAAATATTTTAATTAAATTAAATCTAGTCCCTTTAAATGTAAAGGAACTAGAAAAAGAAAAACAAAGCCCAAAGTTAGTAGAAAAAAGGAAATAATAAAGATCAGAGTGGTAATAAAAGAAATAAAGACAAAAAGTAGAAAAGATCAGTGAAACTTAAAAAAGCTATTTCTTTAGAAAGATAAACCCAATTGACAAAACTTTTAACCAGACTCACCAAGAAAACAAGAGAGGAGTAATATCAGAAGTAAAAGAGGAGAAATGGAAATAACACTGCAGAAATACAAAAGGTCAAGGGAATACTATGAACAAGTATATGTCAACAAATTACACAATCTGGCGGTGGGGGATAAATTCCTAGGTACACACAATCTTCTAAGACTGACTCATGCAGAAGTAGAAAATATGAACATACTGATTGCTAGTAATAAAATTGAATCGGTAATCAAAAAACTCTCAACAAACAAAAGCCCAGTACCATATGACTTCACAGGTAAATTCTACCAAATATTTAAAGAAGAGTTAAAGCTTACCCTTCTCAAATTATTATTTTTTTAACTGAACAGGAAGGAACACTTCCAAATTCATTTTATAAGGCCAGCATTACCCTAATATCAAAAGCAGATAATGATGCTACAAAATATTAGTAAATACAATTCAATAATATATTTAAAGGATCATGCTCCATGACCAAACAGGATTAATTCCAGGGATGCAAGGATGGTTTAACATCTGCAAATCAATCATATGGTAAACTACATTAACAAAATGAAGGATAAAAATCATTCAATCATTTAAATAGAGGCATAAAAAGCAACTGACAAAAATCAACATCCATTTATGATAAAAACACTCAACCAAGTGGGTATAGAGAGAATATACCTCATTATAATAAAAGTAATATATGATAAACCCACAGCTAACATCATACTGAATAATGAAAAGCTAAAGCTTTTTCTCTGAGATCAAAAACAGTCTCACCACTTTTATTCAACATAACATTGAAAATCCTAGCCACAGCAATTAGGCAAGAAAACAAATGAAAGGCATATAAATTGGGAAGAAAGAAGTAAAACTGTCATTATTTTCGGATGACATGATACTGTACATAGAAAACCTTAAAGGCCCCATCCAAAACCTATTCGAAAAAATGAATTCAGTAAAGTTGCAGAATACAAAGTTAATATCTAGAAACCTGTTGTGTTTTTATATACTAATAACAGACTATCAAAAAGATAAAATAAGAATAAAATACCTAGGAATAAATGTAACCAAAAAGGTGAAAGACCTGTACTCTGAAAACTATAAGAACTTGATGAGAGAAACAAGATGACACAAATAAATGGAAAGAGATACTGCACTCATAAATTGGAATCATTAATATTGTTAAAAAGTCCATCCTATCCAAAGCAATCTACAGGTATAATGTAATTTCTATCAAAATATCCATGGTATTTTTCACAGAATTAGAACAAATAATCCTAAAATGTGTATGGAACCACAAACTGTCAAAAATAGCCAAAGCAATCCTGAGAAAGAAAAAACTGTAAATATCATGCTTCCTGATTTCAAACTATAATACAAGCTATAGTAATCAAAACGGTATGGTAATGGCACAAAAATAGATACATAGATCAATAAAACAGAATGGAGAGCCCACAAATAAACCTACACTTATGTGGTCAATAAATCTATGACAAAGGGGCAAGAATATACAATGGGGAAAAGATGGTCTCTTCAATTAAAGTGCTGAGAAAACTGGACAGCTATATGCAAAAGAATGAAACTGGACCACTTTCTTAGACCATGTACAAAAATAACTCAAAATAGATTAAAGACTTAAACGTAACACTTGAAACCACAAAACTTCTGGAAGAGAACATAAGCAGTAATCTCTGTAACATCAGTCTGAGCAATATATTTATTTTGGGTATGTCTCCTTAGGTAAGGGAAACAATAATAAACAAAATAAACAAATTGAACTACATCAAATGAAAAAGCTTTTGCACAGTGAAGGAAACCATAAACAAAACAAAAAAGCAACCTACTTAATGGGAGAAGATTTTTGCAAATGGTATATCTGATAAAGGATTGATACCTAAAATAAATCAAGAACTCATACAACTCAACAGAAAAAAACAATTCAATTTAAAAATGGGCAGAGGATCTGAATGGGCATTTTTCCAAAGAAGACATACAGATGGCCAATACATGAAAAGATGCTCAGCATCACTCATCATCAAGGATACACAAATCAAAACTTCAATATCACCTCACACGTGTCAGAATGGCTAAAATTAACAACACATGAGAGAACAAGTATTAGCAAGGATGCGGAGAAAGGGGAACCCTCTTACACTGTTGGTGGGAATGCAAACTGGTGCAGCCACTCTGGAGAACAGTAGGGAGGCTCCTCAAAAACTTAAAGCTAGTACTACCTTACAATCCAGCAATTACACTACTAGGTATTTACCCAAAGGCTACAAAAATACTGATTTGAAGTGATATATGCACCCCGATGTTTAAAGCAGCACTATCAACAACAGCCAAATTATGGATGAGCCCAGATATCCATCCACTGATGAATGGATACAGAAGATGTGGTATGTATGTATATATAGCAGTAATGCACGATGATACATAGTATGTCTTATGTAATATTAATAATTATTTAATTATTCAGCCATCAAAAAGAATGAAATCTTGCCATTTGCCACAACATGGATAGAGCTACAGAATATTATACTAAGCGAAATAAGTCAGTCAGAGAAAGACAAATACCGTATGATTTCACTCATGTATGGGATTTAAGAAACAAAACAGATGAACATATGGGGGAAAGCAAAAAGAGGAGCAAACCATAAAACAGACTGTTAACTCTAGAGAACAAACTGAGGGTTGCTGGAGGGAGTTCGGTGGGGGATGGGCAAAATGGGTGATGGGGGTTAAGGAGGGCACGTGTGATGAGCACTGGGTGTTGTACATAAGTGATGAATTAGTGAATTCTACACCTGAGACTAATATTACACTGTATATTAACCAAATGGAATTTAAATAAAAACTTGAAAAAGGAAAAAAATAAACCTCCAATGAGATATCACCTCATACCTGTCAGAATGGCTATTATCAAAAGGACAAGAATAAGTGTTGACAGGTTTGTGGAGAAAAGACAAATCTTGTCACTGTTGGTGGGAAGGCAAACTGGTGCAGCCACTAAGGAAAACAGTCTGCAGTTTCCTCAAAAAATTAAAAATAGAACTACTATATGATCCAGAAATTCCACTTCTAGGTGTTTCTATGAATAATACAAAAACACTAATTTGAAAACATATATGTACCCTTATGTTCAATGAAGCATTATCTATAATAGTCATAATATAGAAGCAACCTAAGTGCCTATAAATAGATGAACAGATAAAGATGTGATACATATATAGAGATAGATACTTAGATGTATATATGGATATAGACACCCACACATACACATGTATAAAATGGAATGTTACTCAGACATAAAAAAGAATGAAATCTTGCCTTTGGCAACAACATGGATGCACCTAGAGGGTGCATTATACTAGAGAGTATTATACTAAGTTAGAGAATGATAAATGCTATATAATTGCATGTATACATGGAATCTGAAAATAAAACACACAAAACAGACTCAGAGATACAGAGAAAAAACTAGTGGTTGCCAAAAGGGAGGGGAGTAGGAGGGCAAATGAAGTAGGTGAAGGAGATTAAGAGGTACAAACTTCCAGTTACAAAATAAATAAGTCATGGAGATGTAATATGCAGCATAGGGAGGTAATATATAGGATAAGGATTTAACATACAGCATAGTCAAGAACATTGTAATAACTGTATGGCGAAAGATGATTACTAGACCTGTGATCATTTTGTAAGTTATAAAAATATCAAATATACTATCTTGTACACCTGAAACTAATATATTGTGTACCAATTATAATTCAATAAAAAAGATACTTTGCAGCACTTATGTTGACAGTGCGTCATTTTTGAATAAGGGCAGAAATACATTTCTAAGTACCTGTAGATTATTTCTCAGTTAAGATTCTTGTATTATGAACCCACGCTTTTCTCAGTTGCCTTTCCAAACACCAGAATCCTATAAAGCTCACTCTTGTTCACTTTATGCTCATATATCTCAATCTAAACATTAAAAAATATAGAGAGATTCCTAGGAAGAAGTATTGTAAACGCACTGCTGTGATTTGTGATATTTTATCTGAACAAATGGTTAAGTAGGCTTTCTCTTTACTTTCATGTTTCAGCAAGAACTTCTAAGTAAATCTTACATGCTAAGATTTTAGTGGAAAAGAAAGAAATGGTTTTTGTGAGTTTCTGCTTGAATCAGAAGATATTTTGACATTATTCATGTGGAAAATATTTATGTGCAAATAACAAACAAATAAAATTAAACCATGTTGTTTTGGTAACCACTTTATTGTATGACAGTGTGTGGTAACTAATGTATTATGTGCCAATTGTTTTTTCCAAACAGCTAAATATTTTCCATATATTGTTCCTTTTTCCAAATAAAAAATGCAGACAGCTCTAGAAAGTTTTGGAAATAAAAAGAATATTTTTGACCTCCAGATCACACTATTTTATTAATATTCAGTAACATGAACATCCAAAGAACAGCCATCAGCACATTTTCTGCATTCCCCTGATTTATTTTATGTGAATAAAAAATCAACCACATATTCAAAATGGATAATACCTCGTAAAATACTATGTTTTTCTTAACTCATGGATAACTAGGAAAAATACATTAACTAATAGTTCTCCATTCCTCATAAAACCAATACTACAATCTTCTTAAAAATAGTCTTTTCATTTAACGTTGCAATACTTAGCTAATAAACATCTTAAGAAATTTTTCGCAAATATGCTCTCAAATTTAAAATGCAATGTAAAAATTCTCCGAGGCCTATACATGACTCAGCTATTTATTCTAGCTCTCTTTTAAGTACAGAAATTATCAACAGCCCATAGAAATCAATGTCTGTATTTGATCTACTTTTCAAAAGTCACTTTTTTTTAACTACACACAAAGTGAAAAATGGGTTTTGTATAAGAAAATTATGTTTCTCCTAGGCACCCTACTAGCAGACCCATATATACTAGACTAATTATCAAATATTTTTAATTATATCTTATGGGAAACCTTTAGGGAAAATAAATCAATGCATTTGACCAGTCTTGTCAAGCATTTTACCTCTATTCCGGGTGCCTGTGTGGAGAGAATGTTCTCTTCTGACTCATTCACTCCGCACATATTTGTTGAGCACCAAACATGTGTTATGCGCTCTGTGCTGGTTATAATGGTGAACAGAACAGGCATGATGCCTAAAGTTGTCCCACCTGGGGATTAATTCAAAATTTGAAGGGCGCCTGGTTGTCTCAGTCAGTTAAGCGTCTGAGTCTTGATTTTGGCGCAGGCCATTGTCTCACAGTTCAGTGATGGTGCCCCAACATCAGGATCCGTGCTGACAGCCTGGGGCCTGCTTAGGAATCCTGGTCTCCCTCTCTCTCTGCCCCTCCTCAACACGCGCGCGCTCGCGCGCGCTCTCTCTCTCTTTCTCTCTCCAAAGAAATAAACTTTTAAAAAGTTAAAACAAAAGAAAATTCAAGATTTAAAAGTTACAGGGTAGATAAAATAGAAACTGGATGGGAAGCAAATGAGATGAAATGATCTTGGAATTGTATCACTTTCAAATACACAAGTCAGAAAAAAGTCGCTATGCCTAGAATTTTTTTACATTGTAAATAGCCTAAAATATTTTCAGCCCTTTGGAAAAAAATACACTTAACTCCTTTGTGAAAGAGGCTTTAGTCTTTAGATCGACTGAATTTTGAGTCCTTTTATTTACCAAATTCATAGAGTAGCCATAAAAAACTACCAGTTCTAGAGATATTTCCTTCCAGTCTATAAGGCCATTGAAATGTCGGTTCCCACTGCATATGAACATGGTTTGAATGGATCAACAGATATTATATGTTTTCTTCCCCCATAGCTATAACAAATTAGTTGATATAGAACAAACAAAAAGTTTTTTGCCTCTCTGTGATCAGTTCATTTCACTGGACTTAAACTTTATCGACAATTCAAATGAAATATCAAAGTACTGTCCTTCCTTAAAAACTCTATGCAATTAGGTCTACTTTAACTTGTAGGTAATGCAATTTTTTGCCCAAATTTTCAAGTATGAATTTGTCTCATGTAATCATGAAGTTAGGTGTAGATTCCAGGAGACCACTACACTTCATATTTGAAGTATGAACTTAGTTCTCATAAATATATTGTAATTAGCTCATAAAGCTCAATTCCATCACAACTATCTCTCAGTTTGTTCACTAACAATTGAGTTTCATGATACAGTATATTCTTACACAAATGACTTTTTTAAAAACTCCAAAAACATGGTTGGTGACGTTTTGTACAAGCGTCATGGCCTGGAATGCACAGGCATTTGTACCCAGGGGAACAAATCCTTGCCAAAAAACATGTTAGTTATATATTATAATGAGGAAAAAAAATCATATGTTTTCTTAAAGCACTAATAAAGGGCCTATAGCCTGTCAGATGACTTCTAATATATCAGGAATCAAGGAATATCAAATCAAGTTTGTTCATTCACTCTCCTTCTAAATTTAAATAATTCAATGCTAATATGTGTTGGTCAATGGTTTCTGTTCAAAATGACATTCTTAGCTGAAAATGGTTACAGAGCTACAGTGTCCCTGAGTTGGAAGACTGAACAGTCAACAAAGGCTTTCAGAAAGCAGGAAAATTGCAAGGGATGGGGAGGGAGGGGAAGAGCTCTATCTTATGAACAAAGAGAAGCCCACAGGTATGTTTTCTTTGTAGTCACAGGGTTATTTTATCAATGTTCATTTTCTTTGAGTTGAATTAAATTTTCCTTAGAAGAATCGTGCATTAACCAATTTGTCACTGTCCCCACCATTTCCTGCTATTTAACATAGAACCCAGTTTATACAATTATGATCTTTAACAGGCTCTCTGCTCCATGCTCTATATAAACTCTCCTACCTCATATTTGAACTTGTTCTATGAAATCTGAGAAGTTTTTCTTATCTAAGAATTTAGATTAAGATTGTTTTGAAGCTCCATTTAGGAACGAGCCAGTTTTTACCTTACCCGCTTACCTCATTGCTATTTGCAATGCCACAAATTTGTGAAATTTGTATAATATCATGCCTCATATTTTACAGTGTGCTATAATTTAGTACACCGTGTGGAAAGCTTATATTCTGTTAAGACATTGTTTGGATTACAAATACTAATAAAAGTGGTCAATTAACCAAAGTCTCAATATTATAAGCATCACCATATCTCAGTTGAACATATAAAGTATATATTTGTCATACTGGGACTAGAAGCCTTTTGTCTGGGTTTATGAAACTCAGTTGCCCATGAATATCCCTTGGACACCCAAAACTGAAGAGTTTAACCAATTTGCTGTTTAGAATTGAAATACTTTACCAATAGCCCCTGCTGTGAGTGAAATTAACTTAGATTATAAAATCTACAGTCACAGCAAGGGTCAAGGGCAAATCACATCACTGCTTGAGATTGTCTCCTGCTAGCTATAAGCCAGTATGAGAAGAAAGCAGAGAAGACATGAGGGCAGAAAACAAACAAC
Source organism: Felis catus (assembly GCF_018350175.1). Taxonomy (NCBI): domain Eukaryota; kingdom Metazoa; phylum Chordata; class Mammalia; order Carnivora; family Felidae; genus Felis; species Felis catus. The sequence continues at coordinate 39,484,887 of NC_058376.1, forward strand.
CACAGAAACCTCAGAAGCAATAACTACAAAAAATTATGTGTTTGCAGCCTTTAAATTCTGCCTCGCTGGAGAGGTTGCTGACATTTAATTACAACCTGATCCTTTATTTGTGTAAGATTTTATTTGAGCAGTTTTGTAGAAGTGGCTATACTTATAAATTTCAAAGAATTTTCTAAGACACTAACCACTCAGCTTTCAGTATTTATTTACCTCTCATAGTAAATTAAGAATAGAGACACCCAAAGGAAATATACAATGTGTTTAGTGCCCTCTTGTTGATAATACAACAAGGCAAAACAGAAACAATTTTAGTAATTTATTTTCAAGAACCCCATAGGGCAACTGCTTATGCATGCACGTGTGTCCACACACATGTGTACACACATACACACACGTAGAACTTGTTTTGATAAGTGATATTAGCCCTCTGGACAATAGTTCTCATTGCTATAGAAAATCAGACTTTTTGTAGTTTTTAGTGACAACTTTCTGTTTTGAACGTCATCTTACTACAAAGGCTAGAAATGTTTACATTGGACTAAGGAGGTGCTGTCCCTTCTTTAAATGAGAACTTTAATATAGCTTGAGCATCTACTTGTTCCCAGAATTTAAGTGCTGTTTCCAAAAGCAAGGCCCAAAGATCACAGGCACCAGAATCTTCTAGAATGCCTAATATCAATGCATTTTGCCCCAAACATCCATATCACAATCTCTTGGGTTAGGCAGTGAACACTCCATGTGATCACTATATTTTGAGAATCATTGTTTTTACTACAAAACTGCAGAGGAAAAGCAGAATAGCTATAATGGTACCATTCATCGGTTGAAAAAACATGTAATGAAAGTAAACAACAAGATGCTTTCAAGTAAAATTTTAATGTTAATTTGTCACAAAACTTTCACTCTTTCATTTGTTCATACTACTGTGATGCTGTCACTGCTCCTTTCCTTGAGTTTATAATTACACCACATAAGTATATAAAATACATATTATTACCTGTAGATATTGGCACAACTTTGAATCCATAAATCTTTACGAAGACTATCTCCCTTGGAATTCTTTGGGTTGCAGTTTAGGAACTACTGTTGCAAATTATAAGTAGTTTCCTTGGCCATTCTTGACCATTCTTCACTGAACAAGAACATTTGTCCTTTCCTAGTATATATTACTAGTCATAGCTACTCAATGTTCATATAACAGAGAGGAAGAAAGATGTTCTGGGATATGTTCATCTATGAGTTCTCTCAAATCTAGGAAAAATTATCAGAAGAACAAAGTCAGTGCTTCTCCATTGTAAACATCAATTTTTAGAATGCCTTTTTGCTAAAGCCACCCAAAGTAAATAATTCTAGAGTCAAATAGTTCTGTTTTGAAAAAAGGTAGATTTGCATGATGAATGTTTTAAAATAAAGCTAATAATACATTTTCCTTGATACATCAGTACCTGCTTGTTTATAAATTTTATAAGTTGAAAAAACACAAAAAAATAAAATAAAAGGTACATTTTGAATGCCCCACCATCCAATGATGACCAAAGTTAGTTCAGTAGATTTTCTGGAATTCACATATTTTTTCTTTAAAAAAGTGTTAACATACTATAAGTACTTATTTTTTACTTATTATTATATATCTACATTTTTATATTATAGATTCTTTGTTGTTATAATGAAAATGACTATATAATATTTCATAAAGAATATTCTACCACAGTTTGCTTAAGCATTATGGTATTTTCAAGTGTTTGCATGATTTCCAATATTTCAACATAATAAATGGCACTGAAATGAATTCAGCCTTAAAGCACTGTATAAATTTTGGATTGTTTCCTTTAGGCAAATTTATAGGAGTAGAAATATATAATCAAAGGGCATAAAATATTAAGGTTTTTGATACCTACTTGGAAATTTTTTCTCAGAGTTTTTGCCAGCTTGGTGGATGGCAATATGAAAATACATGTCAAATCTTCAAAATGCCTTTTTTATTGAACTTGACTATTAGGCATTTGTAAAAACAATAATGAATAGGCTAAAATATGTGGAGTTATTTATTGATTTTAATAGGAAAAATCCAACAATAAAGGTCAGTTACCTAAAGATTAGGAAAGAAGTTATATAATATTCTATAACAAATATTATTGAAGCAAAAAATATATAAAATTTTTTTGATAGTTAAAACAATAGTTTAGTTAGCTAAAACATAGTCTTTGTTAGCTAAAAAAATGGTAATCATATATATCATAAATATGGTTTTATATATATAGTTACATATGTATGATTGCATATATGTCTATATATATATATATGGTTTAGGTATTTATAAATATATGCTACATATACACATAGACCTGATAGGAATGCACATATTTTTAAATGTTATTTTTAGTTCCTTGTATATATGTATTTTATATGTCAAAAATAGATATTATAATCAGAAAAAAACATATGTAAAGTTGTGCTAATTTTATTTACACCAGCCTTGGGTAAGAATGTCATTCCCACAGCTTTGCAAACCATCGCTCTATTTTTAAAGCTAAATGTACTTTTAAATAATTGTAGAAAAGAAAGCAGTATTGATATGTAGATATACTTTCAATTTGGAAATCTTGCTGCTAGAAAGTACATTTCACAAAAGAATTTGACAGATTTACCCAAAAAGCAGAAAATAGGTGACTTTGCCTTGGCAAATACATTTCTAAGAATGATTACTACTGTAAGAATGGTTAAAGGCTGCTTCCTGCAGAGAAGATGGCATCAGATAGGATGTTTCCTAAGCAGTCTGATGTCTGATGAGAGGATTTGCTTCACTGAGTCTGCAATATGCCTAGTAATTCCATATTTTTAAAAAAGTTTACTTATTTATTTTGAGGGAGAGAGAGCACGATCAGGGGAGGGGTAGAGAGAGAGGAAGAGAAAGCCCAAACAGGCTCCACGCTCAAAGTGAACCCAATACGGGGCTCGAACTCACGAACTGCGAGATCATGACATGAGCCAAAAATCAAGAGTTGGATGTTTAATCAACTGAGCCACCCGAGCACCCCTACTAATGCCATATTTTATAGCAACTACATTTTGACATTTGTAGAACAATTTTATAGGTAGAATAATGCTTTATTTTTATTCAAATGATCTGATGGTTGCTAACAACAATAGAATAAAGATGCCATAAAAATAAGTAAGATGTTAAGTAAGTACTACCAATTAGGAAAACAATTTTTATTTTAGAATACAATTTTGGAAAAATACTTTTGGAAATATGTTATATTTTAGATACATGATATTTACATTCAAATAAATACATTAGATGGCATCAATCTATGCATAATTACTAATATATATGAGACCCTGCCAGCCTAAATTAAAATCTGCTGATACAAGATCTACATCAAATAGTTGTAACCCTAACCTCGTGCCCATCGGTAAGATTTTATGCATTGAGGGTGAAATGAAACATGGCAAATCAGCTGTTTTATTTTTCATTTTGATCTTATTAGTGATTACAACTATTTTTGCTATGTTCTTGAGAAACACTGCACAACTTTCAATCGCCTTACATCTGCATTTTCACTTTGGGTATTCTCAGGAGCACTAGAACTTTCCACAGAAAATGTTGACTAGATTATCACATCAAAATGAGTATCTCATCTGTTTGTGCATATAGTTTTATAAAAACTGTGCTTTTCTTTCAAGATGTCATATGATGGTGTAAAATATTATTAATTATGTGTAAGTAGAATAGTCATTTTCCAAATTAAAAGTAGAGAAAGTAACGAGTCATGAGGGAATTGATCGTTCTCAAGAAAGTGGATAATCATCTATATGTCTACTTCTCTTTTTTTGCCAATATTAAGACACGTGTTTATGTTCTTTTAATAATGAATTACTTTTTTGTCTGTAGTGTGATATTAATTGTCTCCATGTTCCAGGAAATTTTAACATTTGTGTGAGTCACTTCTCGTTATATTAAGAACAGTTCTTCCTCCTAGCTACAGACTATAGTGAAGACCCAGTGTATTTTTCAGATACAGCAGGCTTTGTTCACAAAAGAGAATGTATTGGCAGAGGTCTGGGGAGTAAAAACATGCTCTTTCTACTCAACAAACATTTCAAATGAAATATATTCGCTTGTCAATGTCATCCTTAAATATGATGAGCATTTTCACTCTACTTAACTTTTCATTTGGATATATTTTATTTTAGAAAAAAAGCATGGCATTCTCTATGTCATTTATGTTGAAGCTACTTACACCTGCTTTCATTGCTGCTTCCCCTTCACTGAAGAACAGACTCTATCCCAGAAAGAAGAGCTTGAATGTGCAGTTAATAGCCAGTCTATACTTCTGAATTGTATACTTCGAAATCACTTCAAATATTTTTTTTTCTGGTTTTTAGAGGCAATTGCTTTTTAAAGTGAGTGTTAAGACAACAAATATTTCACAATGCCAGGGGCTCCTGGGTGGCTTAGTTGGTTGGGGTCTGACTTCAGCTCAGGTCAAGATCTCATAGTTGGTGAGTTAGCCCTGAGTGGGGCTCTGTGCTGACAGCTTGGAGCCTGGAACCTGCTTCTGATTCTGTGTTTCCCTCTCTCTCTGCTCCTCCCCTGCTCGCACTCTGTCTCTCTCTCTCAACCATAAATAAATGTTAACAAAAATTTAAAAAAAAACAATGCCAAAAACGTCTTTATTCAAGATATGTACATAAATAATAGAACCGGTCTTTGTACAGGTGCTTCAAAAGAGCACCTGCCACATGGTAAGGGCTGTACAATTGTTAAGTAATGAAGCAATATGAGATATCTAGTTAGAATTGTAAAACCTCACATTATAATATCTGACATTTAGTGCCTTTGGCACTTGGGAGATTATGACTGTAGAGCAATAACCATATCTAGCTTATTCTAACACTGAAGTTTTACATTTTGTAGAAAGCAAAAGAAGCATTCAAAAACCTGGCAACTGAGTAGGTAATATAAACGTACCATACACTGAATTTCTATTTCTGTTTATTCACAACTTTTTACTTGTTAAATGACCGAAATCTGAAATTCCAATTCACTACTCTGGCCTGTTTAAAAGGACAAACTATGAAGTGTACCACTAGATGGCAGAACAAGATCAGAAAATTTCCATTATATACTCTTACATTTAAAAGTGGGTACCGTGCACTTACATAACATACATTAAATCATGATTTAATTATACTTTTCATTATCAGTAAAACATGCCTTATAAACTTTATAAAAGAATAGAATATTCTTTTTGATAATCCTTAATCTTCATTTGACCAAGAAGAGTGAAATTTTTGTCTAAACAGAAAATTAGAGAAAGCATCAGACTGAGCTGGTAAAAACAGCATCCAGCTTTACCTCAACAACAGATATGCTCTGTAATCCCTAGTAGGTCAACATCCAGATGTCAATAAATAGGTGAAAAAAGTTTGGTTCCTAAAAGATCTCAAGGAAGAGAGGAGAATGACTTCATTAATTTTTTCATTGCCCATTTTTAGAAAAGCTTAGATGAAATGGTGCTGCGATTTAATTTTATACTATCATCATCTTGCTTACTCATTTAAGCCTGAATTTTTACAGAGTTCTCATTACATTCCATTTTGCCTAATTAGTCTTTATCTTTCTTATTTCCCCTCCTCAAACTTATCATGTGTTAGTGATCTTCCTCATTCTCTCTTTCTTGTTTGTATTCAAGAATGTTTGTATTGATGGAATGTGGAATGAGGCAAAAGAATCAGAAAGGTATGACTTTAGAATCAGTTGGGTGAGGGGGTCTTCTGTTTTTCTGAATTTCTTACAAGTTAGGAAAACTTGAGCTTATTGACTTAAAATGTCATGTAAATAAATTATACTAGATGTAGGATGATTCTCACGGGGTTGCCGAGCAGAAATCTCAGAGTCATCTCTAAAAATTTTCTATAGACAGATTATTATTTGATCAAATATCTACAAATATCTATAATTCCAAACAAAATATATATATACCTACCTACATACATACATATGAACATAAATTTGACTCTTTAGGTCCTTGATTCTATGAATGATATGCTCACTTCAAGTAGATAAATCCTTTTTATACCTATGCTTACAAAACACTAAAACATGTCTTCAATCATAATAGCACACTATAGACAGCACTCTGAAGTCTTATAGTTCTTACTGTTTATGCTATACCTTTGGCATTGCCAATGATGTGTTTAAAAATAAGTATTTTAACTGAGAACAAACTGAGGGTTGATGGGGGGTGGGAGGAAGGGGAGGGTGAGTGATGGGTATTGAGGAGGGCACCTTTTGGGATGAGCACTGGGTGTTGTATGGAAACCAATTTGACAATAAATTTCATGTTAAAAAAATAAAAATAAATAAAATAAAAATAAGTATTTTTGAAGTATTTTTCTTATCTACTGTGATTATAGGCACTTCGTGTGCTGGGGCAGTATCTGAGACATTTTTAATTTCTAGACATTCTATCATATAGGCATTTAATAAATATTTATGGATTGATTTCCTCATATAACCTCAGAAAAAACAATCCTTCTGATGAATCTTTTAGGAAGTATAATGATACATACCCATTTATATTTTCTAACTAAATGTTTCTTCTAATCTCAGAAAATACCGTCTTCTTAGGATTTTTTTTATCTTGTTACTACTATCTTTTGGCTCTTTGAGAATAGTTTTGGATAAATGGCACTTGAGAAATATTAACAGTTCACATTCTGAGTTAAAGCTGTGTAGTGCATAACCATAAATAAGAGTTTGTAGTCACACTGAAGCCACTAATAGCATCTGACTTGAACCCTCAATCCCTTCCATGATTTCCAGAGATTCTTGGGGTTCCTATTTGACTTTAGCAACTTCTACTGTTTATTCTTAGGCCAGGAGACACAATTGGATAAAACATATCAGTAGCCTCTGATTTCCAGGCTTAGCTAGAATTCCCTTACCCCCCAAACCAAAGGTAAGGTCCAGATTATTCATTTATACCTACCAAACTGCATATGACTATTTTTTTAGACACTCTACTGTGTAATCCCCCTTAGGGATTGTTTCCTGCCTGCTAGTATTCAATATAAGCACAGGTTTCCCAAATCTATGTAACTACTATCTTAATATACATAAGCAGAGCCCTAAGGTCCAACAATCCCATTTCTCAGGATGCGGGAATGCTTAAAATCCAGCAATTATGAATAACAACAAAATGATGATGACAACAACTTCACCAACACGAACTGATCTCCTAGAATGTCACACATTGTCCTAGGAACTTATCGAGATATGTGATAGCTTTTGTTAGATTCTGTTAAGATAACGACCTCAAAAAGTTGAACGAGTTTTGGGTCACAATTTAACTGTAGGTGGAATCGTGTGCAGTCCTACTTACTGCACACATCTTTTTCACTTTGGTTTCAGGCTGAAGAAGCAGGCCTACCTCAGTGTCATTGGAAAGGGAAAAGCAGAAAACTTCACATTTTAATGGGGGCCTATCTTCTTGCTTCAATAGCTGATATATAACCTGTTTTTCCTAATATTTTGGATTTGCTCCTTTAATGTATTTAGATTGCTTCTATAATCATCCTAAGAAAATTAATCCTTACTGCATATCAATTTACCAACAGCTGGGAAAAACCCTATTCATTCTTTCATCTCAAAGGAAGAACTTCTAGTGAGGAAAAACCATAGATATAATCTAGCTAATCTTTTCCTGAAAGATCTATTGATGGTGTCACGTTGATAGGAATAACCAAAATTCTCTATGGATGCTTTTTATGTTTTTCCCAGATAAAATGAATTTTGAGGTGCTCGAAGAAAGTAGAAAGGAAAATTCACCAACTAAAGAAACTACATTACTGTCCTGCTTACTTTCAAATGTATGCCTGTCTTTTTGTTGTTGTGCTTGAAGTTAGAAGGAATTTAGCAACTTCAAACTTACCATTTTAAAATTTTTTCTATTTGAGAAACTTCCTACTCTCCTTTGCTTTGATAGTATTACCAAATTAGAAAAGTATATTCTTAGCATCTTAATCTTAATCTCGTTTACCTCCTAAATTTCATTTGATATTCTCTGAACTTTCCACATCTGCTTATAATAAGACACAATAGGCAAGAATTTATTAAGACTGTAATCAGAGTTTAAGAGAAATATTTTATTAACATTCTATCTTTTCTATGAAGATATTTGCTTCCTTAAAACACCATTGCTAAGAAGTACACTGCTTATGGCCCAGGATGTTCTCAATGTCATTCTTAGTAAATTGTCTCACAGTTGGCCCCTCACTTTACTCTCATGTAATATAGAGCAAATATGGTAAATATTATCCATGAATACTTTTTCTTTTATATCTCTATTATATTTTATATGTCTACTGATATTTCCTATCTCTTGACTTACAAGGAAATTTCAAATTCCATTGAGAACTAAGGTAGTTGTAATGCTAACCAAATGGTATGCTCTACTCATTCACACACACACGAACACAGTTTCATAATGGGTTAATTATCAATTCTATTTTGAGAATTTGTCAATCTAGGAGTTACTTCTTATGAAATACTAGCAAGCTGCTTATCATTCCTCCAGATGCAGAAGAGAACGTCAGGAAATGATGGGACAATGTCCTCATCCATAAGGTGGTTAAAGTTCAACAACTATATGATATCCCAAAAGAGAAGAGTTATTTTTTCCTCTTTCTCTTGTTTCCTGCCAAGCTTTCCTCAGCTGTGGAGAGTTTCTATGGCTTTTGTCCAAAGAGACTTTGCTACATAATCAGTGCAAAGTATCTTCTGAAGAGGACTGAAATATATCCCTATGAGAACAGCTCCTGAACTCAATGGTCAACAGCTACTTGATTGCCTTCCCCTTCAGAGAAGAACACTTGAGGCAATACATGGAAAGGATTGCTAACCTCAAGCTGAGGTAAAAGTGTCTGGTTGTTATCAAATTGATATTTGCTGTTATTTAATTGGATTGGCCATGAAAGACTATCCTTCTAGAAAACTTCCAGTTTTTGCAGTAAGTCATCTGATATCTGCCATAAGGTAAAAGAAGCCTGCACATTTTTGAGTATGAAAATTGGTTGGAATACCTCTTCAGTCTTTCACAATGGAATTACTGGATTTGGAGAGGGGCAATCCTTTGTTCTGAGAGTCTGTCCTATGCATTACAGAATATTTAGCATCTCTGTCCTCCATTCAATAAATGTCAGTAGCTCCCTCCTTCCAGTGACTATTACCACTAAAGCATCCAAACTATTTTACTGAAGCCTCTTGGGGGTAGAAGAGACCTTAGAATCACTGCTGTATAATATCTTTTCCATTAATACTAAAATGTGATACTGTATACATTATAAATTCCTACATTTTAAACATATATACAAAATTAAGCAGAGGATAGTTTCAAGAAAACATAAATTCCGAAATAGTACTGTTACAATGCACAGATGTGGTCACACTTCGATTCTGAACTTCAGAAGAGAGGAATTCAAACCCATATTCACTCTAATAAAATGACTTAGATGTTTCCAAGAAGCGAGAAGTGAAAGACAGTCATACCTCGAAATGCTTACCTATTTCAGTGTTTGTCTAGAACCACTAGAGCATCCTAGGGGAAAACTACATTTTAACAGAAAAAAAATTTCTTTCACCTTCCCTTGCATTATAAATGGAAGAAATGAATGCAGACAAAACTTTCACACACAAGTCTCATTCTCAACGATTAATGAGATCAAAACTTCGTCGGCTGCTGACACCATGTCCTAACTGTGGTGTTCTGAACTGTTGTAAATTTTTCTTTATGCATTTTATTTCTAATAGCCCCTTAATCAATCAGTTCCTTTAAACACATTTGGACATAAAATAATAGATATTATGTGATTTACTCATACTGTTCGTGAAATAACAATGTTCATGAAACATGACATGTGTTCAACAGGTTCGTTTTTAAGTCTTACTTGTGATAGAATGCCATCTTGGATGGAAACAAATCTTTTGTACAAATAGCACTACTGTTATTTATTGTGAAACTTACCATTGTGTCATAGAAAATTAAATTAGTTGGACTCAATTTATTCTTCACAGAGCCTCACTGTTTACACTATCTTGGTGTTTACTCTTTTTTTTATTTTTTTGGTAGTATCAGTTTGATTATTGAATGAGTTGAGGAATCAAAGTTAAACTGTCCAAGTTGGGATCATATATTCCTCTTTTTTATTATTTTTGAAAGAGAAAAGATGCATATGCTGCTTTTCTATTTTCGTGAATTTTGCCTTTCCTATTCAGGACTGTAATGAACCAAAATCCTGACTCTAGGAACTAAACTTTACTGTTCCCACGTTACTCATATTCCCTTTCTACGAACGCCTACTCTTTCCTGCAAAATCATATTTGGAAATTAATCAAATAAAGTTGCACTCAGAGTCTCTCACTTGTGATATGACCCTGCCTTTTCTATTTCTCATGTGAGAGGGAAAAAATGAGAGATCAAAAGTCTCCCCCAATACATACATTCCAAGTTTTCTTATTCCCATTGCTTTCATTATTCTGCTAGGATTAATTCATATTCACACTACCCTTGTTCCATCCTCCTTCCCCAGTCTCTTGAGATCGATGTGGGCCCTAGTAACAGATTGGCAGCTGGAGGAACCAGTAGACAGATATCAGCTTGTCATTCTGTGCTTAAGCTTGAGTTAACCAAGGGTGGAGAATCTTTCCAAATATGTCTGAAAGTATGAAAAATGTGGTTCTTTCATGCTTGAATAACGAAAAGGCAGCCAAACTATTTCTACCAAACTTAGAAAGAATCAGACTGAGAATAGCATGATAAATTTTGACTCAAAAGTTAATTTATTCAAAAGGTTACAGAGCACTTGAAATCAAGGAATTTAAATAGTGAATGCCTCTTGAACATCTGGAGTATCCTTGCAAGAAAAGTGAAACTGATAAGGAAATATATGAGAAAGCAAAGAGATATCCAGTTAATTATAAATTCCATTCAGATAGGTGGCTATATGGAAATAAATTTCTCTTATCTTGTTGTACCTGTATCAGACTCACTTTCCTCCAAAGCATCATATTGAAATATGTCATCTGTGCAAATGTCCTTTCCAATTCCCTCTTTGGTATAATTTCCAGTGTATTTATTAGGTGACATGAATAAAAACACGTTAAGTCCCTGTGGTGAGTTTTTAAAAATACTTTTTTTTCTTATTTTGACCTATTTTGAGAAAGATTCGTATCTGTTGTCTCAGTAGACATTTTCATGCTCAGCTACCATTCTCGAAGAAGTAAGAGTTTGTGGTTACACTAATAAGTCAAAACTTCAAAAGATTACAAAATCGGTGTTGTATAATTTCACAGGGAAATCCCATCTCTTTATTTGACACCCTGTGCCAATACATGAACAAATTTCTATTTTCATGGATCTTGGAAAATATTTTTGGCTTTGCAACTTGTTATTATCTATTCCTTCATATGTCCCCATACGCTGAAACAATATGCATAACGAGCTGACTGGAAAGTAAAACAACCAATTTAACATTGTAAATAGGTGCCAAATAAATGGCTCTCGTTCAAAAAAATAAGTGAATTTCCAGACCTCAGATCCTGAGGTTAGATACTTATCCAGGATAAGTGGGGTCTTGGGAAGAATCCAACTGCTAAGGCTGTGTTACTACCACCTCTTATTTCCTCCTCATTACAAGATAGACTCAAATTCATAATGCAAACACATACTTGAAGTTCTAGTTTTATATCATGACAAACTGTCCGAAATCTTTAATGAAATGCTTTTTTAACATAAAAGAATAAATAGAAACATAGACACCAAGAGTAAACTTGTTGATGCCTCAGGCTTAGTTTGATGTCTGAAACATGTGTGAAGACTCAAGAGTCTTGTAAATGTCCTTACCTCCACCTCATAAACTCCATCTCCTTGTCCTCCAAAAAAATGTATTATAAGGATCCTCGTTGTTAGCCAGGTAACACTTTGATAGTTAAAATATTAAATAAAATATTAGTGCTAAAAGTAGAACTCTATGATAGAGATAGTTCCTTTTCTTTTTTTTAATTCTATTTAAGATATATTGAATTCTTCTTTAAAAGAAAAAAAATTAATGTGTCTTGCTTTCATCGATGTGTGTTACTTCATTTTTAATAACTGAGTAGTATCACTCTGTAGAAAATCTCACACTTGAGAACAGTAGTATGTCTAGTACAGACCTCAAGGTGTAAGATTTACAATAACTTCTGGACAAAGTGTAATCCAATGTTAATGAATGTTATCTTCTTAATTAAAATTAAAATGTATTAGCATAACAGTACATTAAAAATATTCAGATATTAAATCATAGATGGTTTTTATTTCAATTTAGCTTTCCCATTTTTATTTATTTTATAGGAGCACTGACCTTTAGTTTTTTTCTTTCTTTCTCTTTCTTTCTTTCTTTCTTCCTTTCTTTTTTTCCTATTTTTTTCTAATGAGAATATCAACTGTGATTCCTTAATGTACCATAAATATTATGAGCATGTTGTACGAATATATTCTTTCTATATTCTTTGGAGCTATAACTACTCTTGAATAACCACATACTCTTGCTAATTTAGTTTTTAATAGTCAATATTATCAATAACACTGAACATACATAAATATAATTTCCTCCATGAATTCCTGACTATATCTTAAGGATAAATGCTAGAAGAAAAATTATTAAATTAAACCATGTTATCAATGTCTCAAAAGTTGTACCAATTACCTGCCATCAGCTAGCTTCTCTACTCCTTATCACAAGACATCATCACTTTTTAAAGACATTAACTTTTAAATGGATTGGAGAAATGGTAATTCATTTTATTTACAATGTCATTCATGGAAATCTAAAACTTTTTGTCACTTAAAATAAAAAATGACAACAAAACTCAAAGACTTCTAAATAATTTCTTTAATTTAAATAAAAATCTAAATAAATGACCTCTTGAATTCATTTAACTTAAATAAATTTTAACCTCTACTATAATATCTGCTTCAAAAAAGGAGTTTTCCAATGTAGTCATTCAGTAAACCCTGTGTCACAGGTTAATAAAAGTTAATGATTACATTAATCATTAGTATATGAATGAGCAAACTTGTTTCTGCCTCAGGCTTAGTATGATGTGTGAAACTTGTGAAATTATAAATTTGGGGGGGGGGTATGAAATTATACATTTCCTTTTTTTATGTTTATTTATCTTAAGAGGGAGCGTGAGCAGGGAAGGGGCAGACAGAGAGAGAGGGAGAGAGAGAGAATCCCAAACAGTCTACTCTTGGCACACAGCCCAACTCAGAGCTCAATCCCACAACTGTGAGATCACAACCCAAGCCAAAATCAAGAGTCGTACACTTAACCAACTAGGTCACCCAGGTGCCCCTGAAATTATAATTTTTTAAAAAAATATTTTTATATAAATATAAAATTGCATATGAATTTATATTAATCAGCACAGTGCCTGCTTGGGATTCTCTCTCTCTCTCTCTCTCTCTCTACCTCTCTCTCTCTCTCTCTCACCTCTCTCTCTGCCCCTCTCTTGCTCTCTCTCTCTCTGTCAAAACATAAACATTTAAAAAAATATATTTCCTTTTGTGGCTTGCCAATTTATTTTTGCCTTCAGTCATAATGCACTGAGTAATTTCTATGCTCCTAAAGGTAAGACCCTGTATAATGGCTTCTACAGTTTACATTAGAAGAATCTACACGTCCCCAAGAGTAAAATTAAAAGTATGGTAAACTCCCTTAAGTGGAACCATCTTTGCCTTTGCTGATATATCCAAGTTCTAAAATTGGCAAAATATTAGATCTTAAAGGAACTGATGGACTGTTGCTATCACTCTTGTAATTTACTTTTATACAAAAGGAAAATGGAGCCTAAGGTAATGAAACAGCACATGCACGGTTATACGGAACACTACAGAAAGGTGGAGCAAGCTCCAGAACATCTTGACTTCTGATCTGATATCTTTTCTGTTACTGGGCTAATAGCAGAGCAGGAAAGAGCCTGCTTTCTCTGTGGGCAAATTAGAATATTTTGATATAAGAACATGTCATGTTAAATGACATAGAAAAAGGTGCCTGCACAATCTGCCATTAGACCACGACTTTGTGGGCATTCTTACACTGTGCTTGTTTCACCAATAGATGGCACACTTACTGCTTACAGTTTTATGACAGTCTAGTTACCTACAGAAAGGCAACATTTATTAGAACTTTGAGAATATGCTATCTTTCTTAAACAAGCTATACTTTATAAAAGAACTATGTAAGTCTCTTCACCAGTTTTTTAAAAAGGTCAATCACCTACCAATGATTATAGCAACAGGTTATAACTCAAATAAATATGTGTGCCAATTAGGAAGTGAAATTTCCTTCTGAATATGCTGTACATAAGTATATGCTCCATTCATATCTTCTATACTCCTAGAAAGAAAATGATAATATAACAGCATGTATGATACATTTATGAATATTGATTCTTTATAATATACCTTTTCACGTTACTCGGGGCCTACTTTTATACTACTCGGCTATACATTTTCAACCAAAGAATAACCTGTTGATAAGGTAATTAGAACTCACTCCTTAATGTAATATGTACTCCAATCTACTTTCTCAACTTTTATGATATAAATGAATTGACTGTATTATATCGCTATTTCTTACTGTACACTTTTTTAAAACATCCACTTAATAGAATTTTGTATTCTAGGTTAAAATTATTTTAATGTTTAAAACTCTACTGCATGAACTTTTGTTATGAATTAGAAAACAAAATTTTCAAATAATAGGCAAATACTAGATTATTTCAGAGAAATAGTCTAATTTTTTCAAATAGACCAAAGTAATTGGAATGATCCATAAATGTACATATGTGCCAATAATTCTCAGGTTTTATCAGAAAGATTTTTTCAGGCATTCTGATATCACATACAAAGTCACTTCACATTATACCTCATGTGCACTATTTAGGAGTATGATAAACAGAATTCATTCATCCCTAAAAACTAAATCATTAGCCTACAGTTTCAGAAAAGGCAGAAAAAGACAGTGCTTTTGAGATATAAACCATCTCTCACCCTTTAACATTTTGAATGAAAATGTACAACAATTCTCCCAGCTCATGACGCTTTTTAGCACTTGGCTCCCTGATTTCTCTTTTGCTGCTCTGGTTACCATTCTTGGGAATTCAACTTGGATACAAAATCTTTGATCTTTTCATCTTCTAAGGTTATTCTCTCCTGGATCTTGTCTTCATCTCCATCAATCCTACTTTAAAAATCTACATTTTAATGATCCCATTTCACTGCCACATTCTAACTTTACTGTTTACTTAATGAAGTAATTACACTCCAGCTAAGTTTCAACCTTTCACACAGGCCTCTAATAGTTGTCTCTACTTTTCCACTGTCCACATCTATCTTTTTCTTTACCTTCCTCCACACCCCTGTCCTTACTGCCTTCTTTGCTCAACAGAGATTCCTGAGATTCCTTGGATGACTGTGCAGCTCTATGACCCATGCCTTGTTAACGTCCTTGTCCTCCTCTCCCTCTGACCTACTTGCTGGCAAACCCCCAACGGTGGTTCAATTCGACTATTCACCAACCCTTCATTTCAGCTTGCATTTGTCTGGAGAAAAAAATTCTCTCCACTCTATGGACTAATCTCACCTTAAATTTGTGTTTACAAATCTCAAATTGTGATGTCAATTTGACACTTCTATTACACTTCCCTAAGCACTTAAGATACTACTGCACACATTTTCTTCTCCATTCAAACACTTACACCACTCTCTCTCACTCTACACTGAAGAGATTATGTCAAATGTCATTGAAAATAATTCGTTACCATAAGAGCGGATCTTATCTTCCTCAACCAAATTCACCCATTTACCTGTGCCTGTGCTCAGTCTTCTTCCTCCTGCTACAAAGAAAAAGATGTCTGCTGTGATCTAAGCCCAGTTTCTTCTTTGTGAGTAGTCTGAAGAATCCCTTCAGTCTCATCCATTTATTGGCTTTGCTTTTTATAATTACATGTAAAATTAGCCCTCTTTTCTCTGTGTCATCAAATTTTTTCTCATTCTTACATTACTTCCAATAGTAAAACAATAATAAAAAAAAAAACAATATCACACCATCTTTAGAAAAAAAGAAACCAACTGTCAGTTTCTGTTCATTTTCTTTGTTCGCTTTCTGGTTTGAACTCCTAAGCTTTGTCTGTGCCTGTTGAACCTGCTCTCTCATCTTCAGTCCACTCCTCAACTCACTCCACACGGGTTTCAATCTCCCCTCCAATTTACTGAAATTGTTTATTAAAATGCCTATGGAGATCTCCATGTTGCAATATCTGATCCTAATAAACCCTTTATACACAGCTGCCTTTATCACCCTTGACAGACCTTTACTCTACTTCCTGGGACACTATACTCTTTTGATTGTCTTTTTAACTTGCTGACCACTTCTCAGGTGCCTTTGTTGTGTGTGTGTGTGTGTGTGTGTGTGTGTGTGTGTGTGTGTGTTAAGTTTATTTATTTCTTTTGAGAGAGAGAGAGAGAGCACAAGCAGAGGAGAGGCAGAGAGAGAGAGGGACCGAGAGAATCCCAAGCAGGCTCCATGCTATCAGTGTAGAGCCCAGTGTGGGGCTCGAACTCACCAATGGTGACATCACAACCTGAGCTAAAATCAAGAGTCTGACGCTTAACCAACTGAGCCATCCAGGCACCCATCTTTGTTGGTTTCAAATGCTGGATTTCTCTATTTTTTTTTCTTTTCAGCCTACAATTTTTCATTGTAGAATACTCAGCCCTATGTCTTAAAGTATACTTGCATGTTATCTCTGTCTCCACCAACTCTTTTGACCTTCTTACTTATATGTCCTCCTGTCCACTGTATATCTCTGCATGTATATTTGATATACAGACTTCAAAATATATCATATAGAAGTTTTAATCACCTTCCCCTTTACAAGTTAAAGATAATCTTCTCAATTGTCACTTTTGAAAGACTCACCCTTGTTCCCTCCATTTTCCCCACACTCTCCACCCAACACATCATTTCCATTGTCATTACTTCCAATATATATCTTGGCACTTTCTACTCTTTATAGTTAAACCTCTAATTCAAGCCATCACTGCTCACCTGATGTAAAGAGTGGGCAAAAAAAAAAAAAAAACAAACCTGTAAAAGTTTAGAACATGTCATTTCACTCCATAGCTCAAAACTCCTCCAATTCTCCCACTGAAAATAGGACACCTTTCCAGACCTGCATCCTACTTGCTTCTCTGACTTCAGTTCCTAATAATCCTCCTTTTTTACATAATGCTTTAGCCACAATGGCCTTTCTAATATCACTTTGTATGATGAAAGCAGCCCTACCTTAGAAACTCTGGATTCCTTCTGGATGATTTTTCTTTAAGCTTTTAAATGTCTCCTCACCACACAGATTTAGCTTAAATGTCTTTGGAGTGGTTCACAAGTATGATAGCTGAATTATCTCCCAGGAAGTTTCTAGTTCTACCTTAAACATGTTAGTTATATATTTCTTCATATGCCTATTGACCATCTCTCCAGTATAGTGTGAACTACATGGGGGACAGATACTTAGTCTTCCTGCTCACCAATACATACAGAATTCCTGGCATAATACTGTTGATATGATAGGCACTCAAAAAATATAGATAAAAATTAAAAGGTAAGTTTTAAACATGAGTGCTAGCTTCATCATGCAATCAGTTTCATTAATATTCGTTTCTTTCATTTATTTCTTTGATTAATTTATTTATTTTGAGAGAGAGAGAGAGAGAGAGAGCGAGCGAGCAAAGGAGGGCAGAGAGAGAGAATCCCAAGCAGGCTCCATGCTATCAGTGCAGAGCCCATCACGGGGCTTGAACCCATGAACTATGAGATCATGACCTGAGCCTAAACCAAGAGCCGGTCGCTTAACCAACTGGGCCACCCAGGCTCCCCTTTCTTTCTTTATTTTTTAGGCACACTCCATGCCCAGCTGAGGCTTGAACTCATGACCCTGAGATTAAGAATCGTATACTGTACTGATTGAGCAAGCCAGATACCCCAGTTTTATTCATACTCTTAACGGCAGAGATTCAGTCTTAGGAAAATCACATTTCTCTTAAACTTTTTAGGTATCGTATTAATATGTAAGGGCTGGCATAATAAAGTACCTCAGACTGGGTAGCTTAACAGAAATTTATCTCCTTACAGTTCTGTAGGGTGGGAGTTCATTATCAAGTGCTAACAGGTTCGGTTTCTTCTTGGTTAGCAGGTGACCACCTTCTCCCTGTGACTTCACACAGCCTTCTCTCTCTCATGTCCATGCCCTCATTTTCTCTTCTTACAGGAATATCTTACTAGATATATTGCATTAGATCCCTCCCTAACGACCTCATTTTAACTTAAAAATCCTATCACTTCAGTTACATTCTGAGGTACTAATGGATAAGACTTTAAACATCTAAATTTTGAAGGGACACAATTCAGCCCACTATAGGTACTCATTGAGGAAAATTCAGATCTGTGTTCTAATCTAGTTTCGCCAATTTTTCAAGCCTTGTAGAAGTTTATCATAATAATTCTGTTTCTTTATCATTAAGGTGGTAACTAATAAAAACCACTTCAAAGGACTAATGTTAGCATTATAGGGAAAAAAAATTAAGAGATTATAACATGTGCTTCTCACACAAGAAAAAACATTAATCATAATGTGCCTGTCACACAGATGATCATTTTATATTGTAAATTAGTACCGTTCCCATTTCCTTGTCTTTTTATTTTATGTTTCACTATTGTTTTGGGGGTTATTTTTTATTGTTGGTTTTTAGGGTTTTTTTAAAGTTTATTTATTTATTTGGGAGAGATACTGCAAGTAGGGGAGGGACAGAGAAAGAGGGAGAGAAAGAACCCAAGTAAGCTGCCAGCACGGAGCACGACGTGGGGCATGAACTCATGAAACCAAGAGACCATGACCTGAGCCGCAACCAAGAGTCAGAGGCTTAACCGACTTGAGCCACCCAGGAGCCCCTTATCTTCTCTATCGTGTGTGTTTACACATTTCGCCATTATCTTCTAATAGCATAAGTTTAAATTCTCTCCATATGAAGAGTAAAGGTAAAGTAGCACAATTAATTACATAGAACATTTGCTCGATATACAACCACTCTGTCCTAAACACCAAGAGTCCTGCTCACATGCTACAAAATCCCTCAAGGCCACGATACTCTGTTAAGAAGTACAGTTCATGCCTGTTTTGAATTGGCAGTCACGTTGGAGTGAGCAAGAATGAACTGTCATTAAGAATCTTTTGTGTTTCCGTTAGTCTGAGGGATGTTAGCAATGTACAGAATATGGTCTGTGACCCTAAAGAGTAAATGATCCAGTTCAGGGGTGGGAAGGCTTTTTTTCTGTAAAGGCCAGATAGTAAATATTTGAGGCTTTGTGGCCCATACAGTCTCGGTTTCTAACTATTCAACTCTGAAGTTGTAATGCGAAAGCAGTCATGAACAGTACATCCATAAATGAGAGTGGCTGTGTTCTAATGCATATTCATTTGTCAAAACTGAAATTTGAATTTTGTGCCATGATTTATTTGTAATTCTTCTTTTGGTTGTTTTCAGTGACTTTAAAATCATTTTGTGGCCTGCAGGCCTATAAAAGACAGGTAGTAGGCCTTATTTGGCCTGCTGGCCATAGTTTGTCAACCCCTGAGCTAGTTTAAACAATGAGAAAATACTTAGGAAATACTTTGTGACTTACACATGAAATTCAGTGCTATGTTTTGTGGGCATAAACTTTGTGTGATTTCAGTGGCCTAGTGCTGTTAATATCAATATTAATTCCCTTATAAGAGTGTCAAATGGGCTATAATGGATTCTTCCACCCCGCCCCTTAGACAATAACTATGTAATTAGTTAGCACCATCATCTAGATCTTTACTCCTCTGTTCGTACCAGGCAGGTCTCTCACTCCCAGCTTGAATAACTGGGCTTACTGCATGCTATGGGAACCTGGAAAATGGCAATTCTCAGAGTCAATTCCTTTTTGGCAATCATTCAAGAATCTCAAGTGTAAGCCATTTCTTGTCCCAATGGGGGGAAAACCAAGTATTCAAACCCAGAGAGCAAGAGGAATGGGTGAAGTACAGTTCTCACTGTTGAGGAAGTAAATTTCTGAATCCATAGCCCATCTGATAGATGAGTTGTCAATAAATCTCTATGGGTAACTGCAATTGTAAAAACCATCCATAACATTCTGAGATACCTTCCTACTTTCATTCATCTGGCTTGCCAAGACTTCATAATGTTGGCGTTGAGGCACATGGCATCATAAGTCGTATAAATGTTTAGACAAGTGACACCCCCCATGAGGTCATGAAAGGAAACAATTAAATCAGATAGGGATCATTTCTAGTGGAAAGGTTACCTGCATAAAAAAGGAATGTCCAAATAGGTAGATTTATAAAATAATTTGAAACACCACAAACCTGTTCTAGTTTAGAGCCTAAAAATTCTTTAAACTGCTAGAGCAAGATGTGTTTGCCTTTTATTAATGAAAAGTAACATTCATTCAGTTATAAAGTTACTTGTTATAGCAGGAAAAGTCCTATATTTTAAAATATTATCAACTTTAAAACCATAGAAGCAACAGGGCATTAATTCACTTTCTAGGCTGGGAAGTCTTTCTCAGTTTTCCATCTCCTATGAAATTAATGTCTGTTAAATTCACTGCTCTAATTTATAATGCTATGCAAAGGTTGTATCCCATCTATAATGTTTAAGAGTAGACTGCAATTCTAGAGTTTAAAAATCAGTTCAATAAATAAAGCACTGTTGGAAGTGTACCTATGTTATAGGGCTATTTACTGAAACTCTTTTTAGTTCATGTTTATCCTCACATGCTACATAATAAATAGTGTCATTTATATTTGGTCTCTTTAACAAGTTTTCTATTCTATTAAAAATGATGTTATATTGGGGTGCCGGGCTGACTCAGCCGGTGGGGCATGCAACTCCTGATCTTGGGATCATGAGTTCAAACCCCACATTGGGTGTAGAGATTACTTAAAAAATAAAATCTTAAAAAAAAAAAAACACGGGGCTATACTTAATTTTGTAAACTAACTCGAATCCTGCTTGGAAGTAAACAAAAAGTATAATAATATAAATACCATAAATTTAATTTTGTGCTGCTGTGCCATTGATCTATAAAGCCAGAATATATAGGGAGAGACACATTTCCAACAACAATGGTAATGTAACCATTCCCAAAACCAAAGTTAAAATGCACATGAATTTCCTGTTTAACAAATTTGCAGGCAAAACCCTTCTCCTACCCAAATGTCTTGTATTTGAATATAAGTTTTATTTTCTTTTCATTCCTCTAATGGAACTGCCTTTACATACAGCAGAATGGCTAATGCCATCACTTGTTTTACATTTGTTTTGCTTCCTGCTGTTGAATGAACAATCAGTGTTTACAGATTAGCAGCAGTTGTACTCTTCTGACTTTTACTCCTTTCAAACTGGCGAATGAGAAGCATTTTATATTTGTTGCTCTGGCATTTTTGGAGTAGCTAGGACATTCACAGTGCAAACCACTGTTATTCATACGGTTATAATTCCTTTGCAGTTAAGTCATTATGGGCAATCATAGCAGGCTTATAGTACAATACCTTATATGGCAATGTCATGTGAGATGCCCAGAGCAACTTAACAAAAAATAAAGGCCAACTTGTCTGGCTGAGGAGGGATTTATTGCAAGCCCCCTGGCAGAGGGATCTTCTGGAAAGTATTATGTGCTTCTGTAGGGTGGATCATATGAACCTGAAATGCAGCAGGTGTCCTGAGCCTCAGAGGAAAGGTACAGTGAGAATCCAACCACACAGCATTTCTTTTTAGAATTGAATACATTTCCCATTGCATTTCCTCTATACATAAAACTTTAACAGAAATTACTCTGATAATTAAAATATTAACCAAAATTAGCACAGATCAGCAAAACCACGAAGACACTGTGAACATTTAGTTAGCCCCACTTCCCTACCTACTTCCCTGCTTAGAGGCAAACTGGAAAGACAAGTTCATTTTCTTGTCTACAAACCTATCTCTTTGAGTGCCTGTAATTTGCTGTGAGACTCTTTGAAAGAACTATTCCAAAGTAAAAATGGAATGAGGGCCTTAATTTATCAATCCCAAAATTCTCAGGAATTTAATTTCTACTACCCAGGGTCAATTTAGCACCTGGTCCTCCTCAGTCATAAATGCCATGTCAAGAGAGAATTTGGAATTTTTAAAGAAGTAGCCAAGAAAGGGAAACACAGCAAATGAGGAAGTTCTGTAACTATTCCTTGAACCACCTAATCAAGTCACTTATCTTTTTCTATATGTGTATGTGTGTGTTATTGCTTTAATTAAAATGAAAATAATAATACCCTATCCAATTGTGTTCTAACAATAAAATATTAATAACTAGCATTTGTAGGGGTGCCTGGGTGTCTTAGTTGGTCGAGTGGCCAACTTTGGCTCAGGTCATGATCTCGCAAGTGAGTTTGAGCCCCACATCGGGTTCTTTGCTGTCAGTGAGGAGCCCACTTCTGATCCTCTGTCCCCTTCTCCCTGCCCCTCCCCTACTCACGCTCTCTCTCTCTCTCTCAAAAATAAACTGTTTAAAAAAATACTTTAAAGAAGAATAACTGGCATTTGAATAACATTGCTAACAAATCTAACATCATTACATTTGACCATCACCTACATGATGAGATGCAGTGAGAGTGGATAAAAATGAGAAAACAACGCATGAGAGATTTAGTAAATTCATTAACCTCACATGGTATACAAAAGCATCACAACTAGGTGCTCTTACAGAAAGCACACTTAAAATTTTCTTTTAAGTAATCTCTACACCCAGCATGGGGTTTGAACTCACAGCCTTGAGATCAAGAAATCATATGCTCCATGGACTGAGCCAGCCAAGCACCCCAGTAATTATTACTGTATTTAATATACTTAACACACAATATAAAATATTTAAGTTATTTCAAAAGGAAAATAACTTGTCTCAGTGCAAAGTGAAAGGTTTAAGTGCAAAACAATGTTTTCCCAATCCTCTTAATTGCAAGAATTAGCAAGGATTTAAGAGAGCATCCTCCAAGCTGCTGGTTCTACAAAACACATCAGCAAATTCTGTAGACTTTTTGCAGAACTGAAAGGCAACAGGTAATTTCTACACCCTGTGGTGGATGCCAGATTTTTGACTCCAATCATCTTGAAATTCTGAATTAACTGATTAACATGAAAGTAAACACCCAATAACACTGACAAGAATTTAAGCAAAGATGCCAACCACAATCAATTGTAAATATGGTGTGTTTTAATCTTGTATTGCATTTCTGCCCCTTGGTAGACAAAATAAAGACCTCTCAAAGATGTCCATACCACAGTCCCCAGAACCTGTGAATGTTACTTTACATAGCAAGATAGACTCTACATATGCTATTAAGATTAAAGTTTACGAGCTGAGAACATCATCCTGGATCATCCTGGTTGGCCCAATCTAGTCTTGGGTACTTAAAAGCTTTCCAAGCTGGATCAAAGATAGAGATGTGACAATGAAAGAAGGAACAGAGAGATGAAGATTCTGGCTTTTGAGATGAAGAAAGGGGGGGAGGGGCGCCTGGGTGGCGCAGTCGGTTAAGCCTCCGACTTCAGCCAGGTCACGATCTCGCGGTCCATGAGTTCGAGCCCCGCGTCAGGCTCTGGGCTGATGGCTCAGAGCCTGGAGCCTGTTTCCGATTCTGTGTCTCCCTCTCTCTCTGCCCCTCCCCCGTTCATGCTCTGTCTCTCTCTGTCCCAAAAATAAAAAAAAAAAAAAAAAACGTTGAGATGAAGAAAGGGGGCATAGAAGCTGGAAAGGGTAAGAAAATGGATTCCCCCCTAGAGTATCTAGAAAGAACACAGCCTGCTCATATCTTGATTTTAGCACAGTGAAACCTTTGCAGAACATCTGAGCTACAAAACTAAAAGGTAACAAATGTCTTGTTTCATGCCAGTACATTTGTGGTAAATGGTTAAAGCAGCGATAGACAACATTAATATATGCTTTATATTCTAAACCTCTGACTTCATTGATTTGTAACTATGTGATTTCAAGTTATATTTTGTTACTTTGAGCAGCATTCAGCGATTTGCATTACAAAAATAATATGGGAAACATATGGTAGACATGTAGACAAATATCACAATAGGGCTATAAACACTTATCACTGATTTAAACTGACTGTATCTTTTTAGTTACTTTTTTGACTGATTTTTTTTTATACCATCTTATGCTGAAGTTGTGCTTTCATGGGTGATTTTTATATCATGTCTTCTCTAAAAACTGAAAAAATTAATTAAATGAGTGTTTTCCTCATTTGATGACTAACATTGAATGGACAATTCTTTTCTTTCATTGAGATGAATGGATATATTTTTTTGAATAAACAAAGATTTTGACACACACACACACACACACACAATTTCTACAGAAGTACCAAGATTGATCACCTCTCATAATAACATGATATAAAGATATCTGAAATAGTATGGCTGGCTGTTTGGCCGTTTTATTTGAGTTAAATCTGCCTTCTCTAATATAATAGACTGCAGTTTTTTAAATTCTAGAAAAGCGGTGCTTCTCATGTGAGGATTTTGAAAAAGAAGATTTACCTGTCATCTGCTTTCTGTCTGAATTTTTGATGGATTATACTTGTATAACATTTGAGAAGCATATTGAAGATCATCAATGAAATGGGAGACCATGGTTACATTTAGAGTTAATGTTGTGTGTCGCATTTATGGAGGATTTTCTATCTTCACATGTGGTAGACTTGGCTGGCTCACTGGTTATATATAGTTCTTGAACCATTTCAATCGTGCTCCAAGACTGTAATGAAGTGAACTTAAATATTTTATATGCCACGTTTTCAGCAATATATACAAACACATTAAAGGGTTTGTTCCAGGACATTGAAATACCACTCATGTTCCTTTTACTTACTCCTTACACTGATGAAATTCAAAAACATGTGGAACAGCCAACTGCTTCTGGCAAATTTATATGGATTTAGAAAACTATCATTTAATAAGTATTTCTTTTTTTTTCAAACTAGAAATTCTATGGTATGACCATAGCCTCAGTGTGAAGATAGTTCAGTTATTCTTTTGTGTTTTAAAAACTCAAAAAAAATTTTTTTTGCAGTTCACCTAAGTGCTCCTACTTTGAGGAATTTATTTCATGTCAAATAAATTAACAGGACATTCATTTATAAATTAGGATGTCAGTGAATTAATGGACACTGAGAAACGTGCTACCTTCTAATCTGCAATGATGAAATTGACTAGAGGAGTCTCATCTCTAAAAGGTGAAGGGCTTGGGAGGGAAATCTAATGAATATGAGAAGGATGTTTTAGTGAACACAGTTGAGTGTTTTCCACTGACAAGACCCCTTGAGGTTTTTCTGGCCTAATCCCATAGAGAATCACAGTCCAAAGATGTTGAACCTAGAGTATCCAGAAGTCCTGGGTAAACAATGTTGGCATTAAATATTTGTGGTGGCTGACTTTTTACAAATAACCAAGTGAATAATCCATTCAGGGTTAATCAAGAGTTGAAGGAGAATGAACTATTATAAGAGCTTGACATTGAAAATGACTTCTAAAGGGTAATTCACTGAGCAAAGCATGGATTTAGTATACTTTTTAAAGATGTTTTCTCAAAGGAAAGTTTATTAAGGTCTATATTGAGGATCATGATAATGATATAAGTAATTAGAAACATTTCCATTTGTATAATTGTCTAGGGTGATACACCAGTTAAATCTAAATCTGTGTCTGTTGCTCTCTCAACTACAATAAAACAAAATTAGACTATTTTATCTTATCATCTGGTATCTTGGAATGATAGCTTGGAATGTCTACCTCTACCATGAGAATATCCCAGAGGTAAATGGAAACATTTTCTTGAACTATATTGTGTAAACTTAACTCTGGTTATTTTTCCATTGTTCTAGACTACAAGAATATGTATTTATGTTACTACACTAACTTTTAAATGTAATGTGTTACAATTAATTGGTTTTTAGCTTACCTCATATTAGTTTTTATTTTACTCTTGCTGATGTGAGATTTCAAAGAAAGCTTAACCAGTTTTCTCAATCGTCTATTATGCCTCCTTGTGATTGTAAAATTCTCATGCTCCTATTGCCTTCAAAAACACTGTTGGGCCAAATCATAAACTTTAACAGAATTTAAAGTTAAACAGGGCTAACTAAATGTTCACCTTCAAAAACACTGTTGGGCCAAATTCCATCTCCACTCTCCTGTCTTTTTTTTTTTTTCTTTAAGTTTGTTTATGTATTTTGAGAGAGACAGAGACAGCGTGAGTGGGGAGAGGGGAGGAGAGAAAGAATACCAAGCAGGTTCTATGCTGCCAGCGCAGAGCCCTATGCAGGCCTCAAACCCACGGAACTGTCAGATTATGACCTGAGCCAAAACAAAGAGTCAGATGCTTAACTAACTGAGCCACCCAATTGGCTAAGCCCCATTCACTCCTCTGCTTTATTTATTTATTTTTTTTAAGTAAGCTCTGTATCATACATGGGGCTCGAACTCACAATCCCAAAATCAAGAGTTGCATGCTCTACTGTCTGAGCCAGCCAGGCGCCACACCACTCTCCTACTTTTATTCATCATAAAATATGCTCCCAAAAGCCACAGAGCTGTTTTCAAGCTTTAATTTTTCTATAATTGAATTTCCAAAATAAATATTTTGTAAATATATAATTACAATATTAAATGACACATATATATGCTGTCTGTAATTCCTTGATGGAATATATAATGCAGTCTACTCCTATTAGTATTAATATTTGCCACTATTAGTGGTAGCTAACACATTTATCATGCTCTTCCCGTGTGTCAAGTTATGTATAAACTTCTCATGCATTTGTTTATTTGTTTCATAGATGAAGACTAAAATGTTACAGTGTTGAGTATTGCACCCACGAGTCAATTTGGAACTCAGGGGGCCATATTCCAGTTTGGGACTCTAATGTTTATTACCACCCTCAGATCACCCTGCCAAGGATATAAAGAAGCCCATTATAAATCAATTCAGCTAAATTAAAACAATGGCCTTTGCATCCATATATATATATATATATATATATATATATATATATATATATATATATGATATTAGTCACCCATAAAAAAGAGTGAAACCTTGAAATTTGCAATACTATGCATGAATCTAGAGAGTATAATGCTAAGGGAAATAAGTCAGAGAAAGACAACTGCCACATGATTTCACGCATACATGGAATTTAAGAAACAAAACAAATGAACAAAGGGAAAACAAAGGACAAACCAAAACAACAACAAAAAACAGACTTGTAACTATAGAAAACAAACAGATGGTTACCAGAGGGTAGGTGGTTAGGGGGATGGGTGAAATAGGTAAAGGGGATTAGGAGTACACTTGTCTTAATAAAGACAGAGTAACCTGTGAACAATTGGATCACTATATTGTACACCTGAAACTAACATAGTACTGTACGTTAACTACACTGGAATAAAATAAATTGAAGGAATAAAATAAGCCCCAAAAAGAAAAATCCACATTGCTCTACTAGATTGTAAAGTCCATAAGGGCAGCTTTCTGTTTTGTTTTTTGGAGGGTAATCTATTTTGTTCACTTATATATGCCAAATGCCTAATGTACATAATAGGCACTCAATAAAGATTTGTTGAATGAATGAGCAAATACATAATGATCTCTGCCCCTTTGCTCCAATTACTTTATTTCTTTTCCTGCACTGATTTATACTACGTTTTTTAATGTTTCCACAAAAGATTTTCACACAGATTCACTTTGTTATCATTATTTTGTCATTCAGGAATCATGAGATACAGTGATTTCATCTAATCTTCTTTATTCTGAAACTAAGAATGGTAATCAGAGTTTCTGCATTAACCTTTTGTGAGCCAGGATATTGTAAATTTTGCCTTGCCTTTTTTTTTAAGTCAAATATCATTTATATAAGAGGGATTAAAAAAGAATTTATAGATTGTCCCAATATTATGAAAAAGAAACTTGACTGCACTACTCTACAGTCACAGACTGGCTTTAACCATAGTCAGTTGCTCACATAGTTATGTGACAACTTCAAAAAGAATTTGCCGAAAGTGTTAAAAGAATTCTGAAAACATTCAAATACTGTAACAAATCATATAAGGAGAGTATAGAATGGACACTGTTTAATCCATCACAAGTAAACTCAAAGCTTCTATTTTTCTAAAGATAGTAACAATTGTCCTTGTGAATTGTAATATTTTAGTATAAGGCTATTTGGGACCATGTAGAGTTTATACTACCTACTAACACCAAAAAATATGGCATACTTCTCTGAATCCTATTTAATACTGTTAGTAAATCATTGAGGTGGTACTTCCATATAGAGAATCCCTTTTAATTCAGGGTACTATTAATTCATATCAGTGTTGTTACTTTTTCTGAGTTGAGTTCATTCATGTTTTTTTAAGATTGCCTTCATTACACAGTATTGAATTTCTTATTTTATAATGATAATAGACATCTATTAGTTGTTTTGGTCGCCCAGCTTCTAACTCATTTTTAGGAGTGAAATATTGACTCCCCACACTAGAATTTGAAGATGTTAAAAAAGGGGGAGGGGGGCATTCTCAGACTCTCCTGATGTGAAGGGACAGGCACATGATCTAGATTTTACCAATCAGATATATCCATCTCAGACTGTAAACTTGAAACAATAACAATTCAAGGATCACATGGAATCCTGCTTGGAGAAGAGAAGCAGAGGTGAGACTTATGGTGATGAGCATTTTGTAATGTATATAATTGTCAAATCACTATGTTATACACCTGGAAACAAACATATGTCAATTACACTTCAATAAAAAAAGACTTTGTTTCTTACAGGAAAAAAATTCTTTGTAATATTTCATATTAAAAAAATATTTTAAAATTGATTTAAGAGAATGTCATTTTTTTCCATGATAATATTTATTGTTCAGTAAGAGTCACTACACAGGACCAAGGCACAATTAGACTAATTTCTTTCGAATTTCTTACATTTTGTAATTCAATCCATTCTGTGGAAGCATTATATCAGAAGCTATATAATAAACATAAGTTACAGGTAAAGATACAGATGTGGACATCTTAGAGATATTATGTATACACGTTTAAGTCACTTTCACTAAGGCTATGAAGGTTATCATTGCTATCAATACCTATGAAAAATACGTTGGAAGTAGTATATAATTACTGAGATCTAGTTTTTTCTGGGGGTTGTTTAGGATAATTTTTTTATTTACTTTGGTTCTCTAAAGAGCTTCTTCAAATTGCTATTTCTTTTCTTTTTCTTTTTCCTTTTTTAGGAAGAGCCAGAAGACTTTCCCCCAGCTTTATTGAAATATAATACACATACAGTCAAAGAAAGACAAATACCATATGATTTCACTCATATGTGGAATTTAAGAAACAAAACAGATGAACATCTGGGAAGGGGGGGGAGGGGGGGAGGGAGGGAGGGAGACAGAGAGAGAGACAGAGAGAGAGAGAGAGAGAGAGAGAGAGAGAGAGAAACCACCAGAGATTCTTAATTATAGAGAACAAACAGGGTTGCTGGACAGAGGTGGGTGGGAGATGAGCTAGATGGGTGATGGGTATTAAGGAGGGGACTTGTTATGATGACCACTGGGTGTTATATGTAAGTGATGAATCACTGAATTCTACTCCTGAAACCCATATGACACTATATATTAACTAACTAGAATTTAAAGAAAATTTGGGAAAATTTCAAAATAAAAAAAGGTTAAGGGAAGCAATTATAAGTCAAAAGGGAAAGATGAACAGAGTTCTAAAATAATCATTTGGAGGTGAAATGAAAGGGAATAAGAATCATAATTGTGTAACAAAAAGTAAATCATTTAAAAAAAAAGGGGGGGCGCCTGGGTGGCGCAGTCGGTTAAGCGTCCGACTTCAGCCAGGTCACGATCTCGCGGTCCGTGAGTTCAAGCCCCGCGTCGGGCTCTGGGCTGATGGCTCAGAGCCTGGAGCCTGTTTCCGATTCTGTGTCTCCCTCTCTCTCTGCCCCTCCCCCGTTCATGCTCTGTCTCTCTCTGTCCCCAAAATAAATAAACGTTGAAAAAAAAATTAAAAAAAAAAAAAAGACAGGTACCCACATGGCTCAGTCTAACTCTTGATTTCAGCTCACGTCATGTTTATGGGATCGAGCCCTGCATCAGGCTCCACACTGAGCATGGAACCTGTTTAAGATTCTCTCTCTCCACCCCTCTGCCTCTCTCCCCTGCTCACGCTCTCTCTCTCTAAAAGAAAGTAAGAAAGAGAGAGAGAGGAAGGGAAGGGAAGGGGAAAAGGAAAATACAATATAATAATTTGATACACATATATATTGTTAAATGATTACCACAATTGTGACGAGAAAGTTTCAGTCTACTCTCCTGGCAACTTCAATGTATACAGTATAGTACTGCTAACTATAGTCACCATGCAGTACACTAGATCCTTGTAATTTATCTTAAAACTGGAAGTTTGTATAATTTTGACGACCTTCATCAATTTCCTCCACTCCCCTGCCCCTGGCAATCACCAATCTACTTTCTGTTTCTTTTATTTATCTTTATTATTAATCTTTAGATGTTAACATTTTGTCAACACTTTTTTCACCTTGCAGTTAAATAAAAGATTGATATCAAAAGATGGATATAGATGAATTATTCTTTTTGACTTATTTTTTTCTGCATTACTCTCCACTTTAATATTAATCTGTTTTCCCAAAGCAGAAACTGATAATTTCCCGACATTGTGCCATGACTCTGTGTCACAGAGATAGTTTAATCACATATAAAATGGAATCTAATATCATTTCACCTGAATAAGCTGAAGTAAAATTGGCCTCTGAACCAAGAAGAAGCTATAAATTAAACTGTTGAATCACACAGACTTGTCCACACAAAGGATACTTTAAAGGTAGGAGAACTACATTTTTCCAACATAAATGAAGACTTATAAATTGTGGTTTTATTCAACGAGTTAGATGTTAAAAATGACTGAAATGTTACTGTGTATATTTAAAGTTTGTTCAAGACTGATAATTATATTTTTTGTAAGAAGTTACATTTTTAGCTCTCAGTAAGTTGCAGGTTTTACATATATATGTGTTATATATATATATATATAACACACATATATATGTTATATATATATAGCACATATATATGTTATATATATAGCACATATATATGTTATATATATATATAACACATATTAATGTTATATATATATAACACATATATATGTTATACATATATATATATGTGTTATATATATATAACATTATTACACATTACATATACATATGTATATATGTATACATATGTATATTTGTATATATACACATATATACATATACATATGTATATATACATATACATATTACATATACATATTACATATACATATGTATATGTATATACATATACATATGTATATGTAATATATATGTATATACATATACATATATGTAATATACATATACATATTACATATACATATGTATATGTATATTACATATACATATTACATATACATATGTAATATGTATATTACATATACATATTACATGTACTATGTATATGTATATTACATATACATATTACATATATATGTTACATATATACACAACATATATAATGTATGTATGTATACATACATATACATATGTAATGTGTATATTACATATACATATTACATATATGTGTTACATATATATGCAACATATGTTACATACATATAAGTTACATATATATAACATATATATAAGTTACATATATATATTTGAGAGAGAGAAAGAGACAGAGCATGAGAGGCGGAGGCATAGAGAGAGGGAGACGCAGAATTCGAAGCAGGCTCCAGGCCTCCAGAGCCCAAAGTGTGGCTCGAACCCACGAACCGGGAGATCATGACCTGAGCCAAAGTCCAAAGCTTAACTAACTGAGCCACCCAGGTACCCCCAATAATACTTTTCTAGTAAGTATTGAAACATTTCTCTTACTTAGTACTATTATAATCGATTAGTCTAGCATAGTTTCTTATAAAGTTTGTGATCATGCAAGGACCTCTTCCTGTAGACTTCTTTCATGCAAAGTAGTGCACGTGATTCTCTTTGGTTACATTGTGTGGCTAGGATGAAAACCTAAGCGCTTACTTAGAAATACCTCATAGGAAACTGTGGAGATGGTAAATGTGCCTGTCATATACGTATATGTGACATGCTACATATCACATGTGATTACCATCTATGTGAGGATATGTGACATATTACAAATGTACTCCTGTAGAGAAAATTAAACCCACTAATAGCTAGCATAAATCATATGTTGATTCTCATCAAAGACGTTCCACCTCATATCAATTCAGGAACTCTAAAATAATTTTTTGAAGTATTTTCACAGAGACTGAACTTATACTTTTAATTTTTAAAGAAGCAACATTTTAATAACATACTAACCTCACATCCTGGAAAAGATCTATGATTTTGTAAGAATTGTCTGTTATTGGTTTTTGATCTTCTATTTTCAGTATTTGTGTGACACAAAAAGGCATCTTGTAATTCTTGTTTAACAGAGTTAACAGTTACAGGCTTCAGTCTATGATACAAAATGGCATTAACATAGTCTGAAAACAAATAATCAGTACTTAAATTGTAGTCCTATAGATTTATTTGAAGGATTGAGGAATTGATTGGCTATATCAGTGAATTCAACTGTTTTTAAAAGTGCAGCAGTAATTTTAATGAAATTGATGTGTCTTATTGCAGACAAGATCTAATCTCATAATAGAAGCAGTTTATTTCTGTACTTTAAAAATAATTTGGGGGAGCCTGGGTGGCTCAGTCGGTTGAGTATCCGACTTCAGCTCAGGTTACTATTTCATGATTCGTGCGTTTGAGCCTCACATCGGGCTCTGTGCTGACAGCTCAGAGCCTAAAGCCTGCTTTGGATTCTGTGTCTCCCTCTCTCTACCCCTCCCCTGCCCGTGCTCTGTCTCTCTCTGTCTCTCAACAATAAAAAATGTTTAAGAAAATTTTAAAGAATACTTTGATGAGGCAAAAATTAAAACAAAAACCTATAATAACTCCAACTATGTTATATGTTTTGCATTAATTTAATTTTTAATCTAACTTAATTTAATTTTAATTTAATTTTAATTTAATTTTGTGAGTGCTCCAGACATACATTTTATTAAATAGTGTCATGAGTTAACATATTTTTAGCACCATCATCAGTATAAAAAATTATTTTCAACAAGTAATCAGTTTATTTCAACAGTTTTCTCTAAAACCCTGAAGACAATACAAGATTTTATGTTTGGATAAATAGTAGAAAAATTAGCTTGATTAATATATTTTGTATTTTTATTTTTTCAAGCTTTCTTGAGACATGATGGAAATATAACATTATGTAACTTTAAGGTGTACAATGCATTGATTTCATACACTTATATATTGCTAAATGATTAGCACATCAGCATTAGTATATGCCTCTACCACCGTGCATAATTACCATTTCTTTTTGTGCTGAGAACATTTAAAATCTACCCTTTCAGCAACTTTCAAGTTTATAACACAATATTGTTAAGAATAATCACCATGCTATACATCAGATCCCCAGGACTTACTATTCGTATAACTGGAATTTTGTACCCTTTAAACAACTCCTCCGGCGATCACCATTCTACTCTGCTTCTATGGTTCCACGAGTCTGGCTTTTTTAGATTCCACACATAAGTAACATCATAGGGTACAATAGTCCCCTCTTATCCACAATTTCACTTTTCAAGGTTTCAGTGCCCTGTGTTCAACCATGGTCTGGAAGCAGACGAACCTCCTTCTGATATATGGTCAGAGGGTCAATAGTAACCCAAGGCTAAGTCACGATGTGGATCTCATTCACCTCACTTCATCTCATCACACAGGTATTTTATCAGAAGAAGAGAGTGAGTACAGTAATGTGAGATATTTTGAGAGAAAAGACAATTCACACAACTTTTGTTACAATTAAGTTGTTACAATTGTTCTATTTTATTATTAGTTGCTGTTGTCAATCTCTGTGCCTAATTTATAAATTAAAATTTATGCATGTGTAGGAAAAAACAGCATTTTTGGGTTCAGTACTATCAGCAGTTTCAGGCATCCATTGAAGTTCTTAGAATAGATCCCCCGTGACGAAGGGAACGACTACCGTATCTGTCTTTCTCTGCTTTATTTCACTTCACATAATGCCCTCAAGGTTCTTCCATATTTTCCCAAGTGGCAGGACAAATTAAAAGATACTCTTAACTCTTTATATACCCTTAACGTAATATTTTGTTTTCATCAGTTAACTGATAAGACAAATCACTGTTGAAAATAGAGTAAATAATGGCGAGTTAACTGTGTTACATTTGATTTACATTGAATATTTCCACAGGATAGGTTTGTATGTGTTCGTTTGGTGGCAGGTTGCCCAAATAGTCCACATATACAGGGCAACTATGCACAATAGGGATATTTCACAGCCAAACATTTTGAGCTGCCTTTTTATGTTACTAAACAAAAATCTTTAAATTATTTGACAATTTCTGATCAACAGGTTGTATTGTGATCACTTATATATTCTGTCCCAAAATTCAGAACATTGATTAACTTTGTGGCTTAAGTTTCTTCAAAGTTAAAATAATAAAGTTACCTTCATGGATGTTAAAGCTTCCTTCCAGCTCTAGAACATTATAAATTAACTGTAGAATTATGTTATGTTTGTCTTTTTTCCATCCAAAATTAAAATTAATTTTATATATAGTGAAATGTTGAATATTACTGAAGTGAATAGACAGAAAGGTAATATCAGCATGACAAAGATAATTTAAATGTAAAATAAGCTAGTTCAGTATTTTCTAATTTATATGTGTTATTTATAGATAAAATCCATATCTTCTTATTTTAACCTATTTGAGAAACTGTAAAACTATTCTCCAAAGAAATCAAACATGGTTTAAAGGATCAATGAATCAATGAATTTTTTTTAAACAAGGCATAGTCATGTTTTCCTATCACGTATATTCCTATATAGTGCTCAATATTCTTATCATGAAAAAATAATTTATATATTTTGTAATCTTAGTTTTAGCACATTAAACAAAATTGTCATTGATCTGGTCAATTTTCCACGATGACTATAGTAAATGAAATTCATACATTTGCCATTTTTATTCAAATGCTTTGTATGTCTTTGCTCATTTAGGAATAATAATCTTTGACACCATTAATGTGATAAAATAATTTCAGCACATAAAGTGAACAACTGAACTCTAAATAGGAAATTTGGGCATTTGGGAAAACCGTTTTGTATTTTTGTTTTGTTTTCCTAATTCAATTCTAATTGGACAGAAAAAAATGCATTTAAGCAACAAAAAAAATAATTTAAGTGGTCTATTCTGCACTTGAGTACTGAGAATTTTTTATTGCTTTCTACAGTGTTCTTTATTTACTACAGTCGGTGCGATTGAAGATTTTTAAAAATCTTACTATCTATATATATAGATATACATCTATATCTATATCTATATCTATACACACACACACACATATATATATATATCTCAAAAGGCCAAATTTAGCCTGAAATAATTAAGTCAGCTTATACTAATTTCATCACAAAATAAGTAAGTGATAAGATGCCTTTTGTATTAATGTTAGCAGAGTAACATGGCTCAAAGATATCTTCTAGCCTAAGAGTATTTTCAAACTAGTTAACATTTTGATTTATGACCCGGTGACGATAGGTTTCCAACATTATATACTATATTTGGGATAGAGTAAATTCCCTGGATCTTCATGTACCAGTTCCCTGGGTCAGTTTGAAAAGATTCTTGGGACAGATCCTCAAAATGAGGCATAAGGGAGAATGTTAGTTATGCAAGGCATTCACAAATGTATGCAGTGCCACTCATTGACATCTACAAAGAGTCCATTTTATAAATTGTCAAAGAAGCCATTGTGACAGAGTGACACCAGAGAAGAGCTGTCAATTCTATTATTAAATTGACATTCCGCACATGCTGCTTTCAGATGGAGACCCTTAATGAACTTAGTCTCCTTCTTTTTTCCCCTGCACCATTTAGTGTCTTCTTTCTTATCTGCTCTTCAAGTAGACATCAGTTTATATTAGTGTTGGATAAGTGAGCCCTCTAAGAGGCCATCCTTGTGGTTCATTGACAGAATACCTGGGAAGAGTCTTCACTGCATCTCTGTCTCTCAAGGATACTACAATGATTGCTACAGAAACTATGACATCTCCTAGGGTATTGTCAATCAAGCATTTGAGGGTAAAAACAAGAACAACAACAACAAAGTGTTTTAAGCAAGATAGCAAATAGTACGGTAATCCTATTTGTGAAAAAAGAAGAACAAGGCATTGTCTTAATCTGTGGAGCTCAACACCCAGCTCTTGGATGTTTTTGACAATGTAAAGCAAAGAGCAGATGCCTTAGCCAAAACGGAGTGCTTGGTACAAGCTAGTTAGTTGTTAATCCTCTTGGGGTCTCCATTATTCTACTAGCCACTGGAGCCATGTGTGCTAAACCAGCATCCAATGAAGAGAGTGCCCTACCATCCTTGTTCATTTGTTTAATGCCATTCTTATTGTTCTATATCCCCCAAGCTTGGATTTCCCAGGTAGTCAATCTTGCTGTCCTGCCTGCTGTGAGTCCTCTATGAAGATGACAAACATGAAGCGATGGGGGTTTTGTTCTCAGGGGTGTCTTGTTGTGGATATCCTGTGACTGACAGCTGTTAGGAAGCAGGACAAGGAGATTTTTACATCTGTTTACTGCCTTCAAGTCTCCCCATTCCTTCTCACATTGGCTATTGTCATGCGTGGAGGAACAAGAATTCCTACCCTTCCAATGCAGATGCCACAGAGCTACAGAGATGTAGGGCTAAGAAGTGACCATTACATGAGAAATAAGAAGTGGACTGGGGTCACTGATAGTCGAAAGTTGTGATAGCCTAGTAGAATATAAACATTCCTAACACTAAGAAATCATTTATATTATTCTTTATATGAAGCAGGAGGCTTTAATACTGTACATTTTCAATATGATATGGGCAGAATGAGATATAATTTTTTTAATTGTGTCCCAACTGTTTTGCCTTAAACTTTTTATTTCTTATTACAGCTATTGTTTCTTATTAAAGCTAAAAAAACTGGCTGAGTGGAATTAAGATTTCTCTGGTAGTAAACGGGAGATTCACCTATAGTTTTGCATTTTCAAACAGTAACTGTTCTTCTTTCCTTTCTCTCTTTTTTTTTACTTGTTTCCTGCCTAATTACTGTGACTTTAAATTCCATAATTAGTTGCTTTAGTATCATCTATGCTTTATTTCAAATAGGATGGTGTAATAAAATCTGAGGCTTATGTAAAACTTCAGCACAGAAATTATATGACAGAACTTTCCTGAATGAAGAAACCAAATTGATGGAGTTCCCATGCCCATTATGTGGTCTAAAACTTTCTGAAAAATGTTTTACTGTGGCATATAATTTACTCAATGTAAGTGGTTTCTATAGAGCTATTGAAAAGCCTTTCTGTCACTTACTGGCTTTAGGATGATGGGATTTTAAGCCCTTTGATCCAGAGCCTGTGTTTCACAGTCAAGACTAAAAGCCAAGACTAAAGCATAATTGAACTTCCTAACTTAAAAAAAGGATTGAGTTATGGATAGCCTGAGGGAAAAAAAAATCAGTATGTCTTCAGACACAGAAATATGTGCTAAGTGAACATGAAACCTTGAAATACACACGTTAGCTAAAAAACCAAGTCTCAAGTTCAGGACATCTACCTATTTTTTTTTAACTACCTACACATGTTATTCATTTATACACACACACACACGCGCGCGCACACACACACACACACACACACACATATATATATACATATATACATAAATATTTTCTTTCATGTTATTTCACAATACAAATATCTAAAACACCTTATTCTGCTTTAGAACAAGAAAAACTTTGAATACTTTTATATGGGAGGAAAATTTATTTTTCCTAGTATCCTCCTAGGTTTTCTTGCTGTGGCTCCATGAATAAGACTGTCAAAAGGTGGATTAATGACAGAAAAGCATACAAATTATTTAATAGAGGTTTATGTGATACAGAGCCTTTATAAAGAAACAAAGACTAGAAGGGTTAAGTCTGAGTGTTTTCATACGAGGTTTGATGAAGAGTGAAAAGTCATAGAAAAATATGATAAGGCAAAAAGGTATGAACTAAGGGTAGTAAACCGGGGGAAACAACAATGCCTGTTCCTTCAGATTCCTTTTGGCATCCCTTCATCTTTAGAGATAAGGATGTTCCTTTCCTCCGGGTATAGGGAAGGCACCTCTCACATGAGGGTCTTATGACCTGCTTCAGGGGACAAGGGGGAGGTCAGAGAGTTTTCCCTGCACCTGCCATTTCTCAAATTCCTTGAACTTAAAATATTCTAAATGATAAGTTGCTATATTTTGAGGTAGTGTGTTCTGAACCTCTTTGAATATAATAATTTTAAGTATTTTGAGTTTTTTAAACAATTTTTCTCTTCTTTTTCACCTCTCAATCTCACATGACTTGGAATAAAATATGTGATTGACATCAAAAATACTATACAAAATTCAACCATGTGATTGAAAGGTCATCTTATCATGTAAGTATAATAATTTACAGAAATTCATCAGTAAGAATCTCAGACTTTTTGTCTAAGTGAAATAAGAATCATTTCTAATGCTATACGAGCTATAACATTTTATGATCCCATCACTATAAGGGCAATGAATTTTTGACATAAGGAATCCAACATTGTTCACCTTAGATGAAACACACTAATGAAAATAAAGCATAAATTGTATGCAATTTAAAGTTACTGGTCAGAAATCAGAAATTTATATATATAATTTCCAAAATTTTGAATGTTAAATTTATACAAATCTTTTATTCAATTATCTGTTTACTCAGCAAAAATATAATGACATAGCGGTGGTATATTATTGGGGATACAGCAAAAAACAAACCAAATGACCCCAGTCCTCATGGAGCTTACATTACAGCTCAAGGAGATATTAATTAACAAATAAGTTGTATTATTAGTTGATAATAGCAAGTTATAGCATAAAAGGAGGCAGTTATTTTAAATAGGGTGATCATTAAAGCCTGAGAAGGCTATTAACTCCTCTGAGAAAGCAACATTAAAAAGAAAGAAAGAAAGAAAGAAAGAAAGAAAGAAAGAAAGAAGACCTAGAATCAAGTAAGAGACTGAGTCATGTAGGCATTATGTAGAAGGGGTGTCCAGTAGAGAGAAGAACATGTAAATGACCCCGAGGCAAGAGTATATCTGGCTTACTTCCAGAAGAGCAAGGGTATAGCTGAAATAGCAAAAAGGAAAGATAAGGAGCATAGAGAATAAGGTCAGAGATATAAAGAGGTCAGGTTATGCAAGTGTTTGTAGAAAATTCTATAAACTTTGAACTTTACTCTGCATGACACAGAAAACCACTGGACAGTTTTGAGCAGAAAAAATCAAACAATCTAAGCCATTGATGTGTTGTGAATAAACTGGAGAGTTAGTACAAGGCCTGAAGCAGGTAGACAAGTTAATTGACTTCTACTATACTGTCAACTAAGATGGTTGTGGCTGGTGGGTCATAGCAGTAGAAATGATGAGAAACGGTTCAATTCTGGATATATTTTAAATATAGAGCCAAGAGGATTTGCTGCTGGATACTAC
Source organism: Felis catus (assembly GCF_018350175.1). Classification (NCBI taxonomy): domain Eukaryota; kingdom Metazoa; phylum Chordata; class Mammalia; order Carnivora; family Felidae; genus Felis; species Felis catus. The sequence goes on from NC_058376.1 coordinate 39,524,838, forward strand.
ATGGAGATTGAAAAGCCATGTGCTTCCCCCAAGAGTTTTCACCTGAGCAAGGATGGAATTGTCATTAACTGAAACTGGGCCACTGTATAAGGAACAAGTTTGATGGGTAAGATGAGGCAATTGATTACAGACATATGATGTTTGAAATGTCTATTAGATGATTAGAGACATAAATAACTATATGAAACTGGTTTTCATGGGAAAAGGCTGGTCTAGGAAAACAGATTTGGGAGTTTATATACCATATATGAAATATAGCTGGTATATAAAGTCTGAAGACTAAATAAAATCATCTAGAGAAAAGAAAAATGTATGTAAAATATAAAATCTAAAGATGGAACTCTGGGACATTTCGAACCTCAGAAGTCAAGATATGAAGAACCAGAAAAGACTCAAAAGGGCTAGGCAGTAAAATAGAAGAAAAGTTAAATGAGTAGATGTCCTGGCAGCCAAGTCAAAATATTGTTTCAAGGAGGAAGGATCAATCAACCATGTCAAATGATTCTTGTAGGTCAATAATGAAGATGATTAAGAATTGAATACTGCATTTGGCTATAGTAAGGTGCTTAGAAATCTCAATAAAAGTGCAATTCCATATGCATTTTGAAGGGTGGGTGATAATTGGAGTACTTTCAAAAAAAATGGGAGGTAAGGGGGCTCCTGGCTGCTTCAGTCGGTACAGCATGCAACTCTTGATCTTAGGGTCATGATTTTGAGCCCCATGTGGGACATAGAGTTTACTTAAAAAACAAAATAAAACAAACACAAGAAAATGGGGAAAATGTCATTGGCATTGGAGTAGTTTGCACCTACCCATAAAACAGTCATAGTAACTAGAGTAGCAAGACTAAAAGATCACAGACAATGTTCACAATAAAACCCAGTAATAAATTCATTTAGAGAAAATCAAATAAGGAAATAGAAATGATCCACATTATCACAACCCAGAAATAACTACTACACAATATCTTTATTTCCAATTTCCTTTCAAAACAAACTCATGTGGAGTTTCACCACTTCATTTTTAATATTTAACTTTAAAATAATATGAGATTTATTCTGCTGTGCTATAGGAATAAATGACTGGGATAACACAATGTATTAAGTAAAAAATCCTGATTGCAAAACATCACAATCTTTTACAAAAAAAATATATATAAACTTCAAGAAGTACACTTGTGATAAGCACCAGGTGTTATATGAAAGTGTTGAATCACTATATTGTATACCTTAAACTAATAAAACACTGTATGTTAATGACTTAAAATAAAAACTTGAACTTAAAAACTTAAAATATATATAAATATATATTTATATAAAAATATAGTAAAAAGCTGAGATAACAGTAATATACTAAAACTATAGATAGATGAATATATGGATGGGACTGGCGATACAGAAAGAAGTATGAATAGCAATTGTCTCAGAATCATAGGATACTGAGTAAACGTACTTTAATCTTGTTTTGTTTTCTACATTTCCCACATTTTCTGTAATAAACATGGTTATTCTAATTTAAAAAAGAAAAAATGATAAAGGATTCCCATTGCTCTAAAATAAACTATAACTTTTTTCTCATGAGACCTACCCTCCAGGCTCATTTCACACAACTCTGTTTTCCTGGCCCTCGAACACTGTCTGCTCCAGCATTAATGAACTATTTTTAACTTCCTGAACCAAGTATGCTGTTTCATACGTCTGTGCCACTGCAGATACTAGTCTATCAGAAATATACCTCACTCCTTCACTTACCTAGTGAACTCACCCAGTGAGTCACCTTTCAAGACTCCCCTCAAATATTTCTTCCTCTGAGAAACATTCCAAGACAAAACTCTGACAATGTTTTTTCCTCTATCTTCTTTGAATTGTTTCTTACTGTTCTAGAATTTAAAACATCTCATTTCTACCCACTTCATCACACCTACATGTGTCAATCAAATTGAGAACATGAAAAAATGGGAAAAAGTTATCTTTACCAGGTTCACTGGGAAAAGTTGTTAGTGGTAGCCATATTACCTTCCTTTCTTTCCTTTTCCTGGACTCTTCACCTTGGAATGCATATGGCAGGCCAACACATAGAGACCTTCTTAAATTTTATTTTTAATGGTTACTTATTTATTTTTGAAAGAGAGACAGAGACAGAATGCAAGTGGGGGAGGGGCAGAGAGAGAGAGAGAGGGAGACACAGAATCTGAAGCAGATTCCGACTCCAAGCTGTCAGCACAGAGCCCAATGTGGGGCTTGAAGTCATGAACCGTGAGATCATGACCTGAGCCAAAGTTGGACACTTAACTGACTGAGCCACTCAGGTGCCCCCCACCCTTTTAAAAAATTTTTTTTAATGTTTATTTTTGAGACAGACAGAAGGCCTTTTTAAAACCATGGCCTGAATTTACTTTGTCTCTGCCAAAAGAATTCACTCCAACAAATTTCAAAAGTTAAGAAGCTAAGACTTAAGATACTGTCTTTAAAACTGTCATGTACTACGGCAGTCTGGTTTTCTGACCAACTCTCATGTTAGAAGCAAGATGTGATTCACAAAAGTCAAGCTCCACCAAACTTGTATCAAAAGTGGGATTTTCCTTTCCTTTGACTTATTAGTGCTCGGGACATCTCATAAGAAGTGTTTAATTATTATTTGTCCGACTCTTCTGGCTTGCTTACAGAGTCAGTATTTAGGTACATGTCCAGAGAAAACATTCTTGAGTTCAATTCTGACTGGTTCACATTTAAGATGTGGTTTTGCTTGTTTTCTTATCATAGTAGTTCCTGTGCAATGACAAAGAATGAGATAGATAAAGAAGAAAAGGATAATAAAAGCTTGCAGCTTGCTCTACTTTCTCATGCCCCAAGGCCAGAGACGCATAAAGAAGATATAAAGGAGATGCGCTATATATGTGCATATACTTCTATGTCAACAGCTATCATTTTGCATTTTTGTAATTTATGTCCATGCATTTCTCTACTCTTGAGCTGAGCTGCTTAGGATAGGAACTGTGTCTTACTCATTTCTATATTCTTAGTACCTAGAAAACTATGGTCATTTAAGAAGTGTTTAACAAATGTTTTTAAATAAAGAAATGCAGACATGGATGAATGTTAGAATATTAAAGTGTAGCTCCTGTCTTCAGCTGCAGGTATAGCTCACAATTATAGGACGTAAAACAAATGCACAAATAATTATATGGCAAAGAAAAAATGATTAATAGCTACAGATAAAAGTACAGATATATCTCACAAATTATTTTACTCTATATTACCCTAATATTACAAGACAAACATTTTGATCTAACGAAATCTCTGTCTTCCTGTTGTTAAATGTCAATACAACAACATACATAAGATAGGAGATATAAATGTGGAAAAGTAGGGATGGCCACACAAAAAATAAATGGGAGAGGGAGAAGATTGAAAAAGTGAGAGGAGTTATTATTGAGGGTATATATTGGCACAGGCATTCTGGAAGTAACTGGCAGTACTTAGTAAGATTATGTAGAAGTATACCCTTTGACCCAGAGATCACGGTTCTGGATGCATGTCTCAGAGAAATTCTCACATGGCCTGTATGAGAGCAAAGGGGTAGATATTTACTGTGGCTTTCTTTGTAAGGGCAGGAAAACACAGGCAACTCAAAGAGTGGGTGAGTAAAATGTGGTGTACACATACTTGTGAAATGTTACACACCAATTAGAAACAACTAGATGTGCGTGTAAAAAAAAAAAAAGTTCTTAAAAGCAGCATTACATTAAACAAACAAACAAAAAAAAAAACAGACCAAGATTTATAGCTCAATACCGCATAGGAAAATTTAAAACACCTATACATTAATTCTACATATTTTATAAAATTATATGAATATTTAAAGACCTATCCAACACAATAGAATGTGGTTCAATTGATGGGAACGAAAACAGAGTTCAGGAGTGAAGGGAAAATAGAACAAGTACACACACTGATGAGCAGTACAAGTAACTCAATTTCTTATGTATGAAAGGTATTGTTTTTATAGGTGAGAAGTAGTATGAGAAAGTTTTAATAGATAGTTTACAAGTAAAATTTATTTGAGCAACCAAATGATATTTAAAATTATTGCAAATTTGAGTTGAATTTTTAAAATATATTTTTACTTGTTTATGAAAATTTTACTTTACATAACCATTTCTAGAATCAGATAAAAAGATTCACAAATCCCTTCTTTAGAATTTTTGCACTCCTTAAGTTTTTATCATTTTATGGTTTTGTGAAATCCCAACTATTGTTTGTTAGGCACTATTGATGATATGATAACAAAGTAAATGCACATGTAATATGTAAAAAGATATCCAAAAATGGAAAGAAGTTAGTGTAAATTCTGAAAGGCTATTTTCTAGAAGTCCTGTCCTGCCATATATAACTCTATATTGAGAAAAGTAACAGACTACCTGTTGGGGAGACCATAAATGTGATAAAAATGTATAATATAGACTAAAGGACAGCAAACAGCCTGTATGGAGATACCAAGGACACAAAATTTACAATTACTCTAGGTGTTAAAACTTCACTACTTTAAAAAAGTTATAGTCAAAGTAATACAGGTTAATAGGGATTTAACAGGAAAAATGCACATAACTAATTCCTAAGCACTTAGTTATGATCAACAAGGAGATCTTTGCATGACTGAGTCATAATACTAAGCACCCAAAGATTACAATGGAAAGAATATTGAATCAGAGAAGCTGTCTCAGCTACCAATGCAGTTTACTGAGTCTGTGATTCTGGACATTTTATACATGTGGATCATAGACTTCTTACGATGATTAACTAAGTTAATATATATATTAAATTAGATATATATATTAAATATATATCTAATATATATATAAATATATATATAATTAATAAATAAATATAATATATATAAATAAATATATATATAATATATATAAATATATATCTAATAAATATATAAATTAAATATATATATATATATATATATATATATATATATATATATATATATATAATAAAGAGCTTAGCATCCCTGGCACAAAGTTACACTGTAGATGGTCTTATTCTATAAGCCTTTGTTTCCTCCTTTATAATATGAGGATGACACGTTGTGAATCTTTTCTCAACTTTAATATGGAATAATAATATCTAACTCACAAGATTACCAGGACACTAAAAGTGTTTATTTAGGGTGGTCTGGGATGACCTCACTAAGAGGATGATGTTTCAGCAGATACCCAAAAGTAGAGAGAAAAACAGACCTGCCGATATCTCCCAGAATAATATTCAAGATAGGAGGCGTAGCAAGTATGAAAGTCCTGAAGTGCGAATTTTCATTGCATGTTACAGTGCCAGCAAGGAGACCAGCATCGCTATAGCAAAGTGAATGAGAAGGAAATAGGATAAAATCAGAAATGTTTGAGACCAGAAACATAGGACTTTATAAATCATTTTAAGGACCTTACTCTGAAAAAGAAAGCCATTAGGGGGTTTTGATAGAGTAGCGATATGGTCTGCTTGAGTTGCAAAAGAAGCGTTCTGATGTTCATTTTGAGAATAAACCAAAGGGGGCCAAGCACTGAATCAGGGAGAAACATTAGTAGACTCAACAACCATCAAGAAATAATGATAGATGGGGCGCCTGGGTGGCTCAGTTGGTTAAGCGTCCGACTTCAGCTCAGGTCATGGGCTCCAACCCAGTGCAGGGCCCAATGCAGGGCTCAATCTCGCGACCTTGAGATCATGACCTGAGCTGAAATCAAGAGTCAGATGCCTAATCGACTGAGCCCCCAGAGGGATTTTTAATGTGTTTGTGTGTGTGTGTGTGTGTGTGTGTATGTATGTGTGTATATATATATGAGAGCAACTTCATTTTACAAATCTTGAGTTGAGAGGTAATCCAGGCTATAGAAATAAATATGAGAATTGAAAGTGGTCAGGAAATCTGAGACCTGAGAATTATCTTGTGTGTAGTAATATGAATATTTTTGGAGACACCTGACAGAGTTTCAAGCAGAGTGATAGAGTAAAAACTAATCAGACTTAATTAAGAATGAGAAGAGAGGAATTGGAGAGAAATGGTATAGATAAATGTTTGAAGAGATTTGCTATAAGGAAAAAGGGGTCGGGGTATTAATGGTAAGAAAATATAAGGTTGATATGGTATCTTTGCACATTGGCAAGAATTTCTCAATAGGGAAAATTTGATCATTCTAAAGAGTGAGGAGAATTTCTGGAACTATACTCATGGGTGGGTAAGGAGGGTTGAAATTAAGTGCAATAGTGGAGAAATTAGTCTAGGAAAGCATTACAGATGACTTACAGTTACAGGACGGAAGGCGGAGCGTGTCACACACACATACGTGGTACGTGTGGTCATAGCTTAAGAAAGGTCTTCTTGACAAATCAATTTTCCTAGAGAAATAGGAAGCAAGGTAATCATCTGTGAGTGAGTTTAGAGTTGTTCTGGTAGAGACATAAGGAGAGAAGAGAAAATTTAAAATACTAATTAAAAGTTGCTGGAGAAATAATGGACAAGGGAAACATATATTTAGAAGTCATGAATTTAAAGCATGCTAGGCTTTTTTTTTTTTTTCCCCAGCCATATCATTTGCAAAGTTTCAGGTGAAGACAGGGCAGAGTTGAATCCAGCTACATCTAAAGTTTTTCCAAGGGAACATTAAAAACCAAAAAGGGGCAAATGAGTGAATAGAATCTGCAAATAAGTGATCATAATAATGACCTTAAGATCTAGAGAGATAAGAAAGTGAGAACCTAAAGGGGGTGAGGACTAGTGAAAAGTTGGATAATGGATTGTAAGTCCCAATGAAGTTGAAGAATAATATGAATTGGGATATCATATGGAGTGGCTATAAAGACAAGGCTAAGAGTCAGAAAGGAAGATATTCAAACTGAAATTTTGGGTGATCATAAAAAGCAAGTATATAACCATGGGAATGAATGGTGGAGATAGAATAGGGGACAATACAATCTTGGTGAGAAAAAATCAGATAACAGAAAGGCTAGAATAGTGAAAGTACCATCAGCATAGATATTAAAATTGCCAAGAATTCGGATACCCCTAAGGCTGAAGTGACAGGAAATGAAGTCTTCAAAGAGTAAAGGAAGTGACCACAATGTGGCATCTGCATTATGTTAGATTATGTTACAAGAATAATTTCTTTATCAACTCACACTGTAACTGACATAGTATGTGTGTGCCAGGTAGAAGAGGGGTTAAGTGGACCCTGCTCCACACAGTCATTCAGGCAGTCAGGCTCTCTATGCTGAGGCTGCACCATACAGAGCACAGTGTTCTAAGTTTGCACCAAAGGGGAGAAAGATAACTGAAGGAGTCCTTCACAGATCTCACTATCCTTTGGCACAATCCATAGGCCAGAACCAGTCACATTGCCTTGCCTACGTGAAAAGGGATAAGAAAAGTATGGAAGCACAGAGATACTTGGTGAGCAACAAATGCCTGAGACACCTGGTATATGAAGGTAACTGATATAAAGACAGGTGGTAGATGGTTTATTCCCCATAATTCTGCCAAAGTAATCTCTCTACAATGCAAATCTCACTATATCTTTGGCCTACTAAGAATCCTCCAGTAAGCATATTTCACTATATGTAAATTTTACCTCAATTTAAGAAGGGGTAGGAAATCCCTCCTAGTGGCTTCCTCAAAATTTTAGGATAAATTTCAAACTCCTTACCTTGGCAAATAGGATCTTTTGTGATCTGGCCCTTGCCTACTTCTCCAGTTCCTGTTCTCTCTCTGCTTTACTACCTTGTGCTTGGTACGTACTTGCCTCATTTATATTTAACCATCTTCTACCTCAAAATTCAACATGGTATAGTAATTTCTGGAGGAATTTCCCTTCCATACTCACCCTGCTTTCACATGTCTGTCTTTGGAATTCTACAGAACTCCAGTCTTCTACAGCACTGTCCTATGCCACTGTTGATTCTCCTCTCTCTGCCTCCTGCTAACACCCTCAAGGACAGTACCATGTATAAGTTGACTTTGTATACCCCATGATTAAAAGTTACTGGTACACAAAGCAGGTAATTAATAAACATTTGCTGAATGAATAAATATGTATGTGTCTTTGTTATGGTTTTATTTATTCCTGTGGCTTTTCATGAAATGCAGATTTTTTTTTAAATCGGTTTCCTTTTTAAAAAAAAAACCAGCATGGGTTGTTGTATCAAATGTTCTCTTTTATTCCTCAGCATGTCCAACTCTCTGAGCAACCATTTTTCTTTTTGTAGAGCTTAATCTATCTCTGAATAATTAGAATTTAAACCATTAAAGTCCTTCTCTTGGCAAATTACCACGATAATAATAAAAGCACAAAAATGTCTTTTTTCCTGTGCCTTAATAAAACACAATTAAAATTTAATAAAAGCTCTGGATTTCCATTTATCCAATTCGGCACATCCAGAGAGAGGTAACAGAGGTGTTACAACCAGACCAATTAAATCGCCAGTTGTGGTTAAACTCTTTAATTCACAGAAAGGTGAGTGTAATTCCGTACTTAACATTCCAGGGTGGCTCATGGCTTTTTTGAACAAAATGTTCATTTTTATTCAGTCCCATCCATATTTCAGTATGTTGCAGAGTGATTTCTCATTTTATTATATTTGTTAATATTATAATAATGTTTCTATCATGTTTCCTTGGCTGTCCATTTTCTTCCAATGGATTCATGTCTAAATACCATCATTTTAAAATGCATTTCCCTTTACATCATTTACCACCACTGTCATCACAGAGAAGAAAAAGAGAAAATCTCAAGTGGAATATATACCTTCAAATGGCTAGATGTCATTTAAAAAATACAAGCAGCGGCAATATTTTCCGAATATCTAAGAGATCCAAGAAGGATTTTTGTAGAAGTATGCAAACATTTTCCCTTCTATAGGATTTGAAAAATAAAGTTTGAAACATTAGTGAAAATTGAATTAACATATGCTACCTGCATTTTGGCGTTCTCCCAAAATAATTCAGGCCCATTCTCTTCATTTTATTCAGGACAATCAGTCTACTTTGTCAGGTATTTACTGACAGAAGTCTTGTGCACTAATAGTTACTATTGTAAACATACACATCCACTTAAGGCTGAATGTTTGCTAGGTGTGTAAATCTGACGAGATCTAAATCTGTAGTTTTAGAAACACTGCTGGAAAGCGGAAAGAGGCAATTAGAAAATGTAAGATTATTCCCTTCCTTTATCTCCATTAGCTGGTGGTTCCTGAGAGTGGTTTGTTTTGATGAAGTATTGAACATAACTTACCACCACTTTATAAGATACTTAAAATTCCAACATGAAAGATATGTTTCGCATTTCAAGCCCAATAAATCACAGTTATAGCTTTCAATTGAAGTATATCTGTGGCAAACTTAGAAAAGCCTGCTGAAACCTAGTGGTAGTTTTTTGTTTGTTGTTTGTTTTTTTAAATAAAACTTTTTGTGACCAAGAAAAGCAAAACTGGAGTTTTTGAAATGTAATCTTCATAGAATTATAGTGATAATCAACAGAGTAGTTTTTTTTAAGGTCATACATATTTGAAGCATTTGTATACTCAAACCTCATACATTTTTCTCTTTTGTAGTATTGTCAATCACAATTCTTCCCTGAAAAGATGAGGACTCAAAATGTTTTTAAAAAATAATGATAGGGCATGTAACATGTGTTTTTTAAATCTTTGTTTGATAATGCTATGAATTTTATTTCTTATAGGTGCTGATATTACTTAAGAGGTATTGTTGGCAGATTAATACATTGAAAGAAAATTACAGATCATTTAGAAACTAATGAAAACCTTGTCATAACATTACTAGTTAATAAAGTAATTAAAACTCTTTCACTGGCTTTCATTTTTTTTTAAATGTGCTATTGAAACTTTTAATGTTAATTCCAGAGAAAGGAAAATATTATGACATGCATTTTACTGCCTTTCCATCTGACTAGAATTATGTTAGAGCGGGTTTAACTATACCATCTAAAACATACCAGCTTGAGTCTCTCTCAGGCATTTGTATTTAGTTGAGTGCTTAGTTTTTTTTATTTACAGATAGTAAAATTTTACTCTGGTTGTGTTTACATGTATACCTGGGCTAACATTTTAACTACATTATATGTATGCCTAAGTTAACGTGTCAGTTCACTCAGAATAGTTTAAATAATTTTCTCTTAGACCCAGGAGTCCTATTTGCGAAGCAGAAGGAAAGGTAACAGAATGCCTGCATTTGCAGGGTCATTTGAATAGACACTGGTACATACTGAAATAATCTATATTTCCCTTACCATTAGCTTCTTAAGTGTCATTACACACCTTTTTGACATTTTCCAATACAACAGTTTCAAGATGAGACAGATTTCTTTGCTTGTATTTTGTAGGAGTTAGGCAACTTGAAATTTTCCAACTGGCTATTTTTTACTGCAATCTGGTTGTTCTCAATCGTGGCTGGGGAGCTTTGAAAGCAAACTGAAACCCAGGCCTCACCCCACACCAAATGAATCAGAGCATCTGCGGGTGGGGACAAAGGAGAGGTACTAACCAAGGCAAGGAGTGTTTAATGTGTCATGAGCTAGAGAACCACAGCTATGTAACCTCCGTGATATTTTCTTGGAAGTAGCATTACTATCCACCTGTTTGTATGAATAATAACTATTTTAGTTTTCAGGAAGAGAACTAAGCCATCTCTACCACAGATCAGTGTGAACAAAACAACATGTACACAATACAATTATGACAAGCTGGGTTATGTTGTTAAAAAGGAAAAGATTTCAAGCAAGCATTTTATGCCTACTTTTCCTTTTGTTAATTCATTATTGTAATCTGCAGAGTTTAAGAAATACCTGTAATTCTACTAAATGTCTTATCTATAGGGAATTTACTGTGTAGCTGGGGAGAAGAGATTATATTGACCACGTTCGGTACCCTGCTCAGATGTCCTCCAATTGTTGTTAATAGTTCCATGCTACTTTTCTGGGAATGCTTCACACCTGGGGCAACATTCTTCTGAGGATGGTCCGTGGACTTCCTGATTGTGCCTGAGATTTTACACCACCACCATTCCCCCATCCTCCTTTCCAGAGCCCACAGCCAATGACTGACTGGTGGAACATACAGAAGTCCAGCTCTATAAACATTAAGTAGAACAATCTTAGGAGAGCAATGTACACTCCAGAACTCTCCATGGGATCAGGCTGAGGCCCAACGACACCTAATCATACCCTTGCTTGCCTTCTTCCTTGTCCTATCCTGCCTGCTTGCAACCTTAATCACATACAGATGAATCGGACTCAGGTGTGTCTTTTGCAAGCCAAACCAAAACGATGAGACCATCTCACACAAACAAATATGGAACAAGTAAAGAACACAATAATGACATCGATAATGACAGCTAACATAAAGTGAGTACCTACACGGCACCATGCAATCACTTTAATACTTACAGTAGCTATTATTATCACTGCTTCCTCCCCCCAGTTTATAGGTCAAGAATCAAGTTTTGAGTGAGCAAGTGATTTCCACAAGGCTCTCGGCTGACCAAGGAACCCAAGCCTACAGTTTTAACTTCTCTATAAATTCAATGCTTAAACACTAATCAGTATAGATTCATATAGCATAGAGATCGATGGAAACCCTGAGTATAATGGGCAGAGATTGGGATCAAACAGAACTGCGGTCTTGCCATGGACCAGTTATCAGTTGTGTTGATCAGCAAAACTACTTAAGTCCACAACTGCAATCATCTCTACCTTGTCAAAGTTTTTAAGATTCCATGAGACTCTTATTCAAAGCTCTTAGCATGGGAGTTACTGAAAATAAAATAATAATAATAATTACAAAACCCCATCCATTTCTAAGGGTAACAGAAAAATTAAAATTTCAGCCATGTGGCCAACGTAGTTAGTTATATAATATTTCTTGGAGAATTGAAGATTTTTTAATGTTTATTTGTTTTTGAGAGAGAGAGAGAGAGAGACAGAGAGAGACAGATTGAGAGCAGGGGAGGGGCAGAGAGAGAGACACAGAATCCGAAGCAAGCTCCAGGCTCTGAGCTGTCAGCACAGCCCCGACATGAGGCTCAAACCCACAAATCATGAGATCATGACCTGAACTGAAACCAGACGCTTAACCGACTGAGCCACCCAGGTGCCCTGGAGAATTGAAGTTTCTAAACCAGAGATTTATTTGTTTATTGTTTATTCATTTATCGTGAAGGGAATTATATAGGAATGGTTAGAATTACATAAATTAATGGGTACTTAGTTCACCTAGGTCCTGGGGCATAGCAAACATTAAAAGATATGATTTTCTTTGCTAAAAATGGTTTTATCCATATGGATATAAATGATTACAAAAAATAAAAGTGGAAGAATAAATCTTTTGTACAGAAGAATTGCAAATAAGTCACATAGATACTTTTCCCTCAAGGACTTTTTACCCATTGAGTGTTGGTTACACTTAAGGACTTGTTTCCAAAGAATACAGTATACAAAGTTGGGGGGGGAGTACCTTTATTGTGAAGAAAACTGGCAAACACCAGTGTGTTTAGAGTGCAGAAAACTTGCAAACACTACCTCAAGCCACGTGATTAAGGGTAACATTATCAACGATAACATATGTTGACAGTCTATACCCTTGATGTGATAAGAATAGCATTTCTGCAGTTTTTCCCCCCAAAAATCCACAACCCCACCCTAACCATGAGAAAAACATCAAAATACCCGAATAGTATTCCAAGAAAATGCCTAGGTCTTTAAAAACAAAGAAAGTCTGAAAGTTACAATCTAGAAGAACCTAAGGAGTCATGAAAACTACATGTAATGTGGTCTCTTAGGTAAACGCCAAGGAAATCTAAATAAAATATAGACTTCAGGTAATAATAATGTATCAATGTCCATTCATTAGTTCTAACACATGAACCAGACTAAAGTAAGATGTTAATAATAGGGAAAATTGCCTGTGGGGCATATAGAAACTATCTTTGCAACTTCTCTGTAAATCTAAAACTATTCTGAAATAAAAGGCTTATTTCTTTAAATAAAAGGCTTCATGAAAGAGACTTTAAATATAGAGTTTTTTACGAGAAAGTCACTGGCAACCATGAGAATGTAAAAGGCACTTAATGTCATACATACAATGTAATATTCACCCGTAAAAGGAAAGAAATTTTGACACATGGTATAACATGGATAAGGCTTGAAGATATACTTAGTGAAGAAGGCCAGTCTAAAAGTTCTTCCTAGAGTAATTCAATTCATAGAGACAGAAAGGAAAGGAGAATTGTTGTTGACTGGGGTGAAAGGAGGGCAGAATGGGGAATTAGTGTTTAATGGTTACAAAGTTTCAGCTGGTGGTGGGGAGGGGGTGCCTGGGTGGCTCAGTCAGTTAAGGGACCTACTGTTAGTTTCAGCTTAGGTCATGAACTCACAATTGTGGGATCAATCCCCACATCAGGCTCGGCACTAAGCATGGAGCCTGCATGGATTCTTGCTCTCTCTCCCTCTCTCTCTGCCCCCCCCCCCCTCATTTTCTTGCTCTCTCTCAAAATAAACACCTTTTAAGAAATGGTAAATTTTATGTTATATATGTTTTAGCACAATAAAATAGGTGCCTAACGTCAAAATAAATTCCTACATATGTAGGATCATAAGTACTTTGAAAGGAGGTATCATACATTTGTATTCATTTTATTATTCAATATCTCTTAGTGCCTAGAATGGTACCTGATATGTAGCAAGCATTTCAGGATGAAAACATCAAAAGGTGATACTTAAGATTTAATTAAATATCCGAGAAAAGGTGTGATTTCGTAGAAAAAAATCAGAATTTAGTGACATCACAACTATTTAATTTGATTTTCGTAACTTTTAATCATTGTAATGGAAATAGCGGTTTCACACCTTGGGAAGAGTAGAATTTATTAGGTGTATGTATTTTTCATTAGTTATGTTGGTGAAGATTAAAGGGGCTCTTTTAAAAGTTGCCCTTGAGGGGCTCCTGGGCGGCTCAGTTGGTTAAGTGTCCAACTTCGGCTCAGATCATGATCTCAAGGGCTCGCGTCAGTCTGAGCCCTGCATCGGGCTCTGTGACAGCTCAGAGCCTGAAACCCCCTTAGGATTCTGGGTCTCTGAGAAGAGAGCTGGCACTCTGTCTCTCTCTGTCTCTCAAAAATAAACATTAAAAATAAATAAATAAAAATTAAAAGTTGCCCTTGAAAATTCTTAAAAGAGAAAATGTAGTTTCTGTGCATCTGGAGATTAAAACTTACATAATTAACGTTAAGTGTCATCTTAAGCCAAGGAAATTCAACCAAGTGCTTTTTCTCAGAGAAAAAGTAATATTTTGAGTAAAATTTGAAATTCTTACATATTATTTTTACTATATATTATTTTGAAACATGAGCTATCACTTTTAAAAATCAACAAGTTATATCTCAAGGCCTTTTGGACTGTGTCTGGCCTCTAGGCCTAGACGCCCATTCCCTATTTGGGCTGCAATATCCCTGGAAGAAATCTCCACCACACTCTGTGTCTGTACTTTCACTGAACTAAAATTCACAAGGGACAATATGTGTTCTTTTCTACTGGAGCTCTGCATTTTTCTAAAAGGGTCTTTCCTTACAAAATCGTAGTCATTGGGATACAATCATGCATAACTTTTTTCCTTTTGTGTGAAGTTGTAAAGACTGTTTTTACAGGCAGCATCGCCAAATGTCAGATATTTAAAGTTGTGAGTTTATGACAATGACAAGTTGACCTGTATCTTAAGGGTAGCATTTTGCTGGCCAGTATTGAGAATGAATCTACTGGCAGTAGAATCAATAAACTCCTCAAATGTTTTGTATTTTGCTTTTAACTGACAATACTTTTAATTGACAAAGTACCATGTGTCAGGGATCATGCTAAATCCTTTAAAAGTATTATCTGGTTTAATCTCAAAAGAACTATATCAATAAAAATTATTATGCCAATTGTATGAGGAAACTGAGGATTTATTAATTACCGTTAAATATCTCCCTCAAGATTCAGGCAGCCAGTAGGTCAAAAAGCTTGATTCCACTCTAAGTATATTCTCCAATCATTGCACACTTTACTGTTTCTAAGGAAGATGCTAAATGTGAAATAGGAGTCTCTTTACAGTCCTTCTTTAACTTAGGTTTCAGCCAACAGTTGAAGCTGTCTTTTGACATTTTTAAGCTGTAGACATTTCCAGTGTAAAAACTATACTTTACTTTTGAATTGAAATTAGAGACAGAGATTTGTTTGATGCTAAAAGACCAGAGCAGCTTAACATTGAGACCTAGGGACACCCATTTTAACATTTTTTTAAACCATACCTTTATCCCTAAATATCACTTTTTCCCTAATGAAAAGTCATCCATAAAAATGATGCAAAGGACAAATGAAGGAGTTGGGCCAGTTGCCATACTGCTTTTTGGTGGAAGGGTTTGTATCTGTGTAGGATTGCCACGAAGATGGTATAAAGTCACAGGATCATTCTCTGCCTTCTCACATTGTCTCCTTTGCTCCTTTCTTTTCTCTCTCTCTCTCTCTCTCTGCCTTTCTTTCTTTCTTTCTTTCTTCCTTTCTTTCGTTCTTTCTTTCTGTTGTTGATGGGTCCTTCTTTGTCTCTCTCTTTTCATATTTATTTTTTTTTCCCTTCACTCTTAGTCCCTTTCTTTCTTTTTTTCGTTTTCCCCATCACCTTGGCTTCCCCATTTCCCTTGGCTATTAGTTTTGTTGACTCTTCCCCTCCCCAGGAGGGTAAGGAAATCATCCATGGAGCTCACAGTTTGAGGATTTAATGAAGCATTTTAAGATATACCTTTCCACCTAACCTTACTTGACCCTTTTGTGTAAGCTATGTCTTCTAGTCTTTTGGCTCTAAGGTTAAAACAAGTACAAAAATCCATTTCAGTCCTTTTTTACCTCATCCCCCCTACATTTTCCTGCCAAAAATATTGGATCTATAGCAATTAAACCTATATGTGTCATTGTATCAAATTCATATTATTTTCTCCATTTTAATAGTTATTAAATGATAGTTATCAGTTTTGTTTATATTTACCAGCCAATGACAATGTTAGCTAATATGTAACCATTAGACAAGACCATTTTAACTTAATAAAATCAATTTTAACTTATTTATGCATGACTCTGGTTTAGGCTGTAGTTTGTTTTTCTGATTTAAAATATTTTCCTAATTTTTTATCCTGATATGTTTCACTTCACATATGATGACTGCTACTTTAGAAGTTGTATGGGGGAAAAAAGTAAATTAATAGAGTAACTTACCAATACAGAATATTAAAGAGGCTCTGGTCGGCCATGGAGGGAATAATTGCAGCTATTAGGACATCTTTATTCACACCCACTCAGAAAGATATACATCTATACACACATACCATAGGAAACAAACACGTACTTACCCAGTGATGTAGCATCCAGACAGTCCTTCACTGAAGAGCTTGCTACCCCAGCTGCTGCAGGTATGTCAACAGTTTTCACAATGCTCTTCAGGGATCACCTCAGACGCAGAGCCCAGCCACTTAAGGTCATCTTTCTCGAAGGTCATGTTCCTATTCCCGAGTGGCCCACATTACCCAATGATTGGAAGAAGTGGGAATACAAAGGTCTGGCCATCTTGACCCAGCTCAGGGCAACTCTGAAAGGCATTTAAGCTCCAAAACCACTTGCGGGATCAGCCGAGATGTGCTGGGTTTTCCGTGCAGCCTGGCTTTCTCCTCTGCCCAATCTGCTTCCTTCCCCTCCTTTCCACAGGTGTAGGTGTGTTTAGGTCTGTGCTGTGGTTGGCTTCTTTCTTTGCCCAAACCTGCTTCCTTCCCCTTGTTCCTACAAGTGTTGGTCTGGGCATTCTCCGTAATAATATCCTGCATGCTCAACACCTTTTCAGAGTGTGTTTTCTAGGACACAAATAAACAATTTCCTAATACATTTATTTCTTTATATTTAACATAATTTAAGCAAATTATTTTTAAAATGTTATACATACTCTTTAAAATTAAATCTTCCTTAGTTGCAATTAACTCTGTGGCCCTCACATCATTCAAGGTAATTAAAGAGACGTTTCCATAACCTATAAAAAAATCAATTATCAAATATTGTAAAATTCATGCACACGTAGAAACAATTTTACCCATGAGGATAATAATTCCATGAAAATTAAGTCTGGAAATGAATCAAACGGAAGGGAAAAAAACCTACAATGACTATACAATTCAAAATTAAATGTTTCAATTAAAATGAAATTTTTTTTTTTTTTTGCCAATAGAAACTGGAACTACAACGTATCTCCACTCTTTCAAGGAGAAAATGGAGAAAAATAAAGATGAATGTGAGCTGAACAACAACAAAAACAAGTGGAACTCTGATGCCAGGGACTCTGGTATATAGTCCCCGACCTTCAGGTCCAAAGGGGTAGTATACCTTGACACTCTCAGTACGCCTGAAGCAGGCAGCAGCTGTTTCTAAATAACTGCAATTTGCTACAACACAGAAGATAATATAAATTTCCCTTCAAAAACATTTTCAGAACGAAGTAATTAAAATTGCTTATGTCAGTTCATGAAGTCTAGAAACGAAGACCAATGTAGAGAAAAGAAAAGCATGACGAGAGCAGGGATGGGTGTGGGAGGGAGATCTCTCTTCAAAACAAAACAAAGACAGTTGTTTTCTTTGCGATTCAAATGCTTTTCCCAATTATCGTTATGGAATCTCACAAAAAATGTTCCTTAAGATCCTTGGGGTACCTATGTGTTTCTAGAGCCCCTTGGAATTACAAAAGAACAACAACCACCACCCTTGGAAGAAACATTAAGATAGTGTATAATCCTTTAAGCATTTTTGCGTTTGAAATGCACATTTAGCACTAACGCTCTCATTATAGATAACTATAACAGGAATCATGTCAAAATATATTTTTACTTCTCAAGATGCCCCTTTGAATAGTCCTCTCCCCAACCCCCCCCCCCAAAAAAAATACTGTGGCTGATCTGAAGGACTCTGATTAAAATGAATTCAGGTGTGGCCTGGGCCACATTATAAATTAGAATTGCAGATCTCCTAACTCCAGCCTTAAAACATAGACTGGACCATGTATTTTGACAGATAGGGACAAATTGGAAATAATTCATTGATTCATTTTATTATTTAATATCAGAACTAACAATACTGACTAAAGCCATTTCAGATTTTTATAGTCTTTTTCTACAGCCAGTTTTCTCTGTTACTCATGTTTGTGCTTCCTTAATCTGCCCTTCTCACAATGAATATCTATTTAAATAGCTGAAGTAAAAGATACTAGAAAGTGGACACTGATCAGGTGATGATGGTCTTGGAGAGAGGAGAGAGTTACAGGGGATAATTGGGGAAAAAGTGGAGATAAATATTCAGAGAGAGAGAAACTCATTGTTGTCTAATTGAATTTGGTTAGCCATGGTATTTTGGTTTCATCTCATATCACTAAAAGATTAACTACACTTTTAATCTCTCTAAGTAGTTGAGAGTGGAAAAAAAAGGTAAGGAAGAGAAAAACAGAGAGAGAATGGAATAGAGATAAAGAGAATGAGACAATCAAGAAAGCCTAGATTCAGATGTGTGAACCTAGCTTAGTGGTTTAAGCAAGAAAGGTGTATTTTTTCGGTTAATACCAAAAGTCTATCACAAATTGGGAAAGAGCTCTTCCTGGGTCATCTTCATGCAGAGAAGAGTGGGTGCTCTCTAGAAGAGGGATAAGGTAAATGGCACCTCAGCTCTTAACTATTTCTGTTTATATTTCACTGACCAAAGCCATTCATGTGGTCATGCCTAATTTTGAGGAGCAAGTTTCCCATGTGTTCAGAAGCAGCAGCAGCTAAAACCATTAGTGAAAAATTTAGTATCTACCACAGCTTGGTTATTTTCAAATAGGAACATGAGATTGCATACACACACAAACACACACATGCACACACAAGGTTAGATTGATTGACTGATTGATTGATTGATTGATTGACTGGTTGGAGATGATCTAAACAGTTTGTTAAAACAAGACAATAGGCCCCAAATGGAGTTTGATCATGCTATGCACCACATCACCAAAACAAGACTATAATTACAGCTTGGCTTTCCCAGAAATGGAATCTTGAACCAATCACCTGCACTAGTGAGGTCATCTGCTTGCTAGATCCCTCATGTCCCTAAAGGACAGTGACCTTGCAAAAACCAATCTGCTTTTTTCGTCTAGTATAACTTTGTTTCCTCTTCCTCCTGCCTGTAAGTCTTTATTTTGCACAGTTGCTCAGAGCTCCTTTCTATCTGCTAGGTTAGATGCTGCCCAATTGGAATTGATTTTTGCTCAAATAAACTATAAACATGTTTAATATGCCTCAGTTTATCTTCTAACAATCTAAATCTATTTCCCTGCACACTGCAATTGCATTTTCTCTAGAGTTATTATCTAATAGGAAATTTGAAAAATATGTGGTTTTTTTTTTCCTGTGGAGTACAAAACAAACAAAAGCATACCTGTAAAGGAGATTAGGGAGGGGTGACTTGAATAGCTAATCATGTTATCAATATTTCATAACTGGCTTTTTACAGAAAATATCCCTGCAGCCTTTATTTTTATCCATCTTAAATCAAGAGTGGGTGTCAACATATATATATTTGAAGAGATTCTAAAAGTAACAATCCTACAAACTTCTCCTTTAATACAATAGTTTTGCAGCTCTTCAGTGTAAATGTTATTTTTCAATATTTCTGTTAACATTCTCTGGAAACTTAGTAATAAATTTCTGCTATATTTAACAATTTATTTCTAGGGGCCCCTGGGTGGCTCAGTCGGTTAGGCGTCCAACTTCGGCTCAGGTTGCGATGTCACGGTTTGTGAGTTCGAGCCCCGCGTCGGGCTCTGTGCTAACAGCTCAGAGCCTGGAGCCTTCTTCAGATTCTGTGTCTCCCTCTCTCTCTGCCCCTCCCCTGCTTGTGCTCTGTCGATCTCTCTCTCAAAAATAAACATTAACAAAAATTTATTTCAAGATATAGACTTTTAAACCTTTACTGTGATACAGTTTATCTACAATATATTACTTAGTTGGGGCTTATGACATTGATAGGATAAAGTGGAATTTGAAGGTATATAAATGTTAATAAGAAAGCAGGGAATCATGTAAATTTTTAAATAATTGACAGAATCAAATGGCTGGTTCAAGCTGGCCTGCATACCAAACTCTAATTTATGGAATCTAATCTTAAATTTAATTATTTCAAGACTAAAGCTTTATGTGTGTTTATCCCTCAGCCCTAGGGTCTAGGTAATATGGAGAAAAAAAATTTATAATTAACATTTTATTTAATGTTTATTTATTTTTGAGAGAGAGAGAGCATGCGCAAACAGGAGAGGGGCAGAGAGAGAGGGAGACACAGAATCCAAAGCAGGCTCCAGGCTCTGAGCTGTCAGCACAGAGTACGACACAGGGCTCGAACCCATAAACGACTAGATCATGACCTGAGCCAAAGTCAGATACCTAATCGACTGAGCCACCCAGGTGCGCCCAAAAGTTTATAATTTTTTAAAGTTCTTACTTATTTAAGTAATCTCTGCACCCAACATAGGGCTCAAACTCACAACCCAGAGATCAAGAGTCACATGCTCTTTTGACTGAGACAGCCAGGAGCCCCAAAAGTTTTATAATTTTAGCAAAAATAGATATAAACTCAGTAAAGTTAATAAGTTACTCTAAAGAGTACAACCGCAAAACTGCAAAATGAAAACTGTTAGTAAGATTATTTTAGGATGAAATTTATTTTTAATTAATCCATATATGAATAATTAAATCATAGATCTGAGACACTAAAATGTAAACCCATAAGCAAACCTTATTTACTTAATACTCTTTGCTAAGTAATGAAAATGTGAGTAGGGATATTATTTTAGGTTTAAAAAAAAAACCCTAACAATGAAAAGCAAGTAATCTTCATTGTAGTTTTCCATTACATTATCCATATGTTAGAAAAAAATAGGAATTATAATTCAGAATGTAAACCCTAATTTGAGGAATGAGCATTTCTTGGTAATCTCATCTATGTTTATCTCAGTGAAGTAATCAGAAAAGAAAATTTGGAGTTTTTGTGGCAAGCATCTCAAAATCAATCCACGTTTTCCTAAAGTCAAGAAAACATTATGACCAGGAGGAAACCCATTCTAACCAAATAAGTATTCTGAATCTTTGATTTGATGGTATCTATGTCATGTGTGTTAGATAATTTATATGCTAACAATGCATCTTCCCAAGCTTTCAGGAACTTCAGAAGGCTGAAACAATCCACTTTTTTTCTCAGGCGATCCTCTCTCCCTCTATGCTGACTTTAAGATTTTGAAATCCAGTCCTTTCTTGTGAGCATCTGGCATAAATCTCCATCAGACTCAAAGAGGAGGGGAAAATTCTGTGGTTTGCATGAGAACAGCCTGACAGCTGCCAGTTTGATCCCTTGACGATGCAAAAATTTCTTCAAGGAGGGAATCCCACTTAACATGCAAACAGTCAAGTCTGATAGACTTGGTTGCTTTCCATTTTAGTGATTAATTAGAATGAGACAGACCAGCATCTTTTTTCTATCTTTTTCTGAAAAATAGTTAAAATTATGGAGAAGAAATTTTACGTCAGCTTCTAGATGATTCAGATTTACATGGTGAATTTGAAATTACATTGTATATTTACAAACTGTCAATTATCAACCATACTAATAACTTTGAAAATGCAATAATGTAATAGTTTCACACACACACACACACACACACACACACACACATACACACATAAAACCCCTTTGAGGAACCTTTAAACTTAAGACCTCGAATGCAGGATAGAGATGGGGGGAAAAGGTGCTATGGGTGGACAAAGGATGATCTTCATCCTTTTACATTTATGCTTTTATTTTTTTCCTGGAGCATCCCATAGCTTTAACTAAATAATCCTCACCACAAGGCCACTGATCTGGCCCAATCTTGTAATTCTCGGCAGAACTCCATTTACTAGAACCTTCTATGCCTTGCTCCCCCAAAGTTATAGCTTTTTGTCCTTTCATACGATATTCCCCCAATCCAGTCTTCTTCGGTTATGCATTCCAGCAATTCACAAGCCTTGGAGACAGAAAGCGATATAACTAAATGGAGACCTCCAGAGAGAAAGTCAAATTCTGTGTCCTATGTATTGTTCTGGCATCAACTTCAAAACCATGGCAGAATTATTTCACTCCCTTCTGCGGGTCGGCACCCCTGGGTGCATTGGTCATAATCCAAATTAGCATTGAGGCTGTTCTGAAATCACTCTCTGTGTCTCTTTTGGGAGAAAACTTGTAAGAATTGACCATTTCTAGTTCCCGTTTTGTGTTTCCAATCTATTAGAGTGAATTGTAATTATGTCTCAGTTTAACCCAGGACATCAGAGACAATCTTGGGACAATTAGAATCCCACTAGAATCACTATCAAGTACAACTCTTTATTTACAAGTCTCATTCTTATTTTACATCCTCCCCAGCCTGCCTCAGAGGAATAATAGCAAACACACAAATTAGTTACCATCGTTGGGCACTCTTCTAAGTGCTTTCCACATCTTTATGGATTGTGTGAAGCACTCTGGACACTTTCTCAGATTTCCTTGAAGTCCTTTCCCACAGTGCCCTACTTGTGCTGGCTCTCCTCCCACTTTCAGACTCTGATGAACCTCCCTGCAGGGTTTCCTGGGGGAAACACCAAGGGCTGAATGGCAATACGGAGTTGCAGGAGAGCCAGTTCTACCTTAAGGTGAACTTTCACCAGTGGGAAACAGCCGATGAGGGGTCATGGAGATGATTTCTTCTCTTCTCTTTTCTGTGGCTATTCCCTACTGCAACCCTTCCAGGTATTCCCAAGTACAGAATAGACATGCCTGCGGAGAGACCTGCTTTTTTCGGTAGGCCGTTTGCTGTGGAGTTAATACCCAGATGGAGAAACATCACATCACGTGATTTTACCCGCCGTGTTACCGCACTTCCTTTTTTCCCTCCCTCTTACCACCCGGGGCTGTAACCACCAAAATGAAGGGCTAGCCTCTTAAATCTTCCCTCATGCTATGCTTTCTAGAAAAACTGGACTAAGGTGCTCTTTTCATTTTCATAAAAATCCTATAAGGTAGGTATCATGATTTTGCCCGGTGTACAGATAAGAAACAGAAACAGTGTGATTAAGTAACTTACTCAAGTTAACAGAGCTAGTAAATAGCAGGCCAAGGTAAAAATACAGGCCGTTTGGGTCCAGAAGTGCATGCTTTTAATTCACTGCTGTGTGATGTCTGGATCACGAAGCCGGCGTGGAGCCGAATCTCTGTGTCAGCTTCATCTCTACAAGCACAAAGAATGATTAGGAAAATAAAAAAACAAAACACAACAAAACAACACAGAAGACAGCTGTGTTGGGTACCAGACGATACTGCAGAAAATGTGAAAATAGACAATACCACAAATGTCAGTTTGATCTGCTACCTAATTGAAATAACATTGCCAGGGGGTATCTGCTAACTTACTACTTATATATATAGCAGGGTAGAGTTTTGTTTTGTTATAGCACCATCAGTGCCAGAATATTCTAGAAATACCATAAAGCCATGTGAAAAAAATATACTGTGGATTACTAAATTCCTTTGGATGAACCTCGGAAAAGAATCCTACATATATCCCTTCCTGTATATATTTCTCATGTAATAACTTATGGCAAAATATACCTTTATTTAATTTTAAATAATACATGTGTCTATGCTTTAGGACTAGGCATTTATTAATAGTTCTCACTAAGTTTTGGCTAAATATTTTCTTATAGTGGAACTTCCCTTTTAATAATAAACCTAATAAATTCTCAATGTAGCAATGCAGACTTCTATCAGCCAAACCTAAAAAGCAGTTCAAATAAAATTGTAAAACTGGGAAATAGATTCTTGGCTGGGGAAAGTATAAAATTAATATTTGCTTGTGTATTAGAACTTGAATTGTCAACATAAAAACAATTAGGAAATCTAAACATTTGTTCTTAGTAATATTTTCACACATATGTACAATAATAAATCTGACAACCTATTTATCGCAGAATGGACTATGGTCTGCCTCATGCACATATAAACCATTCCGTCCATTCCAAAAATCAGTTATGGTTCTTTCAGGAAAATGTGGAGGAGTCTCCAAATTCAGTTGAATTTTTTAGGAGTTCAAATTCCAAACTTCGTGTTCTTCAGACTCATAATCTAAATATTATTTTTTAATATTTTTAATATTTAACATTCAAATCATCAGATTTTACCAATTCTCCCTTTACATCATTTTCTCAGCTTTAACATTTCTTTTCCATTTTCAGAGCTGTGGTACACTCTATTTTCAGACTGTAGTTCAACCAGTAGGGCCCCGGGCATAGTAGACTCTGTACAGCATCCCACAACTTTAGGGAGAAACATTTTCCTAAATGACTTGGTGAATTGCATTCTCTCCCCCAATTTTGTGATATGGTTCATGTTTCCTCAGAATCATAATCTTTCATTTGGTCAAAAGTATTTCTTCATATTACAGCTGGCTTCAAATTCTTCAATAATTTTCACAAGCTCCCTTCCCATTTAGGACCTCCAATACTATTTTTCTGTTGATTTTCACAACTTATCACTCAAATCCTTCAATTAAGAATGAAATCTATAGACAGAGTGGTATGATTGTTAACATTTATTTGTATATTTCTCTTTGGGGTGTTATGTTGGGTTTTCTTCGGGTATATTTGATTTTTTTTTAATCCAGCTAAATCTCAAGCATAATTAATAGGACTCTCCAAAGAAACACACACACACACACACACACACACACACACACACATATACATATATTAGCATATAAACACATCTGTATGTGTGTGTGTATATATATATGTATTAATCCACATATATACATCCCATTGTATCCTATGTATATATATATATATATACACATATATATATGTATGTATCATATACACACACATGCACACACATGATATTTATTTATTATAAGGAATCGGCTTTCATGATCATGGAGGCTTGTGAATCCAAAAACTGTGTTATGTATGGACTAGTGGGCTGGAAACCCGGGAAAACCAATGGTACAGGTGAAGTCCAAAGGCAATCTGACAGTATTCTGGAGAATTATCCAGAGAAGCTTCACAGAAGCTGTGGTCTTTTTATTCTATTCAAGCTTTCAACTGATTAGATGACGCTCACCCACATTATGGACAGCAATCCACTTATTCAAAGTTTACCAATTTGAATGTTAATCTCATCCAAAAACACCCTCCAAGTTGATTCATAAAATTAATGATCACTCATAATGATTGTGTCTATTGCTGTTTTGTTTTGTTTTTTTTTTTCCCTCTGGTAACAGTAGCCAGTATCCATGTTCTGTTTAGCAGTCGATAGTTTATAACTTAGGTGACAAGCTCATAGTATGTTTTGCAGATGTCTGAAAAATAAATTAGGCTGAAAAGATCATTTGACATGGTATAATAAAAATATAATGAGTTAACAAAAATATATTTTTGTGATCTTTGTTTTTATATGGTATATCCTTAGAAATCAATGGAATTGATGTTACATGTTGCATGTTACAAAAGCAAATGTCAGTTTCAAAGCTCTGGATCACATTTTTAGATAACTTTTTGGTAACTTGCAATACAGGGTAGAGGTGAACCTCAGATTGAAATCAAACTGCTTGGGATTTAAATCCTGGTTCTGTCCATGAAAAGCTGTGTTCCTCTGGGCAAGGCACTTAATCTGTCTGTTCCTTGTTCACTTACCTATACAAATATTAATAAAAATCTTCTTTATAGGCTATGCTATGGACTAAGTGTTTGTATACCCTCAAAATTCATTTGTTGAAACCCTAATCCCCAGTGTATATTTGGAAATGGGACCTTTGATTAGATCAGGTCATGAGGATGGGCCCTCATGCTAAGATTATAGTCCTTACTTTTAAAAAGAGGATAAGATGAGGGACACCTGAGTGGCTCAATCAGTTAAACATCCAACTTTGGCTCAGGTCGTGATCTCACAGTGCATGAGTTCAAGCTCCACACGGGCTCTCTGCTGTCAGCATAGAGACAGCTTTGGATCCTCTGTCCCCCTCTCTGTCTACCCCTTCCCAGGTCATTCTCTCTCTCTCTCTCTCTCTCTCTCTCTCTCTCTCTCTCTCTCTCTCTCTCTCAAAAGTAAATAAATATTATAAAACATAAAAAGAGGATGAGACAGATCTCTTTCTCACCCTTTCATATGTGGAAACCATGAAGAAGGCTTCCTCCAGAACCTGACCAAGCTGGCACCCTGTTCTTGGACTTCCCAGCCTCCAGAATTGTGGGAAAGATGTTATTTAAGCTACCCAGTGTATGGTATTTTTTTTTGTAACAGCCTAAGCTAACCAAGACAGGTCATTAGGAAAATTAAGTAAGTTAATATTTGTAAAGTCCTTGGAAGTATATTTGGCTCTTATTAAGTCCCATATGAGTTTGCTAAAAAACAAACAAACAAATAAAATACTTGTCTTGCTTTAAACAGGGGTCTTTTCACTGCTGTGAATTGACCTTGGGGAAGTGCAAAATCAGCATGACTATTTTTAGCTAATTAAATTCTCCAATTCACTGAAATAAACATTTTACATAAGTGAAAACAATGAGCTTGAAAGTTGCATGGAGTATTTTCTTTAATTGTTAGATTTGTGTGCACGGTATAATGCTAGCATACCATATTAGAGAAATAAAGTTGTCTTTTCCACACACTAATGTGCATAATATACATACAGATGAGCAGACAGTTTCATCTCTTTGACAAGTAAAAAGTCAGCAAGTGTAGTGAGGCAGGGCTGGTGGGATATTTGGCATTGCACACACTTAATAATTCACTAGCCAGTTTTCCTTTTTCAGTGTTCAGTGGATGTCGTGATACATAAGCCCATACCCATGAAAATATTCTTGGAGGAGAAGTGGCAGAATAGTTGGGTAAGGTCTTCTTTTGCTGTATATGATACAGTATCGAATTATAATATCCAATCTCCTTTTACGCTATTTTTATGCTGTAGGGCAGGTAATAAATCAGGCCATGGTCAAATATTAATATTTATAATTGTATTAGGCTGCCTTAGGACTTTAAGATGTTTCAAAAATTTGAAATTTTTTTCTGGATTTCTAATATCAAAATGTACTCTCTGACACAGCTCCTACAGATAGATCATATCTGCTATGCTGGGTCAAAAAACAAGAAAGTACATATCGATCTCCTTAGGCTTAGGTGCACAAGCACAAGTTAACAAGCCAAGGAGATTTATATGGCTTCTGCACGGCCGTTGCATTCAACCTCTGCTTGATCAGCAATAGATGTTGATGTCTGCTTCTAATTGCCGACGGGCTCTCCAGCTCTTGTACTACAAGAGATTGGGTCACCATGACCCAGAAGAGTAAAAACCTGACAGTGAGGTAGCTCAGCATTTCCACACAAGAATATCCTCCCGTGTTTATGTCAGACTTAGGGGCCGATTCCATACCAGCTAGAGCATGTAGGGGCATCTCAACACACAGAAATAGGAAAAAAGATCATGAGAGCACAGTGTTGGATTTGAAGAACTTTATTATCTTTCAACTGTCATGGAAAAACAATGTAAAGAAGCTACCTTCCCATGCTCACTCCAAAGGGATATAAGACGCTTCTGTAACCCCAGCATGTTCCTAGCCAAACTTCACACAGTGTGGGAATGTGGACAGTCCAAGCAACAGAGAACAGGAATGATTCTCTCTTTCCTTACTACTGAGAGAAATTTTCAGTGCATTTTTTGATAATGATTTATAGGAGGTTTTGAAAGTGTATATATACATATATATATGTATATATATTTGATATTACTCTTTTAATTTATATGCTGAAAATGTAGCTTACAGGATTTCTATCTTGTTTGTGGGTATATAGATATTATGTGTATCCTTATTTTAATTTATTTTTAGGGGCGCCTGGGTGGCGCAGTCGGTTAAGCGTCCGACTTCAGCCAGGTCAGGATCTCGCAGTCCGTGAGTTCGAGCCCCGCGTCAGGCTCTGGGCTGATGGCTCAGAGCCTGGAGCCTGTTTCCGATTCTGTGTCTCCCTCTCTCTCTGCCCCTCCCCCGTTCATGCTCTGTCTCTCTTGTCCCCCCCCCAAAAAATAAATAAACGTTGAAAAAAAATTTAATTTATTTTTAATCTGTGATTAAAAAGGCCTTCTCTACCTTGAGATTACAGATTATTTACCCAAGATATTTGCACATACTTACATGCTTTCTTATTTTACATATAAGTCTATTACTTATTGTACTAATAGGAAATAAATGTCCATATTTATTTTTAACACCATTTATTGAATGATCCAACTTTAAATATGACATTTATTTATATGGCATGAAATTTCCATTATACATGAATATAATCTAGCCCATTGGTCTGTCTCTATGTTCACACTGCTTTTTAATTTATGAAACTTTATAGCACATTTATTGTAGGTAAAACAAGGCCTCATATTTTTATTGTTTCTATTATTTTCCTATTTCCTTATGGATATTCCTACAGATATCCTTTCTAAAGATTTTGTTTTTAAGTAATCTCTACACACAATGTGGGACTCAAATTTATAACCCTAAGATCAAGAGTTGCACGTTCTACCAAATGAGCCAGCCAGGTGACCCAAGTCATTTTTTTCATGTTAAAAAAGCTCTTTAAGAATTTGACTGAGAGGGATGCCTGGGTGGCTCAGTCAGTTAAGTATCCGACTCTTGGTTTTGGCTCAGGTCACGACCTCATGGTTTCGTGGGTTTGAGCCCTGTGTGGAGCTGGGCACTGACAGTGCAGTGTCTGCTTGGGATTCTCTGTCTCTCTCTGTCTCTCTTTGCCCCTCCCTCACTCACACTGTCTCTGTCTCTCTCAAAATAAATAAGTAAACTTAAAAAAATAATTTGATTGTGATTGATTGTACAGCACTAATAGAGATCAATTCAGGGAGAATTGACAAATTTCACTTTTTTCCTGATCTAGAAGAAAAAGTATATTATCTTTCCTTTAGTGATCTGTTCTGCAAGAAGTTGCAATTTTAATTAAATGTTTTCTCTATCGTTCTACCATGCTTTGAATTAAGATATTCCTGGGATTACTTTTACTGTTTTCATAATATTGTGATTGTGTTTATAGATAGGAAAACTACTAAATTTATGTCTGAAAGCTTTTAAATGAATTTATTAGTAAAAAACATCTTCACAGACTTGTTAAATAGTAGTAGAGATATTTTATTTCCTCTGTATACAATGCCTGGGCAACATGTGCAAAAAAGTTTCTCAGACTTATTGCTATGCTTCCAAACTTGGCCAACACTAAGAGGTCCACAGGTTTGTGAGCCATTGAATCATATGACTGTTTAAATTCATCTTTCCCAGGGGCGCCTGGGTGGCTCAGTTGGTTAAACATCCGACCTCAGCTCAGGTCATGATCTCACAGCCCTGTATCAGGCTCTGTGCCGACAACTCAGAGCCTGGAGCCTGATTTGGATTCTGTATCTCCCTCTCTCTCTGTCCCTCCCACACTCATACTCTGTCTCTTTCTCTCTCAAAAATAAACAAACATTAAAAAACATAAATTAATTAATTCATCTTTCCCTGATGAGCCTGTATTTCACATTGATATGAGTCTTCTTTGCAAAGTGTCACAATTCATGTCATAGAGTTTGAGAACTAGATGAAACTATAAGAAATTATGAAATCCATTCCATTAAACGTTTCCCATACCTCAAATACATTGAAGTCTTTGAAAACATTGAAGCCTTTTCTTTATTAAATATAATCATCACTACTCCATTGTTCCAATTACTGGGCTTCAGCAGGTTGTATTTTATCACATACTCAGTTGAGCAGATAGCCAAGGACTCACCAGAGTGGAGGCCGTCATCTTACAGAAAATAAAAAACTGATATCAGAAAAAAAGTATTGGTGTCTGCAAGGCAATCAATCTCCTCGACACTAAATCAGTCATTGGTTCCCCTAAGGTTGGGCAGAACTCAGGAAAACTGTTTGTCAGTGTCAAAAAAGAGATTATTTGGGCAAGCCCAGATAACAGTAAAATCCAGCAATTTTCCTCTACCAAGTTTTCCAGTAGCAGAAATCATAAATCTTTCTTCTTTATGTAACAAATGGATAATTACTTTCTATATCTGCCAAGTTGTGAATGAGTCAATCTCTATCATTTCATAGTCAAGAAACAGGTCAGATACTAAAGATGAGATCTAACCCCTACGCAGCTGATCAGGAATTAGGGAAAATGGCTCATATTTTTGGTACAGACTCCTTAATGGGTATAATATTCAAGTATGTTAAAAAATAGACACATGATAAGTCATGACATCAGCTGAAGAAGTCTAAGCCTTCTTGCAGAAGTTCCTATCAACTGAAAAGGAAGTATTTTCTCTTTTTGGCAGTTTGGATGCAAGAATCTATTAAAGCAGTGTTCTCTAATCCATACTATTGTCTATACTTTCAGAGTAGCTTTACCTTAAGAATCATCCAGCTTGCAAAAGAATCATGTGGTGTTGGGCATCTGGTTAAGCATCTGACTCTTGAACTTGGCTCAAGTCATGATCTCACAGTTGGTGGGATCAGGCTCGGTGTTGGGCTCTGCTCTGTGAGCATGGAGCCTTCTTGGGATTCTCTCTCTCTCCCTCTCTCAATAAATAAACAAACATTTAATAAAAGATCATGTCGTGTTGAAATTAACTATGTTTATAATGTTGGTAATGAAGTATGGCAAAGCTAATGGCAGCCCATCTACTCTGTCATGCAAGCCACCCAGTTCTTAAGAACATGTTGGATTTCCAGTCACTGCAATGATTTCCTGTTGGTCAAAGTGATAAAGCAAAATCTACCTATGCTAGATCCTCTATTATATGGCAACTGACTTATTCTGGTCCAACACCTGCCTGTGGTATAGCAGCTGTATTGATTGACTGACAGGAAAAAAAGATGGCTATCCTAACTGACAGAATGGAGTGAAGTTCAAGAACTCAGATGAAGTGCAGTAAGGCTGCAAATGGATTAGTAATAAAGGCTAAAAGGCCTATTCTACATATGCAGGTGGGTGGATGAAACCAAGGGTAAGGACGGCAATCAGGAATCTCTGGCTATATGTCCAGCCGTATTTCCAAGTACGCTTCATAATGACTTCACGATCAAGCATGCTGTTTTATGACTTTATGTCTTTGTTGAGGTGGCTCCCCCTTGGAAGGTTTTTGCACTCCAGCCAGCATGATGAACTCCTACTTATCTTTTAAAACTGAGTTCTGATCAAACCTTCTTAACTCTTGTATTACTGCTCTAACTGGAAAACCTGACACTCACCTCCTGCCGACACTTCAGCTAATATCTACAGGCAGTACATAGAAGATATTGAGGAACAACCCTAAGGATCTGGCTATCATGAAAATAAGATCTCCCTAAAAGATTAAACTACAAGATGAAGGTCTAATGAAATATTGCTAAGTATATTTCTACAGAAATATACACAGCCACAATAGTCAGAGTAAATTCTGGACAATGGAAATGCCACACTAGAATTGTTGATATTAGTTCAGAGTGGGAAGAGCGAGGAAGGAATTCAAGTAAAAAGGAATGTGATTCACTCTCTGCCAAGTTCTTCAGTGAATGAGGAGGACTGACCTAGAGATTAGAAAGGAAGACAAAGGAGAGGCAAAAGATAATTAAACATAATGGTGTGAATCTAAATGGAGGAGGACATTTTACTAAAAAGCTGTGTAATAATCACCATGGAGCTGCAATGGAGAGAAAAAAAGACACAATCCTATTTTCCAACAGTTAGGAACGTGAGTTCAAAACTGAAAGATGCAGAGAAAGTGGTATCTTCAAGGTAGAGCTAGACTTCAGCTAAGAGAAATGTTGGAGAATTAGCTGGCGTATTATCTGTGACTCTTGCTTAAATTTAGTCCCAATGGTTTCTTGAACATGAGTGAATACTGAGCCAATAAACAGAGGACTTGTTCCAACCCGCTTGGGATGGTGTTTGCCAAGTGATAAGGGCTTAAGCAAGACTAATGCTGCAGGGACTACATCAGCATCTTGTCCACCAGGTTTTGTTGAAATGGACAAGATAGACTCATACAGAAGAGGATCAAGCAGCAATAGTCCTTTGCTCTGATACTCTGTTCACAAAGCAATATTTTAATAATTTGTTTTTTAATGTTTATATTTGAGAGAGAGAGAGAGAGACCACGAGTGGTGGGAGGGGCAGAGAGAAAGGGAGACAGAGGATCCAAAGCACAGAGCTCAATGCAGGGCTTGAACCCAGGAACCGTGAGAACATGACCTGAGCTGAAGTCGGATGGTTAACCGACTGAGTCACCCAAGTGCTCCTAATTTGTCTTTTATACAGTTTGCCTAAAGGGAAAGAATACACTTAGAAAATGAACATAAACATCTTATCTTCCTATAATTATATTTATTTCTGTAAATTAATAAGCCCATATATATTGGTTTTATACATCAGTCTTTTGTGAACATTGTCAAAGTTGGAAACCCTAAAGGATCGTTTCTGGAACACAGAAAAGATCACTTTTCAGGCATGGCCAGATTAGGAGACAACTCCAGATTTACTTCTATTATTGAAAATAATTCCGTTAATATTGAATATCTCTATACACTAAGAAATATCCCTGTAGTGCAAAGAGAAATTATGTTTCATGTGTGTCTTGTTTCCCAATCTATGGGGCTTGGAGGTCAGAAAAAGTCTCTTATTTTCTTTTACGTCCACAACATCTAATGCAGTGCCTAGGTATGTGTTAGGCAAACATTTAATAGCTTATGGAAGGAAAAGAGCAGTGCTATAAAATGAATATTTGTGTCCCCCTAAAATTCATATCTGAAACCCAATCCCCAGTGTGATGATATTTGGAGGTGGGGACTTGGGAAATTATTAGGTCACAAGTACAGGGCCTTTATTAATGGGATTGTACCCTTATAATAGAGGCCCCCAGAAAGATCTCTAACCTTTTCTGCCATGTTAGATTCCATTGAAAAGATGGCTGTCTAGATCGCAAACACGGAATCTTGATTCTGTGCTTTCTAGCCTTCAGAACTGTCCGAAATAAATTTCTGCTGTTTATGGTATACCTGGTCTATGATATTTTGTTATAGCAACCCACACAGACTAAAATAAACAGTTATTCAAAACAGTTATTCAAAACAATTATTTATAGTTAAAAGAAGCCCTTTTCCATGAACAAGACTGTAATACATTCAGAATCTAGCAACTGGTTGTCTCTGTGGCAGGTTGTGTTGCACAACAGTTGTTTCGTGTGCGATGTTGCACTAAATGGCTGATACATGCAACTTGTTGAACCATGTGGCAGATCTATGTGACGGGTTGTATCATTAGTCCTATTGTTAGATGGGGGCAGGTTTAGATTTGTGAAATACCTGACCTCTTAAATGTGTGATACAGTTGGGCACCATGGGAATTTTTCCAGCTCTCTCAGTGGATGTCTGAAAGCCCTTTTTTTTTTTCCTAAATGAATGGCAGATTTAATATAGATTTTGTTTAAACTGCATGACATTATGTAGTATGTTTAAAACAGAATACTTAACATATGAATGATTTTGATAACTTGAACTGCAAACGCTATTTTCTCCAAAATCTTGGGGATTTTTCATCTACATTGAAGTAACTGAAAAGTTTCCAGGATAAAAAAGGTATTTGGGAAGGGAGTTTTTAAACCAAAACACGTTTTTTGTTCCCCTCAACTCCAAATAGGCTATGGAGAACAAATTATGGTTTTGTAAGGTTAATTTATAATTTACTTCCATTGTCTTAACAAATGTTTTCTTAATAAGATGGAAGCAAATGAAAAAGCCTAT
The DNA here is from genome assembly GCF_018350175.1 of Felis catus. NCBI lineage: Eukaryota > Metazoa > Chordata > Mammalia > Carnivora > Felidae > Felis > Felis catus. The sequence goes on from NC_058376.1 coordinate 39,558,814, forward strand.
GTAAGACAGGAAACTGGGCAGAGAACCAGGAACCGTTCTCCTAAGATATAAAGGCACAGAAACCAATTGCTATGGGTTCCACTCCATCCAGTAAAACAGTGAACCAACAGTGTGCTCAGCAGTAGAGCTAAATTCATGAATCCAGTGCCGAAACCATGGAGATGGAAATCCAAGGGAGAAAAAACAGGAGAGGAACTGGGGAAGAAATTGTGAGAAACACAAGAAATCAGAGCCAGTTAGTCAAACTAAAGTTAAAACTCAGTACATCATGCAAGAATTATGAGCCCTACCCACTTGATGCCCAACCCTGAACTACTATAAAATGATTCCTACCTTCAGAAAAGATATTGTCTACTTTGGAGGTAAGAGTAAAGGGTCAAATTAGGCTATATGAAACCGCTACAGGGCAACCAAGCTCTAATCGGTAAAATAATAAAACAAATTACAAGATGAGTTCAAAGATAGAATAAAAAGTATGTGTGGATTTAAAATCAATATCTGGAGACAAGAGGGTCCAGACCCTTAACTATATCTGCATATAGGGTTAGCGCTGAAAGGAGCCTGCCAAGGCAAAGAAATACTCTTTACATCCTGCTTTTGCAAGTTTATCTTTCTGCCATCAATGAACTTATTTCTCCTGAAGTTCTAAGAGAAGTGGTAAACAGTGTAATTCCCTATCTTAACATAGGCAGATTCTGATTTTGATGAAATTGTTTTGAGGTGTTTTTCTGTTTTCGTTTTTGTTTTTAATAATCACCAAGTCACCATCACAACACATTCCTGCTACCTTTTCTTCTGTGAGGCTATCGTGTAGACACAATCCTAAAAAAGATGAACTACTCTTATTAGATAAATGACAATCTTCCAGCAATTTATTAAATAAGAATTGTGCACTTGTACTTTAAAGCATAAATTTTAGTCACCATTATCTTTTTTGCTTCACTGTAAATTTCTTTATATTTTCCTCTCTGTTATATTCCTGAGTTTGATTTATCCAATATGTTGAAAAACTCATATTAAAGACAAATGAGTTGATGCTGGGCATGTCTCATAAAACATGTTTGGACAATAAGTTTTGATGGATAGGAAACCTTTTCGATCAAACTCGCAGTTGGTTTTCAAAGGTCATTTTTTGTAACCCAAATTCAATTAGTCTTATAAAATGTGAATTAGTCATGTCCATCCAATTCCCAACATATCCTGACCCAGTAGCATATGGAGCTGGTGATAGGTATGTCAGAAATAGCAAATATGCCTTCAGTTTCTTCCTGTCCATTCCACTTGATGAAGTCCAATTAACCAAAGAGGGATTGGTCTTCCAGAGAAAATTTCAGTGACTACTGAAGTAAAAGATCATTGCCTCTAAAAAATTTGGTTGGGAGAAGAGTCAGTGTTTATTTGTATCTGAAGATAGATCTCGTAATAATATCCTTTTCATTAGTTTTTCTCATCACAAACAGATGAAAATTCATTGTAGAAATTGTAATAAAAAAAACCCCAAACTTAGAATTAACCATTATTATTTTAGATACTTTTAAAATGGCTTTTAATGGTTTTCCTTATATAATAGCTTTTATGTCTGATACTCAGGTATTCTCAGGAATACTGCAAAATCTGCTAAGTATCATGTATTGTTTTCTAACATTTTGAGATAAAAAGCATACAAATAAGGGGAAAAAAGATATAATTAAGCTAATAAAAGGGTGTTTTTTTTTTTCTAAAAAACTTCTTGGTAACATTTGACTATTAGTATTTTATAATAAAAACAGTATTCCATGCTACTCACTGAACAATATTTCCTTCTATAAAAATCTAAAAGACGTTGTAATTATAAAAAAAAATAACTGGAAGGCTTTCTGACAGGAAAATGCAGAGAACTTTCTTTTCTAGCAGGTCAAGCTAGATAAAAAAAGTAGAAAGAAAGTTTCTTGTTCATGGTTCCACTAACAGTTTCACATAGGCTGAAAAAGGAACTATATGATCCTGTGACTGGGCAGTGCACTTTTGTTTCTCCGGCCCTCCCTGCCCCTGTGCTGCTGAAAACAAACATGGCTTGAGAAAGTGTATGAAAACAGTGATCTTATTGTGCCTGTCTTAGTGCAGTTAGATGATTGAGAAGCACAACATGCTCCACAGATGTGGAAACCATGTAATTCTGAGCTTCTTCCAGGAAAGAATGAGCTTTGATAGGCTGGAACTAAAGCTTCTTTAAAGGTACAAAATAACCGTGAATTTCCTATTACCATGGACAACTATTTCAGATATTCACAGCCAATTTAAGCATGGTGGCTAACAGCTGTTCATAATATTGCTGCCTTAGAGTACATATACCTTCTTATAAGAGTGAGGGGTACATTCCTCACTCTTTCTTTTTCTTATTTTTTTAAGAAGTTATAACCATGTTATTTTGGCTTAACTTCTGGTTCACCAGTTTACTTGATTTGGTGAGATTTGCAAATGTACGTAGACCTTTTATAAAGGACATCTAGAAGTAGTACTTTCTTGTTTTCTAAACGTTTGAATTTTGCCTCAAAAATGCATTTTATATTTTAGAAATTTCTAGAAATTTAACACAAGTTTATATTAGTTGCAAAGTTTGAGAAGTAAGTTTTCCAATTTCTTCTCATTCTAAGGACAATAATTTAACTGTATAGATAATTGCCCAGAGATGCAACCCACATAAATTACAGTACTTGCCCATTTCATTTTATCATTAATAGAATTTTAGTTCAAAGACAAAATTGAATACAATGGAAATGGAATGTGCTTTCATAATACCTATTAGAAAGTCTACTTTTTGATGTAATACATAAGTTTGAATATCTACTTGAATGTTCTGTCTTTTGACCTAGAGAGAAGTTTTATAATAAGTACACTGAATTTTAATATTAATTCAGATCTGTGAAATTGGCTTCAATCTGAGAAATCTCAATGGCATAGATAACAAAAGTCTAGTATATAATAGGTTTATACGTATCACTCAACAAATACCAATAAAAGAAGGAGGAGGAGGTGGAAGAGGAAGAAATGGGGGAGGGTGTGAGTGAAATTTGGGTGCTAGTTATAACTTTAATATGAATTTCTGGAAATAGGAATCATGCAATACTAGTAATTTCTTTCCCCACATTAATTTCTCAAAGTGGAAATGAATTGCCTTGGTTTCAGAGGACAATTTGTACCCATAGATATTGTACATTGGAAAAGCACTCATAGATATCTGAAAATAGATGACTGAATCTACTGTGTACCCTGAAAATCATTTTATAATCAGCCCTTCAATTAATCACCTTTTCCAATTGAGGAAAATTTATGAGAATTGAAGCACCGTTCGTACTGTAGAAAGTCTTGTACTTTCCCAAGCCTTTTTATTTGCTAGGTTTGGGAACTCAGAATGATAAAGTTCAAAATGTTATTGCATTCACTTGGATAATCATATTTCAACATCACAGAGAATATTACTATTTTATAAGAACCACCTATTTACAAACTCCATGATGTAACAAAATGTGAAGTGCAAACCTAGATTCACTATACATACATTTCCAATTCATTTTCAAAAGTTTATTTGTTTTTGTTTTGTTTCTTAAAGGGATGTAGTCAATGAAAGGAAGATTGTCTTAAAATATTTTAACCACGACGGTTGATGGAAAAGATAGAATACTGAAAAATGTTGTGATATTTTCATTTCAAAGGTCATTAATGTAGTTATTAATATTGAAATGTATATTTTATAGAAAAATGTTAATGGACGTCAGTGTTATCAAAACTTGTTTCCTTTTCAAAAAAAATTTACTATATAATACTATTATAGAAAAGTTAGCTTTGCAGTGTCTGAATTTTAATCTACCTCATATTCAGTGTTAAACCTCAGAATTTCTGGAAATAGGAATCATGCAGAAATGAAATGCAACTATACTTATTAGAGTTACATATTTTTCTAAATTGGATAAATGGTTGATATATTTTGTCATTTTGATATGAAAATGTTCTCATGATTAAAATTATATACAAAAGTATAAAACTATTTAAAACTGAGTAAAATGGTGTTTATTTTTTCAAATACTACTTGGATTCATTTCCCCCTTAAAAAGTATTAAATTTATAAATAATAATCAATCCTAAACCTCCTTTAAACTTGTTACTGGGTCGAAATATACAAAGCTTTTATGTTTGTTTTTTTCTCTGATTAAGTGATCAAATAAAGCCTTCTCAAAACAATAAATTTAAACACTACAAATGGATCACCTTCCCACACTAATAATAATAACTTATCTTCATGTAAATAGTACTTACTATGGAGTTGGCACTAATCTAGGCTTTCTGTATATATGTATATGTACAATAATTAATTCTTACCATATTCTTTTAGGAGAATGACATAATGTTATTGATATAATATTACTTTTCTCTAGAATACAGTATAGCTCAGATATGAAAAATCTTTATGATTTCCTAAATTCCCAAGTACCACCACTATAGCAAGTCATAAATGATAAAATATAAATAAAGATGATATTAATAAGATATTCTTATTAATCAGCTGGGCTCTCTCTCATCATTTTTAAGTAATTTATACCTGGTTCCATAATAATATAAAGTCATATATTATCAAAATTGCAAACTGCCACAGTTTAGAAACTTGGAGTAACTTGTTGGTAAAGAGATACAGCAAAGAGACTATTCTATTTTCATTGTGCAAAGGGTCTACAAAGAGGAAATCTTAACAAAAAAAGAGAAAAAAAAACCAGTGGGGAAGTAAAAAAAGGTTTTGTACCTTCTCTTTAAAAACCGATGTTATTGTGATCATTATGTTTTTCACTGTGCCCTGTGGTTATTATCTCAGGGGAGGAAAAAGGCTTAATAGCATGAAAAGAAAATTTCAAAATTTATGTTTTTATGACAGCATCTATTTAGATCAGACCAGAGACTGGCACATAAACTAGTTCCCACAAAATGAGTCACTTGAGATGATAACATTCATTTGTTGAAATCAATGTTGTTTTGAAAATCAGCACTGCCCTCACAATCCATTAAAAAAAGGACTAATTTATTAGTCTTATTTTCTTCCCCAAACAAACACTTCTAAAAAAGGGGGATGGGGGGGAGGCATAGCGTGATTCTATTTGTAAATTATACATTAGGAGTATAGATTAGTAGGAAGAGATAGCAATGATAACAATAGGGCAGTGGAATCTGAAACTTGATGCCTCATTCAACCACATCTTCAATAAACTTGTATGCGTTATTCACATTTTTCAGGAATTCTTAACAATCTTAACCTAACTTCCCTATCATCCAGAATGGCCCAAAGCTGACTCCAGTGAATCTAGCAAGGAAATGGCAAGTGTAAGAAAACTAATTGATTTTTATTTGATAATCATTGATAAATTCAACATTTTAAAAGTTAATTACTCCGGGGTGCCTGGGTGGCGCAGTCGGTTGAGCATCCGACTTCAGCCAGGTCACGATCTCGCGGTCCGTGAGTTCGAGCCCCGCGTCAGGCTCTGGGCTGATGGCTCGGAGCCTGGAGCCTGTTTCCGATTCTGTGTCTCCCTCTCTCTCTGCCCCTCCCCCGTTCATGCTCTGTCTCTCTCTGTCCCCAAAATAAATAAACGTTGAAAAAAAAAAATTTAAAGAAAAGTGAATTACTCCAACAAAGTGAAAATAAAATTCCACGAAGTTACATCTATATACATATTGATAAAACAGCTTGGCCAATGGAGACAAGTAAAAAACAAACAAAAATGAAAATCATCTGCAGAAACATGGTTGTTACTTATCTGGCAAGTGAATTGATCAATAAAAGACAGTTAACCAATTTATGATAAACCATAAGGTAGTAGGAAAAATCTGGCTTTTGAATCAGACAGAAATGTGGTTCAAAGCCTGGACTCTAAACTTATCTGTTTTTTTTTTTTTAATTTTTTTCTTTAAAAAAATTTTTTAACATTTATTTATTTTTGAGAGAGTGAGCAAGAGACAGGGTGTGAGCAGGGGAGGAGCAGAGAGACAGGGAGACACAAAATCCGAAGCAGGCTCCAGGATCTGTGCTGACAGCTCAGAGCCTGACGTGGGGTCACACTCTTGAACCATGAGTTCATGACCTGAGCTAAAGTGGGATGCTAACTGAGCCACCCAGGCACCCTCTTTTTTTTTTTCTTTCTTTGAGATTTTACTTTTTAAAGTAATCTCAACACACAGTGTAGGGCTCAAACCCACAACTCTGAGATCAAGAGTCACATGCTCCACTGACTGAGCCAGCCAGGTGCCCCTTATCATCTTTTTTAGTTCCTCTAAGTAAAGTAACCTGTATCTCAGCCTTGGAGTCCTGATTACTTGATTAATAAATTAAGTTTAAAAAATCATTTTTAAGACTTTTATAATAATTAAATAATATAGAGATTATGAAGAGCTTCACACAAGGAGGACAAAGTGTAGAGAATTTTGTCATATTTGTACATATGTGTTCTGGGCTGAATTGTCTCCCTCAAAATTCATACATTGGAGCTCTAATTCTTAGTACCATAGAACATGACTGTTTGAAGATTGGGCCTTTAAATAGGAAATTAAGTAAAAATGAGGCCTTCATGGTGGGCCCTAATCTAATCTTACTTGTGCCATAGGAGGAGACAATTTGGACACTCAAAAGAGACACCAGGGATACCTGCACACAGAGGAAAGATCATATGAAGACACAGCAAGATGGCAGCCATCTGCAAGCCAAGAAGAGATGATCCAGAAGAACTCATCCTGTTGACATCTCAGTATTGGTCTCCCAGCATGTAGAACTATGAAAAAATAAATTTCTGTTGCCTAGTATTTATTTTATTTTATTTTTTTTACATTTATTTATTTTTGAGAAACAGAGTGAGACAAAGCATGAGTGGGGGAGGGACAGAGAGAGAAGAAGACACAGAATCTGAAGCAGCCTCCAAGCTCTGAGCAAGCAGTCAGCACAGAGCCTGATGCGGGGCTCAAACCCACAAACTGTGAGATCATGACCTGAGTCAAAGTCGGACACCCAACCGACTGAGCCACCCAGGCGCTCCTCTGTTGTCTATGTTGTCTAGTATTTTATTGTGGCAGCCCTGGTAAACTAATATAATTTGCATATGAAAAAATAGCAAATGACCTCAATGTAGGCAAATGTCTAATGCTGTATGTCATAGTTGTTAGACACATGCCTCATGATGTGTTCCGAAAACTACACATATTATTTCATTTAATCCTTAAAATAGTGATAATGGGTTAAGTGCTATTTTAATGTCCATTTTACAAAGAGAAACTGAGTCACAGAAGTTTTCAATGACCTAACTACGGTCACAGAGTTAGCCCAAAACTAGAGCCTAACCTCACAACCACTATGCTCTGAAAGAAACCGCAAAATTAATAATAAATGAGTAAGCATTCAGTTTTACGGGCATGTAGTACAAACTGTACATCCTTATGCATCAAAGAGCATGAAGGCATGAAGTCCCACAGGCTTTGTAAAGAAAGAAGGAAAAGTCATATAGACTTTAAACCTAATTTGGGCATACATGAGTGCATGTTATCAGATCTATTTTTACAAGGACTTTTCAAAGCTCGTTTTCATGAGGAATGTAGATGACACACACAGTTCTTAGAACACTAAGAGCTGTTTTCAGTGTAGCCTAGACTATAATTTTAGAGTCCCTTGGCCCTATCAGTTCCATGTACCCATTGATTAATTCCATGAGCAAAACCACAAAAGAGATATAACTCAGAAGGAAATAAAAGCTATCTTATCTGACCCACGGTTAAAATGCTCATATTTTCGACTTGAAAAATTGTATTTCATTTTGCTAAAGTAATTTGGTGGAAGGATTTGAACAGGTCAAATATCTGAATTATATATTATCCTAACAGAAACTCGGCTTGATAATTTAAATTACTGTTAATCAAATATTGATATGGAGAGGCCCTAAGGGATATAAAATAAGAAATTGATACAATGTTGAATATCAATTACTTATAAATAAATGTATCTGTAAAGATTAAAATAGCATAGTTAGTGATGAAAAACTACTTATTACCAGATGTCAATCACTTGTCCAGAAACACAAAAACGCTTTTATGCATTTTTCATAAATATGAGAAAAATACCTAGTAAACTTTATTTAATACCATTGCTTTTTATTGAAATGCTCTTTTAAATTTTTTTTAATGTTTATTTATTATTGAGAGAGAGAGAGAGACAGAGAGAGACAAAGCATGAGTTGGGGAGGGGCAGAGAGAGAGGGAGACACAGCATCCTAAGCAGGCTCCAGGCTTGGAGCTGTCAGCACAGAGCCTGACGTGGGGCTCAAACTCACAAACTGGGAGATCATGACCCGAGCCGAAGTCAGACGCCTAACCACCTGAGCCACCCAGGTGCCCTGAAATGCTTTTGTTTTTGATGGAGGAAAAGAAAACTTTATCTGATGATTCTATAAACAAAATCATAAATTCTAATATTTAATTATGTTAAAACAGTATTTTCTAAAAAAAAATGTAATGTTTATCTATTTTTGAGAGAGAGAGACAGAATGTAAGACAGAATGTAAGTGGGGGAGGGGCAGAGAGAGAGGGAGACACAGAATCTGAAGCAGGCTCCAGGCTTTAAGCTGTCATCACAGAGCCTGACACGGAGCTCGAACTCAGGGTGAGATCATGATCTAAGCTGGAGTTAGATGCTTAACTGACTGAGCTACCCAGGCACCCCCATGTTAAAGCAGGATTTTCATTCACTTACTTATCCAATCTTACTCTTTATGTGCCCTAAAATCTAGAAGGATTGTACTTTAAATGTTTCCTCTAGTTGTAAGAGCAGTACAAAACAATTGTGGAAATTTTTAATAAAGCAAATACTAGCACTTGTATTCCTTCACCATTATGGATTGGCATTATTCAGATATTGATTTGATATACTGCATTTAATTTGGTATTTGTGTATGTGTGTTTGTGCCCTGAAAATTTGATTCATGTATTAATTTATTATTTAGGTTAACAAATATATATTTTGAATAACTATTCTGTACTAGAGCAACAGAATACAGGAGTGATATCTATGTATTCTAAGGTGGAGAAATCCATAGATGGAAAAAAGACCAGGAATCAGACTTGGACATGTTGAGTTTGAGATGTGCATTAAACACTGAAATAAAGTTGAGCAAACGGTTGACTATAGAATTGTGTGGTCCAGAAGAAAAGTCTGGTCTGCATATGGAACATCTGGGAGTAGAAGTTATTTAAAAATTTTTAATGTTTATTATTCATTTTTGAAAGAGAGAGAGACAGAACACGAGCAGGGGAGCGGCAGAGACAGAGGGAGACACCGAATCCAAAGCAGGCTCCAGGCTCTGAGCTGTCAGCACAGAGCCCAATGTGGGACTCAAACCCATGAACCGTGAGATCATGACCTGAGCCCAAATCGGCTGCCTAATCGACTGAGTCACCCAGGTGCCCCAGAAGTTATTTAAAACCAGAAGGCCATATAAAGCAACAAAGATGTAGAGTATGGGTAGAGAAGGGAAGAGGCCTGGGACTGAGCACTGAAGGACTTCAATATTAAAAGAGTGAGAAAAAAAGGATGAATCAGCAAATGGGACAGGGAAGGAGCAACCAGTGAGAGAAGAGGAAAACAAGGAAAGTTTATCTATCAAGTAGGGGAGAGTTCAAACTCTGTTAAATTGTGCTGATAGATCAAGTGAGACAAGAAATAGGAACTGACTGTTGGACTTAACAGGAGGAGGACATTGGTGATCTTGATGAGAGCGATTTCCATGGAACATTAGGAAAGAAAACCAGCCTGAGTGGAGTCAGGGGAGAGTGGAACGATAATTAGAGTGAGCATGTACAGGTCACACTTTCTTGAAGTTTTACTAAAAGGAAACCAAAGAAGAAAGAAGAAGAAGAAGAAGAAGAAGAAGAAGAAGAAGAAGAAGAAGAAGAAGAAGAAGAAGAAAAGGAGTGTTATTTCAGAAGGAGATGGGAAATGGGGCCAAAATAAGCTGTCACTCTTTTTTTTTTTTTAAGGGGAAAAATAATATCTGGTTTGAATGCTAATTAAAATGATCTAAAGGAGGCTGCCTGGGTGGCTTAGTTGGTTAAGCATCTGACTCTTGATTTTGGCTCAGGTCAAGATCTCAGGGTTGTGAGATTGAGCCCTGAGTGGGCTTCACGCTGAGCATGGAGGCTGCTTGGGATTCCCTCTCTCCCTCTTTCTCTCTCTGCCCGACCCTCTCTTGTGCACACAGTCTCTTTCACTCTCTCTCAGAAGAAACAAACATTAAAATGATCTAAAGGGGAGCAAAAATCTGGTGGTATAAGAAAGATGCCTTGGAGCAAGAAAGGGGTGAGAGGTGGAGCTGTAGGAGGAGGCGGGAGGGCAGGGGATGTGATGGCAGGTGAGGACAGGCAGTCGTGACAGTCTGAAATGACGCCTTTTGATGACTGAATGGACTAGAGATAGGACAGAGTAGACACAAAAGGTGAAAGAGAATTTCATGAATTCATAGTGAAAACCATCAGGGCAACATGTTTGTTCGCCACTCATGTTCAGCTAATTGGATGTTGATTTGGATTTAGGTGGTATTGGCTGGTTCATGGGATGGCCACAAAAGCAAAATAAAGGTTTTCATCAAATTTTTGTCATTTGATATTAACTCATGAGTTTCTTTTCTGTGTTATCAAATATTCATTAAACATTATTTTAGTGCTTCTAAATGAATACATGCAATCATATATTGAAATCTCTCCCTATTTTTAAAATTATGTTTTTACTTATTATATTTAATATTCCAATAATTATAGAATTTGAGAGTCAAACGAGAACCACTTGAAAGAAGAAAGGTGTTCGAAAGAACATAAGAAATTACAAAGGGATTTCAAAGGAATAAACTATTTTAGTAAAAACCTATTACAACATAACAATTCACTGCCAAATTCAGTCTTCAAAAACAAGAGCTATTCATTTGCTCCCATTTATGCAATTTAAGTATTACTTGGTGGGAATAGATCGTTTCTCCTTCAAAATGTATCAGCTAAAGCAATTTGACTGGAAAAATTACTTCTAAAGTGGAGTCACTTACATGACTATTACTGCTGGCTGGCCCTAGGAGCAGACTGGGGATATTTGAAAGATTATAATGTATTTTAGAAATCAATATTTCATGATGGATATGAATTTAGATTAGAAGAGTTTTTATATATTCCATTGTTTTCCAAAAATCTTTTCAAAACTTACTAATTCTACTTAAAACTTTTGTTGGAATAGCTTTCCTATCTCTCTTAGGTATTTGCTGTTCTTTGTATGATCTATTAGTGTAACTATTTAAGTTATTTCATTCCTTATAATTGTTGAAATATGTAAAACTATGCTTGTGCCTCTGGTATAGTTTTTGACACATCTTATACATTTAAAATGATGTTGGGTACTAAATATCAGCCATCATAATTTGTTTTCTATTTTATACAGTACTTTTTAGCCCAGATTTGCTGTGCTTTGTTCATTTTCTGTGTTTATTTTTTACTTGTTGAGGTGGGTTTTTTTGTTATTTTTTTAAAGATTTCTAATCATGTTGATTTAATTAAATAATGTAACTCTAAAGTTTCTTCTTTGAGAAATACATTGAGGTTTTCTTTGGAATATCATCTAAGTTCATGTATTGAAGAATTTTTCATGAACCCTTAATGTGAAATCATATTCTCAGTTTGGTGGCTAGGTTCAATGTTTCCCCTTTAAGGGTGGCCTCATGATTAGTCACTAAAGTATTTTATTTAATTCTAAGTATATTATACCAGTTACTTGATTGGCTAAAGCTTTTAGTGTGTAACAAAATTATTGCACCAGATTCATGGCTGAAAACCGTTTTACAGAATCATCTCTTTTTTTAAAAAAAAATTTTTAATGTTTACTTATTTTTGAGAGACAGAGAGAGAGAGACAGGGCATGAACTGGGGAGAGGCAGAGAGAGAGGCAGACACAGAATCCAAAGAAGGGTACAGGCTCTGAGGTGTCAGCACAGAGCCGAACACGGGGTTCGAACCCACAAACCGTGAGATCATGACCTAAGCCAAAATTGGATGCTTAACTGACCAAGCCACCCAGGTTCCCCCAGCATCATCTCTTTTGTAGAAATGCAGTATTTTTATTCATATTAATGGTCTGTTACTATATAATTAATTGTGTTTGCCAAAAACAATGAATAATCCATTCATTGTAAAGTCATACAAATACAAGAGAATTCTATTATTTTTACCGCGATATAGACATTAGCCTCTTATGTCTAGAATTATTGTTTGCTAATCCTAAATTATATATTGTATCTGTGTGTAAAATGTCATATATCTGAATTTTATTTATCTCCCCCAATACTTAAAAATACTTTAGAAACACTTTTCAAATGTATTTAAACCTTAAAAGACTGTTACCTTTTTATTCACAGAATGCCTCTTCCTACACTCACAGCGTCTCGAGCTTAACAGTACGGTAAGTCTCTTGTGATAAGTTCATCTTATATATATTCATGTTTTTATGACTTCATAAATTATCCTAATCATTTCATCCACCTGGATATAAAACAGAGAAAGAACTATACTAATCACAAGGTTAATAGCATTGTAGTCTAAGTGTGTTTACTGAAATCACATATCCCTTCTTTTGACTATAATTTTGCAAACTAGACCTCAGGGTTTATTTTTACACTATTATTGTAATTTTATTGAAAAGTATTACTTATTTAAGTTAATATTTTAGCACAGCAACCATTCATTATTCATGTTTTCTAAGTTTATTATTGATAAGTTAAAATATTTCAATGACCTATCTGTATGTAATATCACAAAATTCACAACTATTTGACTTTTATTATTTGCATACTAAGGAAATGACTCTTACAGTATTTCTATGGAACAGAAAAATATTTTCTTCGTGAACTTCATTAACATAGATATTTGTCTTCTTGGTTTGGAATTACACTTGTCACAACATGAGCATATTCTATGTGAATTAAATGCTTCCTAGGTGATATAAATAAATATATTCCTGTAGCCAGGGCTGACTAATAGCTAATTATTTTTATAGACAAGCTTCTGTGGCAGAATTTGTGAGGTTTATAGGTATATTTTAATGCCATTTCAACAAATGCACCTCTGTGCCCAAAGAATAAGCCTAGATTGTGGAGATCGTCTGCTGGATTTCCAGGACTACTTGACAAGTAAAAAACATGTTTATATTTTAAGTTTGCTATTATTCTATTATTTGTAGCTTTATTTCTTCTTCTATTCTTGTTCTAAATATAATTTTTATCTCCCATTTTGAACAGCATAGTTTTTCCCCTTCGGTGTAACTAAGGACTATATCAGACAGTAAATCCTTTTTATTGCGATCTATAGGTAATAATACACTACATTTAATTTCCCCAGGTAAAGAAATCTTATAAAAAAGATAAATTTTATTACGACCGCTATTCTAGAATGTAGAAATGCACTTTGTGAATACCATTACTGCAGTTTTTGCCAGTTTTTAAAGACCCAACGTCCATATGGGAATTTTTGATGTTATCATTATAATCTTTTATATATATATATATATACATATATATATATATATATGAATATGTGAATATATATATATGAGGATCACACACACAAGTAATGCCTCAGTAAATGAAAACCTAATCTAAATAAATATCAACACCTAGAGTGTTATGAACTAGATCAGTGATAGCAGATCTCTTGACTAGAGTCCTGTGTTCTCCATTTACTACCTGTTTGTTTTTTTCTTTATTTATTCATTGTGAGCTACTAAATTTTTCCAAGTTTCAAAATTCTTATCTGTAAAATGCGATTTTTACCCAGGACCGTGGTGAAGATTTAAGGAGATAACATATCTAAAGGGTGATGTATTTCTGGTACATAGTAAGCAGTTGCTGTATGTTAATTAATTACTTTTATTGTATTTTTTTCATATCAATATAATTTTAAATGGAAAATATATGCACACAATTATGTGTGTCTTTGTGAAAAAAATTACTACAGTTTAGGGAAATATATGATGAATAGTATATAGTGGATGCCACAAAGAAATTTGAATAAGATCTAGATATTTCAAGAAAAGGAGATCTTTTTATTTTATCTTTCTTTAGAGAGAGAGAGAACATGTGTGAGTGTAGGGTGAGAAGGATAGAAGCAGAGAGAGAATCTTAAGGAGGCTCCATGCTGAGCATGAGCCCAACATGGGGCTCAATCCCACGGCCCTGGGAAAATGAACTGAGCCGAAATGAAGAGTTGGATGCCCAAACCAACTGATCCACCCAGGCACCCCTACTTTTAATTGATGTTTTCATAAAAGACTCCACGAATGAATAACATACTTTTGTAATATCTGACACAGATTTGGAAGTTAATTTTGTTATTAAAATAAACTATATGGATAACTGACTAGATGACACAGGTGCATTTTCAATAATACTAGAGATAATATATATTTTTGAATTAAAATGGATTTAATTCTCTCTCTATATATGTATATATGTGTGTGTATATGTGTGTGTGCATGTGTGTGTATGGCTTCTAATTGAATTCTCTATTATATTTGAGTCCTTCAGGTGTGTTCAAGAAACAAAGCAAAGTACAAATGTTTTTAAAAGTCATAGGTTAAAAAGTATGTGAAATATTTTTTAGAAAACATTTCAATTGGTTGCTGCACAGATAATAACCTTCAGCATGTGGTCATGAATTAAATGCAAAATAACATCAGGAGCCCTGCTTCAAGAAATAATTAGGCCTTCTGCAGAGTCATTCAGTAAAATTACATTATTGTGTTCAACTGAGAGGAGCTGTGTAGAATTGTATTTGTAAAATATAATTGCAGGGACAGCTGGCCTGAAAAAAGGAAGAATCTTAATAATATATGTTGCTGAGGTGGTTGGTTGTTTACTCCCCATTATGAAAGTGGTTGATAAGAAGAACAGGCATTGTTGCATGGGAGAGAGAAATTAATTCAGGAAAATAATGATGTGGCTTCTCTTGCAGTTTAACTGAATTTTAAAGTGAAATGTATTGTTAGCCAAGCAAGCAACATGCCTTGAGGATTTGTTCTCCTTGCTCCTACTCCTGAAGCTTCAAATCTTCTATGTGGCCTTTCTCAGTTGGCTTCCTCTTTTATTTTCTTAACTTCCCCCTTGTAATGTAAACATGGGAAAGAGAAAGTGGTAGAAGAACAAAGGATAAGCATACAAAATAACTCCACTCCCTCTGCAGAAAGATTTAATAGGGAAATGGTACCACACTGAGATTTTATGAAAAGATTGATAATAGTGTGTTCATTTAAGCCAAATGGGGAGCCACTGTATGTTTTGCCATTTTAAAGTTAATTTTACTTTTTACTTAAAGGCCTTCTAGACTTTTTTCTACCCTTTCTCAAATAAGACAATTAATTTTATCAACATGGCCTTTCAATGCCATTGTAAACTCACATGTGCTAAAATAAATGTCTTGACACTCTCATGAACATGAATTATACAGAAAATCACATGAAATATGGGGGCTAGTATTTCATATACAATTTACTGTCATGTAAATTAAACACAAATCAAGGAAAGGCAAAGAAATATTTTGGTTATTAACTCCAGAGAGAACTATAAGTTTTAATATGATATTTAACAGTAAATCTAATTTTTAAATGGTTTTGGAGACATAAATGAATATCAAGTAAATACTCATCCCTAAAAATAAAGGCATTATTAAATGAATATATTAATAATTTCTTGAAAAATAAAAATTTCTATCTTTATCCAATGTCAGAATACCTCTCTCTTTAAAACTATTGGGTGACTGAGTGGGAGAGAGCCAAAGCATAAGAGGCTCTTAAAAACTGAGAACAAACTGAGGGTTAATGGGAGGTGGGAGGGAGGGGAGGGTGGGTGATGGGTTTTGAGGAGGGCACCTTTTGGGATGAGCACTGGGTGTTGTATGGAAACCAATTTGACAATAAATTTCATATATTGAAAAAAATACTATTGGGGTGACTTATATTTATATTTGTTAAAACAAAGTCTGTAATTTTCAGGTAAAATATCCAAAGACAATGTTTTACTTCTACAGCAAATATTTATTAAGGCTATTATGTGTGAGTCACTTCTATGCCGGAAACAATGTAGAGTACACTCAGGGAGGTGATATGCAGAAGTGAAGGTGGACATTACATATTTAAAATAATGTCAGTAGTGGTAAGTATAATGAAATAAAAATAAGCAGAGTAAGGAGATCAATGAAAGATGTACAAATAGGTTGGTCAGGGAAGGCCTGTCTGAGGAGGTGAAATTTAAGCAGGGTTCCATCTTTTATTCTGGTGTTTTTTTGAGAATTCTTTAATAATTTTATTTATTCTGAATTTAAGGAGACAAAATTATAAGATATATATGGAAGAATTCTCTATTTGTCATAGGAAACCAAATAAATCCCCTCAAATATATATTGCCGTTATTCACAAAAATGTTTTTGTTTGCCACGCTTATATAGAAAATATGATTTAAATAAGGCAGTAGGAGATATTTAGAACCTATCTCTAGTTTATTATATCTCATAATCTTATGGGTCAATAACTCAGGCAGAGCTTAGCTGGGCTATTCTGTTCCATGTAATTTTAGCAAAGGCCACTTTGGTATTCAGTGGCATGGCTCTTTTGGAAGGTCCAAGGTGGTTTACTCATACATCCTGGGCCTTAGTGGGGATGACGAAAGGCTGAGCTTGGTCAGGGGCTGTCAAGGAGGATGTCCATGTGTGCTAGTCAGCATGGCAATCTCAGGTAGTCAGAATTCTTATGTGGTGGTTCACGGCTTCCTGAGAGAGTGTTCCAAGAAACAGAAAGTAGATACTCCTAGCCTCTTAGGGTCCAGACCCAGCACCTGTCCACAGCCTTACTGTGGCCGCATGTTATTGACCAATGCAGTCAGAGCACTCACCCAGATTCAAGGTGGTGTCATAGGCTCCACTTCTTCATGAGGGTAGCATCAGAGTTTGCAGCTATCTTGAATCTGCCCACTATCCATTTAAAAAGTTACAAAATTGGGGCACCTGGGTCAGTTCAGTTAAGCTGGGTAAGTTCAGTTGGGGCACCTCAGTCAGTTAAGCATCCTACTCTGGTCTCAGCTCAGGTCATGATCTCATGGTTTGTGAGTTGGAGTCCTGCATTGGGCTCCGCGCTGACAGCACAGAGCCTGTTTGGGATTCTGCCTCTCCCTTTCTCTGCCCCTCCCCTACTCTCTCACTCTCCGTCTCTCTCTCTCTCTCTCTCTCTCTCTCTCTCTCTCAACATAAATAAACTTTAAAAAAAAATACAGAAGTTTCTCAAATACAATGACCATAAGCAAATCACTTAAAGCATTTGAATAGTTCTATAGGATCTGCCGCATTCGTGTGTGTGTGTGTAGTGTGTGTGTAGTATTTCAATCAAACGTAAAATGATATAGGTATCATGAGAACGTGGTCTTTCTCCATTGGTATTGTGAAACACACATTAAAAATCCAGTCAGAAAAACATTATTTACTCATGTAGTGAAGGTGGTGATGTGAATCTGTGAAATGCAGAAAAATAATACACTATTGTTAATTCTTTTATAGAAAAAGTTTCATAAATGGTTTATATTCGCCTCAATATTGATGTTAGCCCTTCATTTCTTACATAATGATCTCCTTTATTTTTAACACACCACTGAAAAAAATAATAATAATGAAATAAAGATATCTCTATAATGTCAAAATTATGACTTCCCTACGTGACTTAAAGGCTGTATTGTATTTGCTCCAGCATAAACTTGCAAACCATTCTTTCAGTAGCTCTGAGCTCTCAATCTAATCAATATGGTCTTTGCTTCTGATGTCTCCTTGGATAGATAAATCAAAATTCTAAACAAATTATTCAACCAGTTTCACCTACAGTAGCAGTAAAATTATCCTAGTACTCTAGTTGTAGTACATTTTTTTATTCCCTTTCATTCACTAAGTCTACTTTCATAGGATAAGATCACTTAGAATATCTGCTATCATCATGGAAATGCTTAATTTGGGGAACTATCAAGGACTTATAACAACTGGGATCTAATAGTAGCTATAAGTTACTTACATTATTAATTTTTTCTTTAAGATTTTTAAAAATATATATTTGTTGAGAGAGACAACACGCATGCAAATGGGAGCAAGGGAGGAGCAGAGAGAGAGGGAGAGAGAGAGAGAGAGAGAGAGGAAATCCCAAGCAGGCTCCAAGCTGTCAGCATGGAGCCTGATTCAGGGCTCAATCTCACAAACTGTGAGATGGTGACCTGAGCTGAAATCAAGAGTTGGAGTCTCAACCGACTAAGCCACCCAGGTGCCCCAATTCTATTTTCTATGTAAAAATTTTTGGTCTACAATATTTAAATTGCCAGATGCTTACTGTGATAGTGGTATGACTTTGTTAAATTAACATTTATTAAGTGGAGCCCAGGGTGTTGGATGGTAAGCCATGGCTCAACTACCAACTACAAAAGAAAATGAAATAGAGAAATCTATTATTCATAGATCCTAGGGGAAGTACATAGTATTCTTCAGGGGGGTCACATGGAGAGGTCAAGTCAGGATGCAGGCAGAGAGGGGCAGAACATGGGACACATGCCTTTACTAGGGTTTGTGGCTAGAGTGCTTTGAAGTTCCTGGGCTAAGGTGGGATTGATCAATTCAGACCAAATGAATTGGGTTTTGGAAACCTCCATGGGGTCTTATTTAAGGGGAGCATAAAGAATAGGCACTAGGAGGCAGAGGAGACTGTTGACCATAATGGCTGTTGGGTTGCTCGTGCCTCCATGGGCTGCTATCTGTGGCATGTACTTGTGTGAGAGGCTAGTGTCAGTTTGAGGTCCTCCAGTCTACCTGGCCAAACGAAATGGATATGGAGGCAGAATACCATGGAGTAGCTTAATTAAACTCTTGACAGATATCTTAAGTAAGAATATATAAAATTCTAGAACAGTATTGACTCCATTATAGTAACTCTCTGATTTATCCAAATTCTGGTTTGTGTGGACAGCAAGATCTATACTTTTCTTGAATTCACTTGAGATTTAACAGGGATTCTTATTTCTGTATATTTAGGCAAGTCTGAGGATAGCTATGTATTCTATTCACCCAGATGCAACATACTTCCTTCAGAGATTCTTTTTATTTTGTCCATTTGAAGTCCCTCTGACACTAGGTATAACTAGAACTTATATTAATTAGATAGGCTCTTTCAAGACATAACTTCTCGTAACTTATTTTTATGGTAAAGAATCTGGGAGATCTATGGCTGCATGACTTGGAAAACAAAACTTCCCCTTGCATTTTTGCTCACTAAACATACAAAAGTTCCTCGGAAACTGGCCCAAGACATTGCCAGTTGAAATAAATTAAAAATGAAACTACATTCCATTCTTTTTGTGTTGGTCTAATGGAATAGTCCCTTTCACTCCTTAAAATATGTCTCTAAAGTCTGACCTTGGCCGGGAAGGTAAGAGAACATAATCACAATCTGTTCTCTTTGAATTGGGTGGTTCTGCTGGCCAACTTCCCTTTTGGCATTCACAGTCTGAAATTAGTCGTGCAGTTAATTAATAACCATTTTAATTCCTTTCATGAAAAGCATGATAAAAAATGATATCCCAACACTTAAACGTCTCCCATATCACCTGGAAATGAGAATGATATCTGTTTGGTTTGATTTCACTGTTACAGGAATATCTAGGCCTAGATATTTGGGAATATTTGAAAGCATAATAATTAAACTAGTTGCTTTCTTACAGATTTTTTTTCTCTTTTTTCTGGGCTTTTAGATAAGCCTAACTAGAGATGATTTGATAATGAATAACTTTTTATAAGAAGCACTCTTAGCACTGAGTATCTTCTTGGATTTACCATTTTTAAGTGTTTCCTTACCAGGAGCCCGGCTAGCTCAGTCGGTAGAACATGAGACTCTTAAACGTTTCCTTACCTATTTTTGAGAGAGAGAGAGAGAGAGAGAGAGAGAACAGGGAAGGTGCAGAGAGATGGGGGTGGGCAGGGGACAGAAGATCCAAAGCAGACTCTGAAGTTATAGCAGACAGCCCGATGCAGGGCTCAGACACACAAATCATTAGATCATGACCTGAGCCAAAGTCAGATGCTTAACCAACTGAGCTACCCATGCACCTCTGGATTTACCAATTTTATTTTCTAGGAGGCAAATATGCTTTTTAAGAGTTGTGGATCCATGAGCATTGATGATAAGAGCTCTTACTGAGGTGTTACTCCAAGTGCTTCTTTGTGTATTAACTCATTTAATCTTCTTGATAACCCTGTAAGAAGATATTTTTTGGAAGGGAAAAAGGCATCCTCCCTAATTATAGATGGTGAGACTGACCCAGAGAGGTCACAAAGATAGTAAATGGTAGAATTGGGATTTGAAGTCAGGCTGTTTAGCCTGTGTGGTCCTTATTTGCTATATTGTCCTTTCTTTCTATATTAGATTTGGGAAGAAGCTATTTGTAAAAACTCAGTTATGACTTAAGATAAATCATAACAGAACCAGTGCATTTGAAATTGCTTGGTATGAATCATTTAGTTTCCAACATTTTGGATCTATAAACTCTATTTAAGCTAAAGTCAACACACCTTAGACCACATAGGATATCTAAGCATAACCTCTTTTGGTGAAGGACACTCCTCTTCATCATTTGGACAGGTATTTCTGTATATATATCCATAGTTGTCCAGAGTTTCTGCACAAAAATGTGAACATTTTATATATATATGGAAATGTTACTATTTTAGATTTTAAAATAGAATTTTTTTCCTAAGTTTACCTTGTCTAAGGTGTGTCTAGAAGGTAAAAACAAAGGAGTCAAATTACATTTGGAATTTCTTTCTTCTAAATTATTGTTCTATTCTCAGTGAGTGGGAGGTGTGGTAATGGGGGTTGAGAAGGAGACATTTTCTAAAAAGCAAAAACATTTCATATATTTTGATGTTCAACAACATGACTAATAAGTAACTGAAAC
Source organism: Felis catus (assembly GCF_018350175.1). Taxonomy (NCBI): domain Eukaryota; kingdom Metazoa; phylum Chordata; class Mammalia; order Carnivora; family Felidae; genus Felis; species Felis catus. The sequence continues at coordinate 39,579,864 of NC_058376.1, forward strand.
ATTGCTAAGAAAAGTAAAAATATGATGTCAAAAAAATAATTGCTTATTGTACATAATTCTTATATATACAACTGTTCAGAGGATTTAAGTGAGTTTTGACCTCATGAATACTAGTATGCTAATAGGTATAATTGACACAATTTCAAGAGAAATATCTATTGAGTTTGGCAAAATTTAGAAAATTTAGAAAACTTTAGAAAATTTCCAAGATAATTTAAAAAATTACTTAAAGGTGTGAGAATGTTTTTACATCAGCACTTATGGGCCATCAAAATATTTCTTAAATACAAGACAGAAACATTAAGATAAAATGTTCAAAATGACTGTTTTTTATAACTTGTTAACAGAGCCATTCTTGTAGGTTTCAAAATTTGACACATCAGCAAAATATTCTTGCTAATTCGTAGTGTGTGAGATGACTAGCAAATTTTACTTAAATTGCTATTATGTGGTGTGCTTTTTCTCCTCAGGCTATGCAAGGTATGGCTCATTAATGTCTAACTCAAAGAAATTTCTATTTGAAAAACATTATAACTAGATCTCCAAATAGGTCTTCCTTATGATCTCTTCAGAAATGAACAGTATTTTTTTTCCAGACATTATTTAGCTTTCGTATTTTGTCAGTGAATCTATAAATAGAAAAGTTGTAACCTCTATGGAGATCGTAAAAGGTCTGATGCGTGGTCAGGTGTGGATGTAAAAGAACAAAAATTTGAGGGACGTGATCTTGGCATTTCTCCATTAAAACATTATATGTTCTCTGAGGCTGGGACCATATGTTATTCATCTTGAGTCTAGTACAATTTCTGACACATAGTAGGCAGTTAAAAAATATTTATTGAATGGAAAAATGACTATGACTGAATGTCCTTAACTGTTCTTACTTAGCATTTAGAGGCTATTTTTAAAACTGCTCGAGTGACGAATATACTCATTGAAAACAGCAGAAAATATTTTTCCTTTCACAAATCTCCAAGGATTTTTGATAGGTATGCTAGCTCCCCTGTGTGCCAAAAGCTCTAGTCACTGTTTTCTTTTTAACAAAGCACGATGCAAGTCTTTGGTTATATCTTAAAAACTTAAGTTTCTACTTCCAGTTGCTCTTTTTATGGAAATGTCAATTTACATGTTGAATTTTCCATTTAGAAATATCATTAATGGCTTTTATGCATTAAGCCTTATGATTATGAGCATAAGCAGTTTTTTGTAAAACAACTCTCCCTACTAAAAACCATTTAACGGTTATTTTGTTATACATAAACCTCACAACAACTCCAAGATGTAGGTATTATAATGATTATTCCTACAAAATTAGGCCTACATATGTTAAAGACATCATTCTCCTAAGAACAGGGTCGGATAGGACAAATTCTAAATTGTTGCCACTATACTATGGTCTCTGGCAAAGCTATTTTTGTTGGCATTGTAATATGTACCTTATTCATTGCTTTAGTGTGTATGTATTAATGTGTAATTAATCCATTCCTAAATTATATGTAATCAACTTAGAGTTCTTGCTTTAGCAAATTAATTCCTTTAGCAAATTAATTCCAGCCAAAAGTACATGGCTGGAAATGTTAATGTTTCAAAATACTTTATAATAACAATATAATTCATTTTTAATATTTTTAAATATATAGAATTTCTTTTACTTTTTCATCTTCTTAAGGGCATCTACCCAGATATATAAAAGCCTGAAGAATAAAGATAAAACTGGCTTATTTTTAAGAGCCAGATTTGTTTTTCGTATGGTAGATACTTTAACTTGTTTTCCTGTTTCCTAAAATGCTTACATAGTTGTGCCTGGACACAGATCTACTTGTTTATGATATGATATTCTAGTGTTTTTCAGGCAAATGTATTTTCTTCTATTTTTTTCAGAATGTTAATTTATTAATGTAAGCCAATGTACTACTAAAATGTCTGTAAGATTAATTAAGGAACAAATCTGAGACCACTATTGTCCAGAAATGAGTAGAAAACACATGAATTTAAATTACCAAAAAAGTGCTCATATTATTTCTTCAATCTGTACAATTCTGATATGACTAGTGATGGACCAGACTCTCTGAGAGCCATAATTGTATTCCTATTATATCATTTGGATGCTCTTAGCTGCTTGTATCAGTGAGCCACATCATGGCCATAGAACAGACTGTTTCTTGCCAAAAGCAGCAACATTATAACAGTTCTCTGTAAAAATAGAGGCAAAGTACTGCCATGTTCATATTTTTGCATTATCATTATTTTTATAAGTTGCTTCCATTTTCAAAGTTAAACATCCATCAGGGTAATTATTATATCTGAAGCAACAGAAATAACTATATAATTTACTTTGATTAGTGTGGTAATGTAACAACTGATTCAAGGGGTCAATATAAAATTCCAATTCTACTATTGTAATACTCTTAGTATCCATATTTTTGCTTTAGACTGTCTAGATAGACAAAATGATCGACCACTTTAATGTGTAACTTACTTATGTCAATAGAAATTTATAAATTTAGATAATAAGATTTTCCTGATTGTATAGACAGATAATCAATCCTTATCTCAGTTCATTTACATAGTTATTGAATAAATGAGTGAACTAAGGACATCTCAGCTATTTGTGAGTAAAGTCAAACCAGTGAAGCAACGAGGCCAAAATGGGAGACCATGGATGCTCTTTTGAATGTTACATGTAATAAGAGAAAATTTTTCATTTATTAAAATTATGGATTTTTTAAAATGGTATAATTTGAAGATTGGTGATTTAGGAGTCAAAGCCCTAGACGCTTATTGGTTCTGCCACGTAATGCTATGTAACTTGTTGCCATTTATTTAACCACACTGGGTTCCAATTTTTCATGGAGACTATCACAACTTTCCTTGACTCATGACTTTGTGATGACTATCAAAAGATACAAGATATGGTACAAAACAAACAAACAAACAAACACAGAAAAAAATGTAAATTGTAGAGAGTCTTGGTAATAGATTTTTCTTATTAATATATAGTTGAAAATTGTCTGGAGTTTGCCTTATTTAGATGGAATCCATACCCCCAGTAGCCTGTTCCTTTTTAAACCGTTGGAATTTTCCATGTCTATACCAAGAATAGCAAGTGGTAAATTTCCTTGATGAGTTTATAGATCATAGAGATAAACAAGGAAAGTGTGCACCTGTCATTAGATCAGATGACTAAACTGTAGCCGTCATTCCAGATTGCTTTATGGTCTCATGTACCCAAACCAACATAAATGGTCTTATATGTATCTGTGCATGTGTATGTGCATGTACTAATATAAGTTTGTGTGCCTATTTGCTGTGTGTTTTTTATGGTAAATGTTTATTATCCCTTCAACAAAATATGCAAATTTTCAACTCCTGAATAATCCACTGCATGTAGGAACTAAGTCAATACTCTATGTCTTAGAGAAAACCCCTCACACAAAGATAATAGATTTATGTCTCCCCAAAGGATAGCAGAGCAGGAAGACATTATACAGGAGACATACCTGGCTTGTTTAAAAGAACCAGTCTTAAAAAGACACAGTTTATGTTATCACGTAGAAATGGTGAAGGATACTCCTCATAAATGGAATCAGATGGCAATAAGAGGAAGCATATCTGATATCAGGATTGATTAGTTAAATGAGACAGTAGCACCTAAAAGGCTACATACATCTGTTGTTACAATGTGAAGTACCCCAAGGAATTAAAGGATCATACAAGAAAGAGTAGAGGAATTTCACACACCTTAACTTTTTCTCTAGTTGACAGTTGAACTGCAGAGATACCATAAACCTATTTTCATGCTAGAATAACAATACTCTCCAAAGTAAATAAATAAATCTAAATCTATTTAAACAGATACTATGATATTCAAGAAGAAAGAAAATGTGATATTCAAGGAAAAAAATACTTTGTTTGACAGTAGTTAGCCAAGAGAAAATACATGATTTCTTTTCTGCAAAAGTCGTTTTGAAAAATAAAATAAAATTTAGCAATACAGATGACAAGAAACTAATTTCTGATCATCACATAGATAGGTACTCTTTTTTATATTAGAAAATTAAATAATGACAATTTTTAAGTTTATTTATTTATTTTGAGAGAGAGAGAGAGAGAGAGAGAGAGAGAGAACATGACTGGAGGAGGGAGGGAGGGCAGAGAGAGAGGGTGAGAGAGAATTCCAAGCAGGCTCTGCACTGTCAGCACAGAACCCCCAATGCTGGGCTCAAACTCATGAACTGTGAGATCATGACCTAAGCCAAATCCAAGAGTTGGAAACTTAACCAATTGAGCCACCACGTGCTCCAAGAATGACCATGTTTAAGTAGTAGTGGGCTTCAGTGGCAGCCATGTGTTACTATAATCAACTATTTACCTATGTTGAAATGTTACAAAACTTTTGTGCCTATTTAACTGTCCTGTGGTCAAGATATCCAAATTGAGCACATTAAAGTCTTGTAAATGAAAGCAACTTAGTCTAATTTTTTTCAGAAAAAAGATAATCTTCTTGGATAAACTGATATAAATTGATTTTAGTATTAACCTATTGTTCAGATTCAGACACACCTGTCTACTTTCCTATTGGAGTTATGACTAAAAGTAAATTAATGATCCTTTCTTCAGTCAGTACATTTAACTCAAGGGAGTATAGGGTCTCCTTTAAAAATAAACCACAACAGGGGCGCCTGGGTGGCTCAGTCAGTTGAGCATCCAACTTCGGCTCAGGTCATGATCTCACAGTCTGTGGGTTCGAGCCCCGCGTCGGGCTCTGTGCTGACAGCTCAGAGCGTGGAGCCTGCTTCCAATCCTGTGTCTTCCTCTCTCTCTGCCCCTCCCCCACTCTCACTTTGTCTCACTCTGTCTCTCAAAAATAAATAAATGTAAAAAAAAAAAGTTTAAAAAAATAAATAAAATAAATAAATAAAAATAAACCACAACATAATAAACAATATGATAACTGAGCATGAGCCCATATTCTCAAACCTCTGATGTATATTATTCTCTGATGCTAGAAACAGTGAAGTAAACCTTACATAGAAGAAATAGGCCAAAAATTATGTTGCAGTATTTCCTCTCTAAACTTGGCAAGTAATGGTTTTTACTATGAAACCAATAAAAGCATTTGGTATGATCTGCATCACATCATTATTTTTTCAGTATGCCTTCAAGCTTCTCTAAGTAACATGTGCTATTTGGAAAAGGGAAACATAGTCAAATTTAGTGGCACATAGCCAATGCTATTTTAAAAAAAAATGCTTTTGCCTTTGTACTAGTTGATATCAGGTTGGTGTTGGGATTGGGGGGTTGTCTTTAGGCTAGCAATGTAAGAAGGAGTACTTTGCGGGGTAATAATTTTAAGTTATATAGTTATTTTTCAGTGACCACTTTGAATTAGGCCCTAGGATGTTAATGACTCAGTTCACTTAGAAATTTGAAAATTCAGAGGGTCTTGGGAGAAAAGAAAAGAAAATAATTACCCACTGCTGAAATATTTAGAAATATTAATTGTTTTTTTTTTCCTACAAGGCTCAACCAATTTTATTTCTGTCTCACTGGTGTGTAGTTCATATAATGTTGAGCTAAAATACAGAAAAACTTCATTGGTATAAGCAACAGATACAGGAAAACTCACATATAATGATGATGATGATGATGATGATAATGATGATATATCTAGCAAGTACACAGCATTTATTATGTGCTAGAAATTATTCTAAGACACAGATAGATAGATGCACAGATATATATTAATATTTATATATGGTACATGTATATATGTAGAAATATATACACAGATATAATATAAACATGTATATATAGAAAGATAAGCGGATATATATTTATATATGACACATGTATATATGTAGAGATACATACACAGATATAGTATAAACATAAACACACACAGAGAATGAAACAGAAACAGAGAATGTCTTTACTAAAATTCCAATTCCATATGTGGCAAATACTATTATCTCAATTTCAAAAATAAGAAATCAGCACAAAGTATCAAATTAGCTTTTGTATGATCAAACAGCAAATAAATTCTGGAGGCAGGATTCAAAATCAGAAGCAGGAAGGCCTTGGAGTCTATATGCTGAGTCTCTATACCAAAGTGGACTTCCCTGTTCATTAAGGCCCCAAACTTTTATTAAAAAGAAAAAAATCTGAGCTGTATCCCCTAAATCTACTTTCAAGCAAATAACTGGTTATGTTATTTTTATTGTTTCTCATTGCAAAGTGGCTCAAACAGTTGACAGACTTCAAAGTCTGCCGTACTTGAGTTTGAATCCTGATCAACATATAACTTACTACAAGTATTACTTGGGGTTAATCACTTACTATTTCTGAGCCTCAGTTTCCTCATCTCTAAACAATGAGAAATAATAGTTTCCTTTTACTATTGTATACAGAATTCAGCAAAGATCAGTTTTATCATTTGTGAAGTTCTTGACATAGAGCATAGAAAATGGAAAAGGCAGAATAAATAGCATTATTATTAATATAATTGTTGCCATCATCATCATCATCATCATAACCTTCCTTTGGCATGGTGTTCAAATTTTTAGACAAGTTAATTAATATGAAATAAGCATATCCTAAACATATGGTGAATAATGAATGAGTGTTCATGTTATCTTGCAACATCTTACAGAATATCAACTCTGTTGTATAAACACTCTTACTATTTTAGAGAGTATTAGCCCTACACATTAAATTGAGAAAGTATGCTTGGGATGTGGTTGGGATTTCTTGGGATACTTCATTTGTATTAATACATCAATTTCCAATGTGTACTTACAACCCAGCATTCTTTCACTGGGCCAGGGTTGTATTTATGACTGTATCCATTTGACTTCAGTTTAATCCCTGATAAACTTTTGTAGTTCAGCCCTTATCTTGATCTGAGTCTCCATATCCATCTTTTTCTATGATAAAAGACCTAATAACTTCTATAATTAACTGCACTCAAATGTGTTTAAGGAAAGCTGACATCTAGCACAAGAAACATCTTGTCTTAGAGCCATATTTGAAGAGTGAAGGCCAATTTTCAGAGATTCCAAATTCTTGATTTAGTCTACATGATCTTGAACACCGCTAAAAAATTATAATTCTCTATATGTAAAAAAAAAAAACTACCATGTTAGTGATCCTATTTTAAACATATTTAATATTTAGATTATATTGTAAATGTAGTAACAAAGATATAGTCTTTAATAAGATAAAAGGAGTGTCTCCATAGATTCTTCACAATTTCTTGCTTTTTCATTCTTTTTTTTTAATTAGTGACAGGAAGGATATTGACCTTTAAATGTGAATCTAATAACCCTAAAATCTTATTTGGTTCAACAAACAGTTATATAGTACCTACTAATAAAATTAGTCATTAGTTATTATCCATTTCACATTCAATAGATCTTTTTAATTTTAGAAATGATCCCATAAGGTATCTTATGGGAAATAAGGTATTACCTCCATTAAAAAAAAAAAAAAGAGGGAAACTAAGACCAAACAGATGAATAGTACAAAAGACAGAGAGCTTTCACTGCAAGTAAACCTTGCAGTGCACTGCAGTGGGACACAACCATGAACACAGAAAGCTCTACACAAGGCATGACATAAGCTAAGCTATATAAGCAGAATACTTTGCATTTACACAGTGAGAAGCTCATGATACTGATGGGAGAAAACTAGAAGGAACTGCCCTTTGATACAACTCAAAAGAACAAGTGAAACATCTGAAACTGTGGGAAAGGACTGTTGAGGCAGAAGAAACCATTTAATCAAAGGCGCAAAGATGTGCAAATGTAAGGCAAAATTGGAAATGAGTGGGTCGCCATGTGCAGTTGTCATGTGGAATGTTTGAGGACATCTGCTCTCAAACTTCAGCACACATCAGAATCACTCAGCAGTGGACCCAAAAAATTGTCCATTTCTACTAACAAGTGACAAGGTTATTCTGATGCTTCTGACTCAGGGAGTGCACTTTGAGAACTACTAGTTTAGGGGCATATGAGTTACTAGGTTTACTTCTGAATTGAAATTCATTGCAGAATATAAAGTAATATATTGCTTATAATTTGTAAAACAAGATGTCCAATTTTGGCCTACAGTGTTGAAATCCTATGAATGAAAGTGTAACTGAATATAACTCTGAAAGGCCTATTGAGAAAGGACTTACCACAATGGAGTCAGTAGTTCATATAACTGTATATTCGACTGTCTGCTTAGAGTCCTAAGGATGAAAGTTCTGATAATATTGACATAAGACCACGCTGTTTCTAAGAACAAAAATTAAAGCAGCAAGCAGTGCCCTGGTTGTAGTAACATATCAATTGTTTCTCTAGTCTCTAGACTCCAAATGGAGACTAGAGAAACAAAGCACTGCCATGTGACATATGCCAAAGCGATGCCATGTGAGACCAAAGAAAGGTCTTTGAAGTGTCTCATCTATGTGAAGATCTATTGTAAGTGGTCTATGAATCTGTACACATCCCACAAGTGTGCAACTGAAGTAGATATGGGGGAGTTAAAGTCCACCTCTAATCCCCGTATCCTGATATTCGACATGGAGTCTGGGGTATAGATTTTCCTGCCACAAAATATTCATTTATCCAGATGGTGCATCCTTTTCTAATCTATCATCCCATTTTAAGAGTCTTTTTATTCAAACCCAGTAAGCCAAAGAATTGGGGCCAATTTTTCAGTTCCTGAAATATGAGAAAAAGCAATCACAATCACAACGTGGCTATATGACTATAAGTTACATGACAATACATTACATTACTCTAAGTTACATGGCTGTAAGTGATCTAATTCTTCTGGGCTGCAGTTTTCCAAAACATGAGTTGACATAGTTGGAATAAGTAATCTCAAATGTCCTTTCATCCCTGATATCTCACAATCCTATGTTTTAGGATAAAGGAAGACATAGTATGGAATAGAAAGAAAAAAAAATCATGAGAATTGATGCTGAGCAGATCTGGGTGGAAATCCACATTCAGAAGGTTTTAGATGCACCATTTAATCTCTCTGAGTTTCAGCTTAATCATCTGAAAAATGAGGATAATGATTCTTACTTCATAAGAACAAGTAAAACTGAAGAACAATGAGTTCCAACATAAATATTTTGTTAAAGTCATTGAAGCAAAAAATTGCTTCCATTATTTGTGTGCCCTTGGTAAAATAAAGAACCACACAGAATGAAAAGTCACACATATCCCCATATCAAGTCTCCCCTTTTCCAACCCTGCAAGGTTTAAATCTATAGATAACTTTTTTAAAAAGATAATACAGAAGGAAGGAAGTGATAGAAACAGATGGAAGAAAGGAGGAAAGGATGTAGGGAAAGAGAGATCTTTTAATTCTAGAAGAGAACTCTTTCTCTTTAATCCAAAATGAAAAACTCAAATCATGGCAGTATAAAGATATAGAGACCATATGAAAAGTTACTATAAAAATTAAATTGTCAGTAGATGATAGACAGATAGATGAGATGAAGGTAGATAGATTATATAAAGTATTATCACAAAAGGAACAATCAAGCAGCACAAGAATTATTTAACAGGTATCTCTATAGAGAAAAGATTCAGTATTAACATGTTAAATTCTTGAAAGTGTCCTTCCTTAAAGGGTACGAAGTGCTTTCCTATTTTCGAGGAATACTGGAAACATGGTGGGCACAGAGGGTCAAACCAAATCCTGTTTGAATCTTGATTCCAACACTTGTACTCCACTAATGTGACTTGGGACCGGTTGTTTACACTTTCTCAGCCTTAATTCCCTTACTTATCAAATGTAGATAACACTACCTACTTTTCTAGCAAGTCTTGTTGCTTACTCACATGAAAAAATCAATTGCAACACTCCCAGCCTCGTTTCTGAGCTGTCTCTAAGTATCGCCTCTTCCGAGGCATATCATTAAATATGATAATGTTTGTAAAGTACTTGCACATAGTATTCATTCAATGAATATTACCTTTATTAATATTAAAGTTTTGTATAAAAGTATTTAGGTTACCTTCAGTTAAAGATATTTACAAATGGGTACCATCATTTCAATTACTTTAATACCCTACAATTTTTAACTTTGTGAAATTAATCTAAAATATTTATGTTTCTGGGGAGCCTGGGTGGCTCAGTCGGTTAAGCGTCTGACTTCGGCTCAGTTCATGATCTCGCAGTTCTAGCCCCACATGGGGCTCTGTGCTGACAGCTCAGAGCCTGGAGCCTTCTTTGGATTCTGTGTCATCTGCTCTCTCAGTCCCTCCCCTGCTCATACACTGTCTGTCTTCTCTCTCTCTCTCAAAAATAAATAAAACATTTAAAAATTTATTTAAATAAAATATTTGTTTCCTTCAAAAACTGGTAAAAGTTAAATGAAGATGAAGCATTTTCTACAACTTCGGTTACTTTTCATGGGACAAAGGAGAAACATGGCCATTTCAAGATTCATTTTTTCCATACAAGTCAAATCCTATTACTACCATTTCTCAACATTAGCCAATTTATCCAAGCAAGCAAACATAATAGCATAAGCAGGCCTGCCTAAAACACAAATAAAAGCATCAGTCATCTTTGTGTGAGTGTTGAACATTGTTTTTCAAAAATCCCAAAATGATAATGCCAACAAGTGTCCTTTTATCTTCTCAATACCTGAAATTCTAAATTTTAGTGTTGCTTTGTGTCCAAAGCCAAGATCTCTCCTAATATGTTCAAATACTCCTGAAAAACATACTTTTTAAATATAGTCACTGGTTCTCCATACTCACGCTCATATTCAATCATGATTTTGACCAACTGCCTCCTCTGACATAGCCAGCCTTATAATCCAGCTGATTTTTCCACTCCTTTTTGGCTGTGTACTTAAAATCTAAATGCTAGTCCATTTGAAATGATTGAATGATCATTAATACTACTCAAGCTACAAACTAAACACCCTTTTTATTATTATGAGTAAATATGTAGGCACAGTGTACCGATGTTGAAAAATACAAAAGTTAAAGAAAACCAGTATCACCTTCCACTCAGAATCATCCTACATAAATAGCAACAAAAAGCTCATACCCTACTATTTTCATAAATATTATTGTAACTATTCTAATGAGTGTATAATATGCATTCACATATTTGTACTATAATTAACTTCAATAATTTTTACTGTTGATGCCAATTTTTTAGTATCATAAATGACATGACAAGAAATATAATTATATATGTAAACATGTGAGCATTATACATTATTTTAAAATAGCTTCTTAAGGGGGGAATTCCTGATCCAAGGTTAATAAACAGCACCAACTTTTGGAAAGTATGTCATTTTGCTTCCCAGGAACATTGTATCAATTAACATTAAATAAGATCACTGTTTAAAATATTTCCTTCTAGTAACAGAGTGCCTGATTAGCTCAGTCAGTGGAGCATGTGATTCTTGATCTCAGGGTTGTGAGTTTGAATCCCATCCATTGGGGAGAGAGTAAAATTTAAGAAGTAAATAAAATATTTCCAGTAACATTTACTTTTAGTTTAATAAAAATATAACTAATTAATGTTCATTAAAAAAATAGAAAATACAGGAGAAAATTTGGGGGGGCACCTAGGTGGCTCAGTCAGTTAAGCATCTGACTTTGGCTCAGGTCATGATCTCACAGTTTGTGAGTTCGAGCCCCGCATCAGGCTCTGTGCTGACAACTCAGAGCCTGGAGCCTGCTTCATATTCAGTGTCTCCCTCTCTCTCTGCCCCTCTTCCACTCGCACACTGTCTCCCTATCTCAAAAATAAATAAAAACATTTTTAAGTAAATAAAATATTTCCAATAACATTTACTTTTACTTTAATGGAACTATAACTAATTCATGTTCGTTAAACAAAAATAGAAAATACAGGAGAAAATTTTGGGGGGCGCCTGGGTGGCTCAGTCAATTAAACATCTGACTTTGGCTCAGGTCATGATCTCATGGTTTGTGAGTTCGAGCCCCATGTTGGGCTCTGTGCTGACAACTCAGAGCCTGGAGCCTGCTTCATATTCTGTGTCTCCCTTTCTCTCTGCCCCTCTTCCACTTGCACTCTATCTCAAAAATAAATAAAAACATTAAAATAATTTTTTAAGTAAATAAAATATTTCCAGTAACATTTACTTTTAGTTTAATGCAAATATAACTAATTCATGTTCATTTAAAAAAATTAGAAAATCCAGGAGAAAATTTTTTAAATCTACTAAAAATTTTTACCATTTACAGTGTTGTTCCCCCTTTCACCTTTCACATATTTTTGAAAGACAATTAATAATATACATTTTGGGGGCTCCTGGGTGGCTCAGTTGGTTAAGCACCTGACTCTAATTTGGCTCAGGTCATGATCTCGAGGTTATGGGATTAAGGGCTCTGTGCTAACAGTGTGGAGCCTGCTTGGAATTCTCTCTCCTTCTCTTTCTGTCTCTCCCCCATTCACGCTCACTCTCTCTCAAAATACATAAATAAACTTCAAAGAAAAAAAGAATATGCACTTCCAAGCTCTACTTTTCCTCTTTACATTGTATTATGAGCATTTTCTAATGTTCAATTCTCTGTTTTTCTTCCCTATCTCCATCAACACCACTATCTACCCTGGTGTCCTAATCTGAAACGGAGGAATCACTCTAGATGTGACTTTCTTTTGTCCAACACTAACAGCTGACCAGCCCTCAAATGTCCACCTTTCGAACACCCTCATGAGCCTCAGCTCTCCTCCAACCATATTTCCCCTGTTGTTCTCACTTACGCTGTTGCAAATACCTTCTACCAGCTCTTTCTGTGTCCAGACAAGCCATTTTATATCCCATACTCCATGATGCTGGAGAGTGTTCTTTCTATTGTTGAAATAAAGCCCTGTCAGTCCAAGGATTACAATGATTCATTTAAGATAAAATCCTGCTTTTTCAATGTGACATTGTTCTCATTAACTTCTTTGACTTTAACTTGCCCTCAAGCAATGCCAAACCACTTGCTCTGACTGTGTGTTGCTCTTTCATGAGTACCTAAATTCCGTATTGGAAGCCTCCTATAGGGACTAAGAAAAGGGGTTCTGGCGACACACTGCCTGTATTTCAGTTCTGGCTGAATTGCCCACTGTTGACTTTGGGCAATTCACTTAACTTATTGTGTGCTTCACATATAAAATTAGGATAGTAACAGTGCTTACCTGTGGGATAAGTATGAGGATTGAATGAGTTAATGTTTCTGACATGCTTAGAATAGTAACCAGCACAAGTAAGTGTCACGTGTCTATTAAATAAAGGTTTTTATTTTGCCTATTATACTGCTTCGTTTATACAGCCTGCTTAACTTTGAGATCTCTCCAAAAGTGTTTCTTCTGAAACTACACTGAGATGCTTGCTTCTATGCTTTTACCTTGGTCCTATCACTTTTCACGCAGAGTTGATACTGTCTACATTTGTGACTCCTAAAACAGACAGTTGTCTGAAAGGACAGGTCATTTTTCCTCTCTTCACCACCAGGAGCTAGCACAAAGACTAAGCAACACCCTGCTGGTTGTGGTCTGTCAGTATCTGGTTTGCAATTGAACAGTGTTTTATAACTGGCAGTTTTGACACTTCGCTTGTTCTCTTAATGTACAGTATATTTTCAAGCCCCTAGTTAAAATAGTTTAAGGGCCAAACCTCACATTACAATAAATTACAAACACACAATCTAATTTTAAAAAGGGACTGAGTCAAAATCCACTTTTATCTGGTTTTTTTGCTGTATTTTTTTTCATGAAGTACACAAGTAGCACATCCCACATAATACAGTGCAAATTAACAACCAATAAGCATATTTCTGAGATCACAAATTATAGCGATCAGAACTGACTACAATGAGAAGATGTGAAAGAAAAAAAAAAGGACTCAGACCTTACTTTAAAAGATTCTGGGGCTCCCTTTGGCTTCAGAACACACATCTACATGATTATTTAGAAACACCTAAAGTCCTGTAACAGGCTATAATTCAAAGAATAAGCACAGTAAGACAATGTAGGGTCCACAGGCATAAAAAGGCCATAAATGGAATGAGCAGGACAGATTCAGCTCATCAAGCAAATAGTTTAGGAGAAGTGAGATTTAATCCAGATTACAAAGACAGACAACTGTACAAGAATTTTAACAAGAGAAGGCTAAAACAGCTAAGGGAGATGAATAGCACACTCAAAATCATGAAAGTGGAAATAAGACGGATGAACTTGAAAGCTTTTTGGAGGATGTAGAGCAATTGGCAAATTCTCTCTGCCTGAAAGTCTATCAGAAAATGAAATAGGTGAGTAGGCTATAAAGCCTGGACATTTTCCACCTAAGTCTTCAATTAATATGAGGTTAAAACACTTCGCAAATAAAGATGTTATAAAATATATTCTTATAACTCCACTAATGTTGCTATTAAGTTTATGACAACAATAATAGTAGTAAGTAATACCATAATAATATCATAACAATGGATTATAATGAAGATTATGAAGATTACCATTATATTAGTAGACTAGGGGAAATAAGATTAGAGGACAAATATAGATATCCTAGATTATGTCATTTATATACTTGAAAAACAGAACGCCCGGGTATCTAAAAAGAATTATCCCAAAGAATATGCTATTCCTTTCCTAATAAAAAGAACTTCAAAGGAAAATAAATAAATTCCAAAGTCTTTTTGGTCTCCAAGTCGCTCTTATACAAGAGGAATTTGATGAGTTAAGTACAAATGCATAAGAAACATGTGGATTACATTTTCTTTAAAAATACACAAGGGCTTAAAAATTAGGGAGAAAAAGTGTTTGGCACAATGCATTTTTCATGAAGCCAAACCAAAAACATTCAAGACAGTTTCAGATTGTAGTATGACCTTCAGCATTGTTGTGTTTATGTCTCTTAAAGTAATCTAAAAATAAACACTATTTTAAGTGGGAGAACTGAGGCAATAAAATATTCACCAAGATATAGATTTAAATGAACAATTTCTTAAAAGTTTTGCTGAGTTTCTCTCTCTCTGTCTCTCTTTTTAATAATCCACCATCCAGAGATGCTCAAACAAATGCCCACCATATGTGTCATACTCTGTGTCTATTCCATTATTTCTTCATAATGTTTCTGGTTCACGTAGTAGAGGAGACAACATCTGAATATGTGTAAGAAAAATGTCAACCCTCCCCTAGTGGTAGGATTAACTTAACCACAACTTGTGATCTTCAATTGGTTCAAATGTATTCTCAATTTGAGTCATTTTTTAATACTTTTGGCCTGTGCTTTGTTCCAATTTCTGCCTATATATTTATTGCAAAGACACTTTCTGAGATGATACTTCGTCCCTCTAAATAGGCAGGAATGAAACTTGAACAACTGGGTTGAGCTGTACTGGTGGGTGAACTGAGGTGATGGGACACATCCTCACAGGCAGTGTCCATCCTAATGGCCTGCAACAACAAGTGGAAAGAACAATGAAGTAAGAATGTGAAAATTGGTGTTTTTATTTTTGGCCTTTGCTGCTGGCTCACCAGGGGCCTCTATCTGAGCCTAGTGTTTCAGTGATTTGGCGCTGGTGTTTTGTTCTTGAACCAGAGGTAGTGTAATGAACATTTTCCATTCCTCAAATTACTCTTCATCATGCATTATCCTCATCTCCTTCATACTTTTCATACCAAGCATGAAGTCTTGTCAATGATTGCTTTGCATCTTTCCTCAAAGACATCCTTTCCTTTTTCTTTCCATTATCACCTTCCAAATGGCTTTTATCTCCCTACTCCTAAACTGCAGTTATAAAAAGTGAGAAATCACCAGATATATGTCTTTGACTTCAAGTATGTCTCCATAGCCCATGGACAAGCATATATTTCTAAGGCAGACTTTTTTATTCTATGACTTTTTTACTCAATGATCTTCAAGAATATCCTATTGCTCAAAAGCAAAACTCTTAAACCAGAATAGTAGAAAGCAGTATTTACTCAAATGTTTGTTGAAAAAATGAATGTATTCTTCTCATGTACAGCCCTCTAAAACCTATCTCCAAACCACCTCCACTACTTTTTGAAGCACACTAAGTCTCTGGTAGACAGAATGGTTCTCCAAAGATGTCCAAACCCTAATCCTGGAAGCGAATGAATATGTTATGTTACATGGCAAAAGAGGTTTCGCTGATGTAATTAAGATTACAGATTCTAAAATATGAAAGATAACCTGGATGATGCAAGTGTTTCCAATCTAATCATGCCAACCTTTATAAGCAGAAAAACTTTTCTGGCTGGAGGCAGAAAAAAGGTGGCAGAAGGCAAAGTAAGGGATATGTGACAGAAGGGAAAGTCAGAGGGGTTCCAAGCATGAGCATATATCATGTGCCCTTGCTCACTCTTAGTTACAGGGACACACATGGAAGGACCTGGAGAGGTCAGGAGCAGCCCCATTCACACAGTCAGCAAGGAAATGGGGATCTCAATTCTATAACCACATTGGAACTGGATTCTTCCAAAAACATGTGTGAGTTTGCAAACACAGATGGTCCCCAATTTATGATGGTTTGACTTATGATTTTCCTACTTTACCATGGTTCAAAAGTGATTCACATTTAGTAAAAACTGTATGTGAAATTTTAAATTTTGATCTTTTCCTGGGAAAGCTATATGCAGTGCAATACTCTCCTGATGCTTGCCATGAGCAGAAGTTCCCAGTCAACCATGTGATCACAAGAGTAAACAACTGATACACATACAATCATTCTCTTTTTCATTTTCAGTGCAATATTCAATTAATTACATGAGATATGTAACAATTTCACGAGGTTTTGTGTTAGATGATTTTGCCCAACTGTAGACTAATGCAAGTGTTCTGAGCACATTTAAGGTAGTCTGAGTTAATTTATGACTTCAGTATGTAGGTGTATTAATTCATTTTTTTCTTATAACATTTCCAAGTTACAGTGTGTTTATCGGGACATAACTCTATTGTAAGTTGAAGAAGATCTATAGATTCTTCCCAGCAACTCCTGATAAGACCAAGTTGGCCAACATCTTTATTTCAGCTTTGTGAAAATACTAAATCCCAGAGGAGAGAAATAGGCCAACTTGAAATAACTGTAAGATAATAAATGTATGTTGTTTTAAGCTAAGCTTTTGGTTGTTACAGTAGCAACAAAAAGCTAATATACTCTCAAAAATGTTTTGCCTGGGAAACAAAAGCAAAAATGAGCTATTGGGACCCCATCAAGATAAAAGCTTCTGCACAGTGAAGGAAACAATCAACAAAACTAAAAAGCAACTGACGGAATAGGAGAAGATATTTGCAAATAACATATCAGATAAAGGCTTTGTATCCAAAATCTATAAAGAACTTATCAAACTCAACACCCAAAAAACAAACAACCCAATTAAGAAATGGGCAAAAACATGAACAGACACTTTTTCCAAAGAAGACATCCAGGTGGCTAACAGACACATGGAAAGATGCTCACCATCACTCATCATCGAGGAAATACAAATACAAATCACAATAAGATATCACTTCACACCTATCAGAATGGCTAAAATGAACAAGTTAGGAAACAACAGATGTTGGTGAGGATGCAGAGAAAGGGGAACCCTTGTGCTATTGTTGGTAATGCAAACTGGGGCAGCCACTCTGGAGAAAAGTATGGAGGTTCCTCAAAAAATTAAAAATAGAACTAGTCTATGACCGAGAAATTGCACTACTAGGTATTTATCCAAAGGATATATAAATGTTGATTCGAAGGGGCACATGCACCCCAATGTTAATAGTAGCACTATCAACAAGAGCCAAATTATGGAAAGAGCCCAAATGTCCATTGACTGATGAATGGATAAAGAAAATATGGTATGTATGTATATACATAATATCCACATTTTAAAATTTTTTTCAAATGTTTTTTATTTATTTTTGAGACAGAGAGAGACAGAGTGTGAGTAGGGGAGGGGCAGAGAGGGAGCAAGACACAGAATCCAAAGCAGGCTCCAGGCTCTGAGCTGTCAACACAGAGCCTGATACGGGGTTCAATCTCATGCACCGCTGGACACTTAACCAACTGAGCCACCCAGGTGCCTCCATAATATCCACATTTAAATGGACATTGTGAGTATAAATGAGATCATGGATATAAGGGAAATGCTTCTTATTGTTCCCTGTGCCACATGCCCTTGGGTCAATCTGAGCTGCATATGTCATAGACAGAGAACATCACACTTATCACATCCCATATGAAACATCAGCCACATTCATTGCTTCTCTCTTACAGCAACTCAGACAATACTGGCAAAGCAGCCCAGAAATGTAGTTAATGTCCATGGATGAACCCAGTGGAGCTCAGGGGTTGGCGATGAAGGTCCTAGGCTTGGGTTCTGCATTCAGAAGTGTCTTCCATACTGTTCTTTAGAGAGATTGAGGCTCACAGTGGGATGCATCCCAGTTGTTTTCAGTAAGATTGAGTCTCAGTTGTTCTCAGTAGGAATAAGTTTTTGTTTTTTGTTTTCCTTTTCCTACATTATTTTTCTCATCCCTTCATTTCTGTTTCTAGGAATTGCCTTCCAAATACACTACAGTTTAATAAGTCCTTGTCTAAAGATCTGCTTTTGGCATCACATTCACTAATCATCTTACCTGCTTTGGAATGGGATTAGGGATAGAAGAGAGAGAAAACTATCACTAATGGAGTAGTTCTAATGTTTAAACTGTATAGGGACAATGTAAGGACAATTTTAAAGATCATGGAATTAACTAACTTTTTATTTGCATTGGAAACTTTGAAGAAGTAAAATGATAGCCTGAAATCAGCTACCTATAAACTCAGAGAATGCTGGGGAAGCCAGAAGATTTTCATGGAAATTTTTTTTAAAGATCTTCATTTCCAACAACTAGTAGTGGACTTTACTGAAATTCATTCCTGAGTTTTAATAGTAAAGGTAGAAAAAACACAGGGAAAACAATATTTGGCCTTAGTGGGTCTTCCATACTAAAATATGGCCAAGATACACAATATATAAGAACCTGAGATCTAGCAATACTTTGTGTATCCAAGAAGGTATGTGTTAGTGTGGAGAACATTAACATCTTTGAGAAACGCAGTGCGACTGTCCTCTATAGAACAAAAATAACAGGAAATGGTGATTCCATGAGAGAGAAGCTTCTAGTGTCAGTGAAGATGACAAAGTTCCAGAACAGCAAAGGCCAGGTGGTGGCAGAAGCAAAGTAAGCATAATTACTATAAAACACAGCAATTCTAATGTGGCACAAAAGAAGCCTTTCACCTGTAGTGTTCTGTTCTGATTGATGGCTAAGAGACGGTGGCATGTCTAGGAGTGAAATAAATGAGCAGCCAACAGGGTGTTGCTTGATTTGTAGAGAAATCTCAAGGCTTCTCCTAACTTGTATAACAACAACAAAATCACTATTCCTTGCTCAATGTCCAAATCTGAGCTAGCCCCAGATACAGGACCTGGTGAATAAAATGAAGATAATTCTCTTGAGGAAAGACTGTGCTATGCCACCAAAAGCATATACAATAAATTTTACATTAAACTCTCCTTGAAAAGACCTCTGGCCTTGTACCAGAGTAATGGTGTATTGAGAAAAATGAATATCCAAGAACTTTCAAGAGATGTTGAAAACTAAGCCCTACTTAATACTGAAATTAAAGTGACCTTAATCCCTGTACATTCTTGCAAGAACAATTTCAAGTAGCTCCAGAGAACTTGTGGAAGTCATTTGAAATTAGGAGATGGCTAACCAGGAAAGAAAACAATGGTTTTAACTCTGTTAATCAGAGGTCTGTTAATCTCTGAATGTGGCCAGGTTTTGTCCTTACTTCACTTACTGGATTTCTGATCTAAACCTATCTTGCATTGTATTTAATCATTCCATGGATTCACCCTGTGGTCATTTGCCAAGACCCTAAGTTTTGATCCAATCATAAGTATGTAGAAACTGGTAGAATCTTTATATTAGATTTCTGATCTGCAGAATAAGAGATGTTCTGGTGAAATATAAAGAGCAAACTTGAGGTCACCCACCAATCCTCAGTCACAGTAGTGAGTTAGAAGTGATATTGTATTTAAGGTGGAAGTATGTGATCACAGGATCATAGACAATTTGATGGCCAAAATGCCAGCATGGGGAAGATATCTTATATGGTTAGGGCACTACCTTCTATGATGCAGTATTCATATTTAATCAGCAGCTATTATAGGATGCCTTTACCCAATACTAGAACACACAGATGTGGAAATCAAACACTGAAAGAAGTATTGACAACTACCACTATTTCCCCCAGTGACTCACTGGGGAGCGTGTGCTGCTCACTCCTGTAACACTGGACTCTGCGGAGTTTAAGGTCTTGAACCCCTGTTGGAAAATGTTTCTTTTAGGAAACATACTAAGGGCTCCTCCAAAGCTAGAACTTCAGCTTTTGAGTAGTCAGTCTTAGCTCCTCATGGCTCTAGACCAGCAGGTAAATAAAAGAATTAGTAATTTGACAGCATTATTGACTCTGATTATCATTAATTTCTAGGGTTGCTGCCACATAATAAAAGCACGGAGGAATGTATTGGGCCCTGGGGTAGGGGGCAGGGAGTGGATCACTGTAGTATCTGGTAGTGTCTCTATGCTCAGTAATAACAGAAAAGAAAAAAGGCATTTACTGCAACAATTTCCTGATAAGGGGCCCTGCAACCAAAGACTGAGACACCTAAGGAACGAAGGACTGGGTTTCTTTTTCAGATAAGGAGCTTATATACCAACTGGAGAGCTGGCTAAGTGTGAAAAGACTCTAGAATTGGTGGTAGAAAAGGGAGACAATGTCAGTAATAGACTTGATACCCACTACTATAGCTAGCTTCACTAAACTTGTTTTAAATTCTTTATTTCAATATGTTGTGGCCAGCCATAATTTTGAAGGGTTATTAAAAAGTCGAACTTAGTGTGAGGCAGTAACATTTCTGAGCAGTGAATAGGGTTGCTGTAATAGACAATGTTGAGGCTCTGTGTTAAGTTCCCCTAAACAAACCTACAATTTATCTGGACTTGCGGAGTTCAGTCATTTGGGTAGTCATTGGGTAGCATCCTACTGCAAGTACCTGTTTCTCTTCTTTTCTGCTTTTGTGGAAGTTACAGGAAGCTCATTCACTGCACACAGGACAGCTAGGGAGTGTGAGATAATTAATGCCCCTGAAACACAACCCTCAACAATGGACAAGAGTTATAACAAAGACTCCAGCTTCCTATCGTTCAGAGAAACAATTCTAAGATTCCCCAGTAGGACTAAGCCCTGATTGTCCACAGTAGTAACTTACTTTGTATTGGCATATCTTCCTGCCATATCTCATTCAGCCTACTTTTCTGTATAGTCAGTCTACTTCCACTACTTCTATAGTAGTTGTAGCAAACATGGCGTGTCCATAGGTCCCTTCTTCTCAGGGATATAGGCAGTTGGTTAAATCTTAAGAGAAATGTCTGCCCCTTGCTGTACACCAAATTCTTCCCAGGAACCCCTACCTGAATGCAATGTGCTTTTAAACATGTAAATCCAGCATAGTCAAACCTGGAATAAAACTTCTGTTTAAGAAGAAGGCAGGGTTTCAACTTTGGGGATTATAAAATTCCAGATTCAAGGTAACTTCTAATTGATTCTATTTAAAACAGAACCACTTATCTCAAGAAAATGAACTTGAATAAAACCCTAACTAGGTGAGAGTATGAGTAGGCATGCTGTGATTAATTGATATGAAACATAATCATTTTATCAGACTAGATATGCCCAATGAATAAATATGAATAGTTAGAACCTTTTGTAAAACTTCTGAGGAAATAATCTATTTTTAAATATGTTATTTTTGCATATATTAGACTCAAAGACTGTATAAAAGAAGTCCTAGGATTATAGAATATTAAACAGGAAGTCCCATAGAGAATGTCCAATGTCATCCTCTGTCTGCTTTTTCATCCTATCAGCTCAAGAAAAGCAGTGCAGTATTAAGATCAACCCAGAATCTGGAAGCAAATCACCTTGGTTCAAGTCCTGGCCGTGACAAAGCTACCCAACTTCTCCATCTACCAGTTTTTCACCTGTGCAATGGGGGTGATAATATGAGTAGCCAATTACAGGGCTATTGGAAAATTGAATGACTTAATACATAGGAGATCTTAGAAGAATTTGTCACACACTAAGAACACAATAAATTTTATTATTTGTGTTTGGTTTTCTTCCTTCAACAACTATTTATCACATACTTACTGGATGCAATCATTGACTAGATACTGGAAATATAAGGATGACTATCATGGTCTCTGTTTCCAAGATGGTGAGAATCTGAGAATAGATGAACACAAGAGTACATAGAACAATGGTACAATGAACAGAATGAACAGATTTCCTTGGAGCAGTCTTTACAGATGAGAGGATATTTTAACTAGCTCTTGAAAGCTAAGTAAGAGCTATATGGGAAGTTGTTCCTGCTGCTGCTGCTGCTGCTGCTGCTGCTGCTGCTGCTGCTAAGGAATAGTAATTATTAATATAACCTTTACTTAGGGTTTAACATTTACTGGGTCCATATAATAGATCAGATAATTTGTAATATCAATATGTATTATTTTGTTTAATCATCAGAAAGATCCAATGAATTTAGTTTCATTTTTATCTCTAGCCTTGAATTTAGGAAGCTTAGGCCCAAAGAGATAATGACATTTTTCCAAGGTCACTGAGAGAAAATATGGCAGAGCTGCAAAGTGACCAGGGGCAGAAATGCATTTTAAGCATTGAGACAAACAGTGGAGAGCACACCTAATTATGAAATAGCAAGGCATGACCCGAATGAGAAAAAATTCAGAGTGGCTTGAGTACTGAGTACTTGAAATGTTAAAGATGATGGTAGGGGGTGAAGAGTCTTGAATATTTTGCTAAAAGCTAGAATGTAATACAGAAGAACCCAGTAGGAAAGAAGACTGTGGAAGTTTATGAGGGGAGAAACAAGAGTAATTGCTACTGTTTACCTAGAAATTTGCATCCATCCATGTAAAATTCTTAACAATATACTAGCAAACTGAATCCAACAATACATTAAAAGAACGATTCACCACGATCAAGTGGAATTTACTCCTGGGCTTCAGGAGTGGTTCAATATCTGCAAATCAATACATCACATTAATAAAAGAAATGATAACAACCACATGATTCTCTCAATAGATGCAGAAAAAGCATTTGACAAAATATAACATCCTTTTATGATAAAGCCCTCAAGAGGGTATGGATAGAGGGAACATACTTCAAGATTATAAAGACCATATATGAAAATCCACAGCTAATATCATCTTCATGGGGAACAACTGAGAGCTTTTCCCCCTAAGGTCAGGAACATGACAGAGATATCCACTCTCACCAGCGTTGTTCAATATAGTGTTGGAAGTCCTAGCCTCAGCAATCAGACAACACAAAGAAATAAAACGCATCCAAATCAAACTTCACTCATCACAGACAACATAATACTCTACATGGAAAACCCAAGACTCCACCAAAAAAGTGCTAGAACTGATACATGAATTCAGCAAAGACACAGGATATAAGATCAATGTACAGAAATTGGTTGCATTTCTACACACCAATAGTGAAGCAATGGAAAGAGAAATCAAGGAATCTATTCCTCTTACAATTGCCAAAAAAAAAATCATAAAATACCTAGGAAAAAAAACCTAACCAAAGATATAAAAGATCTATACACTGAAAACTATAGAAAGCTTATCAAGGAAATTGAAGAAGACACAGAGAAATGAAAAAGCATTTCATGCTCATGAATTGGAAGAACAAATATTGTTAAAATGTCAATACTACCCAAAGCAACCTGTACATTCAATGCAATCCTTATCAAAATAACACCAGCATTCTTCACAGAGATAGAACAAACCATTCTAAAATTTGTACGGAACCAGAAAAGACCCCGAATAACCAAAGTGAGGTTGAAAAGAAAACCAAATCTGGAGGCATCACAATTCCAGACTTCAAGCTGTATTACAAAGCTGTAATCATCAAGACAATATGGTACTGGCACAAAAACAGACACATGAATCAATGGAACAGGATAGAGAACTCAGAAATGAACCCACAAATATATAGCCACGTAATCTTCAACAAAGCAGGAAAGAATATCCAATGGAAAAAATACAGTCTTTTCAGCAAATGGTGTTGGCAAAACTGGACAGGACATGCAGACGAATGAAACTACACCACTTTCTTACACCATACACAAAAATAAACTCAAAATGGATGAAAGATCTACATGTAAGATAGAAAACCATCAAAATCCTAGAGGAGAAAATAGGCAGCAACCTCTGTGACCTTGCACAGCAACTTTTACTAGACATGTCTCCTGAGGAAAGGGAAATAAAAGCAAAAATGAACTATTGGGACCTCATCAAGATAAGTTTCTGAACAGCAAAAGAAACAATCAACAAAACTAAGAGGTAATTGACGGAATGGGAAAATATATTTGCAAATGACATATCAGATAAAGGGTTAGTCTCCAAAATCTACAAAGAACTTACCAAACTTAACACCCAAAAAACAAACAACCTGATTAAGAAATGGGTGGGGCGCCTGGGTGGCGCAGTCGGTTAAGCGTCTGACTTCAGCCAGGTCACGATCTCGCGGTCCGGGAGTTCGAGCCCCGCGTCGGGCTCTGGGCTGATGGCTCAGAGCCTGGAGCCTGTTTCCGATTCTGTGTCTCCCTCTCTCTCTGCCCCTCCCGCGTTCATGCTCTGTCTCTCTCTGTCCCAAAAATAAATAAATGTTGAAAAAAAAATTAAAAAAAAAAAAGAAATGGGCAAAAGAGGGGCTCCTGGGTGGCTCAGTGGGTTAGACATCTAACTTTGGCACAGATCATGATCTCACAGTTTGTGGGTTTGAGGCCCATGTCGGGCTCTGTGCTGATAGCTCAGAGCCTGGAGCCTGCTTTGGATTCTGTGTCTAACCTCTCTCTCTGCCCCCTCCCCCACCCCAATCACACTCTGTCTCTTTCTCAAAAATAAATAAGCATTAAAAAATAATTAAAAAAAGAAAAAAAAAGAAATGGGCAAAGACATGAACAGACATTTTTCCAAAGAAGAGATCCAGATGGCTAACAGACACATAAAAAGATGCTCACCATCACTCACCATCAGGGAAATACAAATCCAAACCACAATGAGATATCACCTCACACCTGTCAGAATGGCTAAAATAAATAACTCAGGAAACAACAGATATTGGTAAGGATGCAGAGAAAGGGGAACACTTTTGAACTGCTTGTGGGAATGCAAACTGGTGCAGCCACTCTGGAAAACAGTATGGAGGTTCCTCAAAAAATTAAAAATATGACCCAGCAATTGCACTACTTGGTATTTATCCAAGGGATACAGGTATGCTTTTTTGAAGGGGCACATGCACTCCAATGTTAATAATAGCACTATCAACAATAGCCAGAGTATGGAAGGAGCCCAAATGTCCATCGATGGATGAATGGATAAAGAAGATGTGGTATATATATACAATGGAGTATTACTTGGTGATCAAAAAGAATGAAATCTTGTCATTTGTGACAATGTGGATGGAACTAGAGGGTATTATGCTAAGTGAAATAAGTCAGTGAAAGGTATATACACTAATATTTCACTCATATGTGGAATTTAAGTAACAAAACATGAACATAGGGAAGGTGAAGGAAAAATAAGATAAAAACAGAGAAGAAAGCAACTATAAAAGACTCTTAAATATAGAGAGCAAACTGAGGGTTGCTGGTGGGGTGTTGGGGGGGGGGGCTGGGCTAAACAGATGATGGACATTAAGGAGGGCACTTGCTGGGATGAGCACTGGGTGTTATATGTAAGTGATGAATGAGTAAATTCTACTCCTGAAACCATTGTTATACTATATGTTAACTAACTAGGATTTAAATAATATTTTTTAAAAAATTAAGAAAAAGAAATTTACATCCATGCTTTCTCTCACTTAATTATCCCCAAATCTATAATTATGTAATTGTAGCCTCGTTTGTATGACAGAAAGAAAGAAAGAAAGAAAGAAAGAAAGAAAGAAAGAAAGAAAGAGAGGAAAGCAAGCAAGCAAGCAAGAAAGAAAGAAAGAAAGAAAGAAAGAAAGAAAGAAAGAAAAAGAAAAGAAGCTTACATTTAGAGATTGAATCACTTTCCTAAAAATTATGGAAAAGAAAATGATAATAGTTATCATAGCAGTAATATTTTACAATAAGAACGTGACCTTAAATTTTGTCATTGAAGAGAAAAATAAAGATTTGTTTGATTTATTGAGTTTTCATAAAAGGGCTTTGATAAAAAGGGCTAAACTAGGTATTTTGCAATAATTAAAGTAAGCATCCATGTTCTCCTGAGGTTAGTACCGGAGGGACCATGCCAATGTGGTAAGTGGAAGAACACTTTGCTCTGACGCTGAAGGTTGGTCAGAGGCTAGAGGGAGGGAGAGAAGGAGATAGACTTGTGTCTCAGTATTTCCTCTCTGGGTTTGACCTGAGGATGAGGAAAGTCTATTACATAATTTAAAGAGAGCACCAAATTCAGGGACTGTGACTCACTTCTTCAGTTGAGATCATTTGAGTGGAATCACTATGCTCTATAAGCTGTGCTAACATGAGGTAGCTCAATCCAGTAAAGAAGGTGGAAGAGCATAGTAAGAGAGGAACATGGTTGACACTCTCTTGGTTTTGCCATAGTTCTATAGTGGGGAGACCACATTGGAAGTCACCAGGTCTATGAGCACCCTTACTCTAGTAGGATGAGTTAAACTTGTGTTGGGGCGCCTGGGTGGCTCAGTCGGCTGAGTGTCCGACTTCGGCTCAGGTCATGATCTCACAGCTCGTGAGTTCGAGCCCCACGTCAGGCTCTTTACTGACAGCTCAGAGCCTGGAGCCTGCTTCTGCTTCTGTGTCTCCCTTTCTCTCTGCCCCTAACCCACTCGCATTCTGTCTCTGTCTCTGTCTCTGTCTCTGTCAAAAATAAATAAACATTAAAAAAAATTAAAAAAAAAAAACAAAACAAAACTTGTGTCAAAGCCAGGAAGAGGCAGGGACAAGAATTATATCTCTTAACCAGCTAAAACTGAGGGTAAACTAAGGGAGATAACTATGCTCTGGAAGGACTGTCACAGCCAAAATTCAAAATCTCAAACTTTAGTTTCCAAAGCATGTAGGTGGCCCAACTATGAAGTGGGCAAGATTGGCAGAAAAAAGATCAGGTAGTGCAAATGTAAGAAAAAGAGGGAGACCAGAGGAGGCCAAACCAAAATAAGACAAAATTAAGAGTCACCATGAAGAAGTTACATGAAGGACATGTGCTCCTTCTATTTTGAGCACCTTGAGTCTGACACCTTAGACCCTTTGACCATCCTGACACATTCTTTCTTCTATTTTGAAAACCCAATTTCCTAGCAAATGAAGTAGGAGGAGAAGAGCTGAACCTAGTTTCCATTTGCTTTCATTGTTCTTTGTTCCTGTTTTTGTCTTTCATTCTTTTTCTGCCCTTTGTTGTTTTAACTGAACATTTTATATGATTCCATTTTTTCTCTATTCTTTAGCATATCAGTTACACTTTTTCTATAACTTTTTTTTAGTGGTTGCCCTACAATTTGTAATATTCATTTACAAATAATTCAAATCTTTTTTTCAAAATTTTTTTTCAACGTTTATTTATTTTTGGGACAGAGAGAGACAGAGCATGAATGGGGGAGGGGCAGAGAGAGAGGGAGACACAGAATCGGAAACAAGCTCCAGGCTCTGAGCCATCAGCCCAGAGCCTGATGTGGGGCTTGAACTCCCGGACCGCGAGATCGTGACCTGGCTGAAGTCGGACGCTTAACCGACTGCGCCACCCAGGCGCCCCTCAAATCTTTTTTTCAAATAACACTATGTCATTTCATGAGTAGTGTGAGTACCTTAAAATAACAAAATATTCCTAATTTCTTCTTTCCATCCCTTGTATCATTAACATCATTCATTTCACTTACATATAAGCATACTTAGCAAATATGCATATGACTCATATATAAACACGCATAATTGAAACATTGTTGCTATTTTGGGGGAAAACATTATCTGTTAGAGCAAAGAATAAGAAAAAAAGTGTTTACCTTCATTTATTCCTTTTTCAATGCTTTTCTCCCCTTTACATAGATCTGAGTTCTTGACCTATATGATTTTCTTTTCCTGAAGAGTTTTTGTGTATTTGTTTTGTTTTGCTTTTAACATCTCTTGTGAGACAGGTCTATAAGCAACAAATCTTCTCAATTTTTGGTCAATGGAGAAAGTCATTATTTCTTATTCAGTTTTGAAGGATAATTTTATTGGGTATAGAATTGTAGTTTGGTGGGGTTTTTTTTTTTGCTTGTTTTTTGTTTGTTTTTTGTTTTGTTTCCCCCCTCTCAACACTTTAAATATTTCATTTCACTCTCTTCTTGGTTGCATGGTTTCTGGGAAGAAGTAGGATGTAATTCTTATCTTTATTCTTCTGTAGTTAAAGGTGCTTTTCCCATCTGGCCTCTTCTAGGACTTTTTCTTTCATCATTGATTTTCTGTTATTGGAAAATGATATGCCAAGGTGTAGAGGGTTTTTTTTTGTTGTTTGTTTGTTTTATTTTGTTTTGTATTTCATGTTTTTGTTTGTTTGTTTGTTTTTGGTGTTTATCTTGCTTGGTGTTTTCTGAGTTTCCTGGATCTATGGTTTGTGTTGGATGTCTGACAATCATTATTTTTTCAAATACTTCTTGTGTTCCTTGCTCTTTATTTCTTTCTGATACTCCTGGTACATGTATGTTACACCTTTTTTTAGTTTTTTTCACAGTCCTTGGGCATTTTGTTCTGTTTTTCTCGGTTTTTGCTTTATCTGTTTTTGAGGAGTTTATTGATATGTCTCTTAGGTCAGAGATTCTTTCCTCAGCTGTATCCACTCTACTAATAAGTTCATCAAAGGCTTTTTTCATTCCTATTTCCATGTTTTTGATGTCTAGAATTTCCTTTGGGTTCTTTTTTAGGAATTCCATGTCTTTGCTGCTACTGCCCATCCGTTCTCTCATGCTGTCAACTTCACCCATTAGAGTCTTTATCATAGTAATTGCAGTTGGTTTAAATTCCGGGTCTGATCATTCCAACATCCCTCCGATCCCATGTCTGGTCTTGATGCTTGCTCTACCTCTTCAAATTGTGTTGTTTTTTTTTTTTAATTTTTTAACATTTATTTATTATTGAAAGACAGAGAGACACAGAGTGTGAGCAGGGGAGGGGCAGAGAGAGGGGGAGACACAGAATCTGAAGTAGGCTCCAGGCTCTGAGCTGTCAGCACAGAGCCTGACGCGGGGCTCGAACCCATGAACTATGAGATCATGACCTGAGCTGAAGTCGGTTGCCCAACCAACTGAGCCACCCAGGCGCCCCCCCCCCCTTTTTTTTGCCTTTGATATGATTGTGATTTTTCTTGAGAGCTGGACAGGACATCCCAAGCAAAAGGAACTGCTGTCAGTAAGCCTTTAGCAATGTAGTGCTGAAGTGCAGGGAAGGGGCAACTTTCTTCATTCCTAGGATTGGATCTTAATCTTTTAGTGAGGCTATGCCTCAGGGCTGTGAGCTTCAGTTAAGAGTTTCTTATTGAAACCCTTTCCTCTCCCGTTGGGTGAAACAGGGTAAGTCAAGTGGGCAGGAGTTAAGTATTTCCCTTCTTCTACAGGAAAGACTAGAGGAATTGAAGTTGGGTATTCCCCATCCCCAGGTCAGTTAGGCTTTGATAAAACCCAAACAGGTTAGGGTCTGGTTAACTAGTTTCCCCTGAGGGCATGGCTTGCTAAGAAAAACAGAGTGCTCTGGTTTAATTCAAATGGTTCCTCCCCCCCCCCCCCCCCCACTGCGGGAAGCCTGAGGGGATTTTTCTGGATAGTTACTGTGGGAATCTGACCAAGCTCCTAAAGGTAAATCTTACAATATGTTGAAGGCCCCTCACTCACTGAATAGTCCTGGAGTTTTGAACTCAGACTTTTCCACCACACGGAGCCTCCAGTAATCCATCCATTGCAGTTCCGGCTTTCCTGCCCCAGCAGGGGTTCCTCCAGTGGTTTCAGCTTATGGACGTCTGCTCCTGTCAGCCAAGATTGCCTGTATTTGCCTGTTTCTCCAATCTTGGGAGCAGCAGTTTGCCCTGTGTTCTATGCTCTCTTGGGGATGCAAGAGAGTTGTTGATTTTTCAGTCTGTTCAGCTTTTTACTTGTTGTAGGGATGGAGTAGTGACTTGCAATTCCCTTACCTGCACAACTGGAAACTGGGAGTCCATCCTTGCTCTCTTCCAGTGTGCCATCCACCTCAGGAGAGCAGGATCACTACGTGCATGCATGTTTGTGGACGAAAGAAAAAAAAAATCACAACAACAAAGTCTTTTTCAGGCTCTTCAAAATTAGAAGGTAACTTGAATATTATGGCATTCAAGAGGGCCTTCTGGCTGGAAATTGGTAAGGGGGAGCAAGAGAGGACACTCCGTCCTCCTTTTTGCAATAGATTTCTGGCCAACCAGGAGCATAAAGAGGAAGAAACCTTGGGGCAGTACCACCAGAAAATTGCAGCAGAGTTGATGTTGCCCTCATTGCCTATTCATCAGCTCTCACAGATAGCACCAGATCAAAATGCTGAGAGTATAAAATTTTATATTCCAGGGTTTGTTTGGAAATAAATGCCTGTTTGAAATACATATACCAATAAAATCTGATAGAAATGTGATACAAAAATCCCTTTGGTATTGTTAGAATTGGAGGCATCACATTAGATACACCTTCTATGGAAGAAACGTGTTGCAAAAAATCTATATTGGGCACTTAAGATGGAGAAAGTATCAAAAAAAATGTATCAGGGGTCAGAAAATGGGAGGCTACAAATAGCTAAACAAGAGTAGGCTGAAGAATCATTGGTTGGTGGGAATTCAGTTCCTTTGTTTTGTTCGAAAAAATATTTCCAGGAACTGCAAATAATGTTGAAACTTCCACAAGTCTCAACTGAAAGCCAAAAGTTTATATAAATGGTTGGACCATTTCGACTGTGGCAGATTTTGCAATTACGCTATCAGGCATGTTCTTTCTAACTCCCTGGCCAATAAATACTAACAGTAGGTATAAAAAGGAGCAAGCTTGTAAAAGAATTTAAAATTTTCTTTCCCATTCCCTAAACAAGTATTTATTTAACTGCCATAAAGAAAAGAAATGCTCTTACTTGAAAACATAAAGAATCCTCTCATCAGTGCTTCCTTTTGAAATTTAGATGCTGACTGTAGGTAGACTCTTAGAAAAAGAAAAACTTTTTTTGTTAAGATTTTATTTTTAAGTAATCTCCACACCCAACATGGGACTTGAACTCACAACCCTCAAGATCAAGAGTCACAGGCTTCACCAACTGAGCCAGCCACAGACATCTTTGGGAGCCACTATTTTGCCTCCCATACCCTCCATTTTCTTCATTCTGCCTTTAAAGAACTCCAATTTCATAGATGTTGACCTTTCAAGAATGATAATCTATCTCTAATACTGTTTTCTTACATGTTCATCTCTTTCTCTTTCTGTATATATTCTGATAATTTCCTAGACTTTTTTTCAAGTCTATTTTTAACATTTTATGTTAGTGATTGTGTATTTTTTTTTAAATACACAGCAGGTCATTTTTATTTTGTGAAGTTTTCTTTTGTAATGGGTTTTCTTTTGTAGTGGGTTTAAATGCCCTTTATCTGATTTATATTTTGAATAATTCCATCTGAATTTTATTACTTAGAAATTAATTAAATGTTTATTCTAATGCTTACCTCCCTTCACTTAGCCCTCTTTTTTTTTTTGTCATCTCTATTTCTGTATTGTCATTTCACTGAATTCTCCAGAAGTGAAATAAATGTTTTCTGTGTAATAACTTGAACTGGAAGTTCTATAAACCTTAATTTTACTTGCACAATGTTTTACAAATAATAAAAGATCCTTTGTGATAGAGGAAATAACATAACCTAAAGGAAAGCATTGCTAAGAAGAGAAGTAGAGGCAATTAGAAAGGCAGATGAACAGCAATGTTGACAACAAAATGTGTAAGGGAAGGGAAGGGAAGGGAAAGGAAGGGAGGGAAGGGAGAGAAGGGAGAGAAGGGAGGAAAGGGAAGAGGGAAGGAAGGAAGGAAAGAATGAAGAAAGGAAGGAAGGAAGGAAGGAAGGAAGGAAGGAAGGAAGGAAGGAAGGGAAAGAAAACAAAAGGAAAAAAAAAGCTGTGGAGACAGGCATCCTAGATTTCTCCCGAGAGAAATCTTTAATATTTGAAGAAAATAATTGCAGTTGAGATGAATGGTAAACTGACCTCCTCACACAAAGACAGTAGGAGAAATAACCATAAAACCAGTGCATTAAGGAATAGAGACTCTTTTAATCTAAGACTTAATTAGGAAATAAACTTAAAGCATAGGCTTAGTTGGGAGCTACAGTGGTTAATATTTAGGCTTTTAGCATTTTGAAGTGCTAAAGAGTATTTAGGGATATAGATTTTAATCCAGATAAACTGATTTGAGTTGTGTAATAGTTCATGTTCTGTGTTAAACATTCAACAAGATACTAAGATGTGATACATGAATATAGTGGGTATTTTGGCCATCTAATAAGCATAAGTAGTGTGGTGTTTGGTAACACTGTGGGTATGGAGTGTATTAAGACTGGGGATATGACTTAACCTTCACTCAGTGCTCTGCTCTACTCTAGAAGAGCCAACCAACTGACACTAATTGAAGACAAACTCCCGGCATCTTTATTGACAACACGTAGTTACTCCAGCTTTGAAAAACAGGACGTCATATCAACATCAGAACCACAACTGTGCTAAAGCCAGAGCTATGGAAGAACCTACGGCTTTCTAGATGGTTCCTGAGGAAGCTTGACTGCCAGTACCCAGCCTGCTGATGGCCAAGGACTTCACATATTACCAAGCAAGGACTCTAGGGATGTATCAAAATTTATCCACTCACAGGCACCCTCATTTAAGACCAGAGAGAAACCACTGGGTAACAGATTTACTGATTGCCTACCTTCAACAACTGCTTTCAAAAATTAAAAATTAAAAAAAAACAACAACCCTATTTGGGTTACCAACTGTAAACGGAGAATCTGTGCCATCCTTGTCCAAACCCTCCACACAACAACCTGAAATATCTAATGACAGGTGTCGTGCCCTGCCCTGTCCTTATTGTGGTCCTGCCCCTTGCATCCAGACTGTGTGTGTCTGAATCCCATTTCCTTCACTCACTAGCCATGTGTGAGCTTGAACGTGTTGTTTAACCTGTCTATGCCTCTGCTTTCCTTCTGAACAATCAGGATAATAACAACACATATTTCTTAAGGTTATTGTGAGAATTAAGAAGGTCAGTATATGCAAAGCCCTCAAAAAAGTGCCAATTAGGCACTGAAAGAATGTAAGTATTGGTACCTCTGGTTTGTTGTCTCCCTTCTTTCTAGGAATAAATGAAGAGTTAATGAAACAGAGTATCAGTATATTGATTAATAATTGGTCTGCTTTTTATTTTACTAGCCATGAGGCTGACTCGGGCTCGAAGTGTATCTGTGATGTTCTTGGACAGCCAAAAACATTGCCAATTCATTCACAACTCAAAGGACCCCATGGAAAAAGTCAGGCCATACTTAGCCTCTTCTGGCATGGCTTCTTTAGTACAGAAGTATATCTGGACCCCATGGCCCAAGAGCATAGTTGAGGCCAACCCCTCATGTTTTCTACATGGAAGTTCTTTATTTCATGTTTGGGCTTCCATCTTCTTTCTGCCTATATTTCCAGTAACAATCCTTGTTTAATCCTTAAGGTTGTAAGGGTTAAAATACGTTCTGATTCTTGCTATGAGAACTGCATTGCACTCCACCCTCTTATTGAAAAGAGGCTTGCCCTTAAATGAAAGGCAAACATGAATACTACTGAGTCATGATAAATGGTGAAACTTCAGCCCACGGGACATTTATCTTTGAACATATTTTTGTTCTGACATCTTGAAAATGTTATATGATGCAATTATCTCCACAAGTATTTGTTTAAACCGCTTTCCATTCAAGTGGGACCTCAGGTCCCATCATCATCATCATCATCCCATGAACTCTTAATCCATGTAAGATGTTTTAAGGGTATTGTTAACACTAAGAAGTGTATCATAGGATCTTGGCCACTAAGAGGTTAAGAGTGTATTTGGGGAAATTGTGCAAGCACAGAAAGATTACAGTACTGGACAAGATTTACTATGTGGCATATAATTGTAGCAGGTGATACATATTACATACAGAGTAGAAGGATCTTAAAAGATGAGTAAGATTTAGACAAGGGAAATATGTATATCAGAACATTCTTGACGGAATGCAGTAAGCACACACTGTGGAGTCGAAATCATGTGACATGCCTAAGAACCAATAGCAGGACTGGCCACTGTGAAGAATTTCAGTATGGAATCATTTTTCTGTTTAGTAAAAACTACAAAGAGTTCATTAGATAAGAGGAAAAGAACCCACCAAACATCAATAAAAACACAATATGAATGATAGCTGTTGGGTGAGTATTCTTGCTTTAAACAAATATTCCTTTTGCATGTCTTTTCTCCTTTTCCCCCTCTTTTTAATGGCAACCTAATGTTCAAAGAATCCATTTGACTTTGCCAAGTTATATGACACCAAGCAAGATCTTGAATTTTTCATGAAAGAAATAGAAAATAAGACACAAAAAACAAAAACAAAAACAAAAAAAAAAACAAAGACAAAAACAAAAACAAAACACCAAGAATGATTATCACCTGAAGGATATAGAAACTAAGGGAGTATCTGCGTGGCTCAGTTAGTTAAGCGATCAACTCGATTTTGGCCCAGGTCATGATCTCACTGTTCATGGGTTCGAGCCCCACATCAGGCTCCACACTGACAGAGTGGAGCCTATTTGGGATTCTCTCTCTCCTCTCTCTCTCCCCCTCCCCCTGCTTATGCTCCCCACCACTCTCACTGTCAAGATAAATAAATACATTGAGGAGGGCACTTGTTGGGATGAGCACTGGCTGTTGTATGTTAGCCAATTTGACAATTATTTAAAAAAATAAAAATAAAATAAAAAAATAAATTTTTTACAAAAAGAATATAGGAACTAAGAAGAGTCCATGTGGTGTATCTAATACGAAATGGGTCTAGTATCTCCAGAAGGCCCCTGCTTCTACTGTACAGGCTAGTTTTATTGTATTTCACAATATGGTCAAGTTCTGTGCTGTACTGAACTCATAGTTCTTTTTCTCCTTCTCTCCAAAGGTTAAAATAAGCAAGAGAAATTGGGTGATGATCATAACAGGAAGAATGTGGGTGTGGGAGGTGTGAGAAAGCAGTGCCTGGGGCTTGAGTTGGTTCTCCCTAGAATGACTGGAAGTTACCATGCAGCCTGATGACCAGAAAGTACACCAAAAATTTCAAGTAGAAACCGTAGTCCAGACCCAAGGGAACAGTATTCTGCAAGGATGAATCTAATCATCCTTTACTCACGTTTGCCAAAACAATTAGCCCGGAGAAAGACGTCTCTTTCCCACCAGGTCCTGCTTCTTTCTCCCAGGATGTAGTATTGCGTGTTGCTAATGAACCCATAGGACCGCCTCAAACACACCCTGACAGCTGCAGAAGATTTTGGTAACAGCCTTAATTCCATTTCCCCTTCCATCTGTCTGCAGATGTTTTAAATTTGACCCCTCAAGAAAAATAAAAGTATCCTACCAAGAAGCAATTACTATGCTTGTAGATTTCCCATTTAAAAAATGACAGGATTGTGATTTGCAGGAGTCTTGTAATTGTGGATTATGTTGGGAGTTTGACACTCATTCTGGACATGGAGATTTTGACACTATGTGGGGCTGGATTGTTAATATTTCACTGAGATTTATTCAAACTGTCAATCATAATGACATAGAAAATAATCAGAAATGTCAGCCATCATGCTTAAGGAAGTCAGTCCTTTCAAAATTATTCATTGCTTTTATTTTTCTTTTTCAAAATATCTTTAAACTACAACAGGATGATACAACACCAGAATGTTTCTGTTTATTATGTGCCATCTGGATTTCCTTTATTAATTAATTATATAATTCTTTCTACAAAATTTTTCTTCTGAGAATTGCAAAACAATTTTAAGGTATTATTTCAATTTTCATCATTCTTCAAGGAGATTATTTTAGGATGAATGATGTAATCAAGATAATTTTGGAGAAATAAATGTTGGATGTGAATAAATTTTGGAAATGAATTTTGGGTGTGAATAGAAACTAGAATATTTCAAAGAATTATAGAATCGTAGAATCTTTATGGCCTTAAAGCTTTCTGGTCCAAGTCTCTCTTTTGCTAGTTGGGGATCTCCGGTACAGGAAGGGTTGACTTGCCCTGAATCACTCCTTTAGTTTGCCACTGAGCCAGGAGGAGATGCCAGTCCTGATGCCCGATTGAATCATTCTAACACCAAATTTCTTCTAAGATGTACTTTTGACACCTAAGTCACATATAAGTAATTCTTTACGAATAAGTCAAGTTTCTGTAATGCTTTCATTTCTCTCTAAATAAAAATCTCTGAAATAGAAGAACTTTTCATTTGTAACATAGCAAAGGAATATTTTAAAACACTTGCTTTGTGTACAGTGCTGTAGAACTTACCAATAAGGGACAAAGTCCCTTGTGTAAAGAAGCATATCATTCTCTAGGGAAATAACCCTGGGGAATCAAGGCCAATACAAGTGAAAATACAATTAAGATTATAAGGATGTATATGATAGAAAATGAATGATGCAGTAAATATGCGAGAGAAAAGGGCCTCTCACTGGCTTCCAGCAGGTGCCATGTGAACAGTTATTGAGGCATTGAGCTGTATTTACTTGGAGAACAGCTTCTCTCTGGGAAGAGGAGGGATGAAGTCAACAATGTCACCTACTAACTTTCAGTAAAATTTCTACAGACAGACTTCCTTGTGTACTTAATTGTGTGCCTTTTAAAAATTTAAATGTAAAATAAATCTGGAAAGACATCTGGGTGTTATGCATTTATTCTATAAACCTATTAAAAGTACAGATTATATTATATGCGAGAAAAAATTATTTTTTAAAATAATTTTCCAAGTATTTTACCAGTAGCTTTCTGATCTGTGACGGTGAATTTTATGTCAATTTTTTTAGGCCACAGTTATACCCAGATATTTAGCCAACACTAGTCTAGATGTTGCTGTGAAGGTATTTTTTAGATGAGATTAACCTTCAAATCAGTAGACTGAGTAAAGCAGATTACCCTCCATAATATTGGTGGGTTTTGTGCAACCATTGAAACTAATGTTTCTTGCATTAAGCACCTGAGGTTTGGTGATTATAATCTCATGTGACTCTCTTATCCTGGCTAAAATAGTTCCTAAGGAAAAACAAAACAAAAACAAAAACCTCATACCCTCCAAGGAAGAGGGAATTCTGCCTGCAATCTGCCTTCTGATTCTAACTTCAATGTCAACTGTTCCCCCAGTCTCTTG
The DNA here is from genome assembly GCF_018350175.1 of Felis catus. NCBI lineage: Eukaryota > Metazoa > Chordata > Mammalia > Carnivora > Felidae > Felis > Felis catus. Next base: position 39,617,438 of record NC_058376.1, read on the forward strand.
CCTGCGAGCCTACCCTGCCAATTTGGAACTTGCCTAATGAATGGATGGATGAATTAATTAATGAATTGATGAATTAATGAAATGAACAAATGAACAAGCAAATAAGTGAATAAAAAGTAAATAAAATACACACATCCTATTGCTTCTGTTTCTCTGGTAAACCCTGGCCAATAATATGCCATCAAACTACAAATTTAATAAAGTATAAAAATGGGCTTCTCAAAGGAAGATTGATCTCAGTGGTTCAACAGAAACAACGAGTGACACAGAGATCAATAGAGAACTATCACTGTAGCCATCTGACTCTTGCCTTGGATTTTGGTGGTTGGAATATTCTTTTGCATGTAGAGAACTGCTAATTTGTACCATTAAGGCAGGATTATTTGCACTCTAGACTGAGAGATGAACTGCACCTTGTTTTAGTATTTACTGGCTGTATATCTTGAGTAAGGCATTTAAGCTCCCTGAATCACAGGCTCATTATTTTGAAATTGTAAGTAATTTTGAAATTACCTATTATAATTATATATGTATGTAATAATAACAATAATAATATAAAACCATGTTTCTATCCACAGAAAAAATATTCTACAGTATTTTCATTATTTTTACTGGTTATTTTCTTTCTTCCAAATGTGAATGAGTACTTGATTTTTGGAATCCTTTGGAGAAGTTGTATCATTTCAGTTGGATGACTGTATTATTGAAGAAATACTTCCATGGTTAGCTTATTGGTTTCCTGAGGACAATGGGGGATTCATATCTTACTCTGTGCTCAGATCTTCACTCATTGATTTACATATTTAAAGGTACTCCATAAATATTTGTTATTGTTGGTGGCTGCAGCCCAAAACATTCACCAGACATTTCTTGCCCAGGTTTTTTCATGTTCTTATAGCTGCCTTGGACCATGTGAATAGTTTGAGCTGATTAAATATGAACAGAAGGAGGAACATGTTTAACTTCCAAAATGAATCCATTACAAAAAAAGAAAGAAAGAAAGAAAGAAAGAAGAAACTAAGTGTTCCAGATGTTGGAACTTCAAAATGCAAAGCATTCCTTATTCTGGGTTCTAGAGTGGGTAAGTGGAGTAGAGGTTCCCATCAACTTCTGTACGGACTATGGAATAAATATTTCTCACATTAAAACTTTGAGCTTCTATAATTATACTTTCAGCCTAACTTTCCTATTCGGCCTAAAACAGTGATGTGCTCTGCTTACTGTTCAATAAGAATAATCAGTGACATTCCCAAATAACTGGAGACTTCAAATAACATTACATTGAGTAAAATATATTGAATTATGTACATAATTTGTGCCAAGAAGACAAAAAATAAGATGATTCAGATTGAAAAGAGTGCTTTCTTTTTAACATTTTTTGTTTATACATTTGTTTTTAAAGTTTGATGTTCAAGGAATTTATATAGTCTTCACTTCAAATAAAATTTATTCTAAAATGCTCTATAGTAGGTTCAATGACATATAAGGAGACTAACATGTATTAAATGGGTTTGGCATTTTTTTTTAACGTTTGTTTATTTTTGAGACAGGGAGAGACAGCATGAACGGGGGAGGGTCAGAGAGAGAGGGAGACACAGAATCCGAAACAGACTCCAGGCTCACGCGGGGCTCGAACTCTCGGACCGCGAGATCATGACCTGAGCCGAAGTCGGATGCTTAACCGACTGAGCCACCCAGGCTCCCCGGGTTTGGCATTTTTAATTACAAAGTACATTTTAACATTTAAGATAAACTCTTTTATCTGTACAAATTCATAAATTTAGGTTCAGAAAATTGAAATACCATTTCTACTGTCACTCAAATATCATTGCAGACTTGAGATTGTGTCAGAATAATTGAAGATCTGTATCCTTCAGTTATTACAATGTTTAGATATTGAAATGGTTCTAGAATGAATTTAAAACAATAGTTTCAACCATCCCTGATGAAACCTCGAAGAGCTGTTCAAGAACCAGTAGAACAATTTATAAAACTCTAATACTAGTGATATAAATAACTATAACTGGGACATATTAGAATTCTAGATCATTGTCAAAATCTTTATAATGTTTAATATCTTAAACCATGGGAGCCTCATATGTTCTCATTAAAAGTATAAATCATTTTAAACTCCAAAAAGTAAATTTCTTTAAAAGTTTAAATAGTGTTTTTTTTTTTTTTCAACGTTTATTTATTTTTGGGACAGAGAGAGACAGAGCATGAACGGGGAAGGGGCAGAGAGAGAGGGAGACACAGAATCGGAAACAGGCTCCAGGCTCTGAGCCATCAGCCCAGAGCCCGACGCGGAGCTCGAACTCACAGACCGCGAGATCGTGACCTGGCTGAAGTCGGACGCTTAACCGACTGCGCCACCCAGGCGCCCCTAAAAGTTTAAAGTACAGTAGACCTCAGGAAAAAAAAATCCAGAAGTACATTAATTTCTTATACTTTCTAGAAATTGTAATGCTTATCTATATTTCCAATAGTAGTTATGCTAGATTTTTTTTTAAAAAAAAAGCATTCTAAGTAATTTAACCTTGCTTTGTAATAATTCAACTGGTCACAGCTAGTTGTTTTGAAAATATTACCTATATTAAAATGACATTGGAAAGCGGGGGGTCTAAAACATCATTTACAATCAAGAAATGTTCCATTGAAAAGGTGAAATGTTCCTTTTATTATTTTTTTAAATGTTTATTTATTTCAAGAGAGAGAGTGCGAGCGAGCATGTGTGCACATATGAGCAGCGGAGGGGCAGAGAGGGAGGGAGAGAAAGCCGTCCCATCAAGGCGCTCCATACCACAACTCTGGCATCATGACCCCAGCTGAAATCACAAGTAGGAAGCTTAACTGACTGAGCCACTTAGGCACCCCTGAAATGCTCCTTTTATAAAATTTTCCACAGAATACAATCTTAACTCTGTCTATAAAAGTAGTTGATCATGCAAAGCTAAGTAACAAAGACATGTGAAAAAAATCCTCTGAGACAACACCAAAATTATCTCCAAAGACCTGTAAAGAGGTTCCATATATAAAATACCTGTGACTGTAAGTTAGGTTCTGTAAGTTAGAAAAAAAAAATACTAGCAGAAAGTCAGATTTTAAAGTAAAAAATCAAAAGCCAGGATGATTTGTGTATATATGTGGTTAGCTGTAGGTAGGGTACCTTCATTAATTGGGGTACAGTTTGAAGATGCTACTTGTAGAGAAAATAATTTACATGTGCATAACATTTTAGTGTCTCCAAAATGTTGGACATATTACTTATTAATTAGGAGAAAAGTATTAAGCATACACAACCAGTAAGTCATGAAGGCAAAGTGCTCAATGCACAAAGATTTTAAAATGCAATTACATATGGTTCTGTCCTTAAAAAAATAACAGTAAGATAGTAAGATAAGGTATATATGAAAATAAGAATATGTCTACTTTTAAACCGTGTACTTATGTACTAAAGAGCTATATCATACCGGGATTCGAGATGTCTGTTTGCTTTAAAAGACATGTGAAATTATTTGAGGGAATAAAATGAAAATTTCATTTATTTCCAAGTCCTACCCATGACACTAGTGTTGGTAGGGGAATCTGGTCCAGAGAAACAAAGTTTTTGCCTAAATGAGGACAAATTCTTTTTTTTTAATTTTTTTTAACACTTATTTATTTTTGAGACAGAGACAGAACATGAATGGGGGAGGGGCACAGAGAGAGGGAGACACAGAATCTGAAGCAGGCTCCAGGCTCTGAGCTGTCAGCACAGAGCCTGACGCGGGGCTTGAACTCACGGACCACGAGATCATGACCTGAGCCGAAGTCAGACACTTAACCGACTAAGCCACCCAGGTGCCCCTAAATGAGGACAAATTCTAGAAAATTAAAAGAAAAATCAAGTTATAATAGGGAAAAATTACATGTGTGAAATCAAAATCATGAAATTGGGGCCCCTGGGTGGCTCACTGTTTGGTGTCCACTCTTGATTTCAGCTCAGGTCATGACCTCACAGTTCGTGGGTTAGAGCCCTGCATCAGACTCCATGGCTAACAGCGTGGAGGCTGCCTGGGATTCTCTCTCTCCCTCTCTCTCTTCCCCTCCCTGACTCACGCTGTCTCTGTCTCTCTCAAAAAAAAAAAAAACAAAAACAAAACAAAAAAAAAAAAACTTTAAAAATCTGATTCTCTCCTCTCCTTCTCCCTCTCCTTTCCCACTCTCCCTCCCACCATCCCCAAAACCAAACCAAACCAAAACAAAACAAAACAAAAGCAAAACCATGAAGCGGAGTCAGATCTACAAAGCTAATCATTTGGAGTCTAGAAAATCAGGAGAAGTGAGCTTCCTATACAGGGCCAGTTCATTCAGGGTGGTCTTAATAAAAGTACTAAGATCTTAAGACCTCTTACACAGTGAACAATAAATGCAGCTGCTTCAAGGACTGAGCCGAAACGACCACATTGACCCTTTCAGGTCTGACAGATAAGAAAGCAGAAAATTAGATATTCTCTCCTATTTTATAGATCCTGAGCTCCTATGAAATGAATTCATGTCTGAATCATTTTTCTCTACTGAGAACTGACCTCAAGGATCAACAAACAGCAGGAGCAGCTTTAATTCCACAGACTCCCCACATAACATGCGCTAATGGTACAATGTCTTTGGTGCTCGAAGGCTATGTTATTTAACCTTACAAGTATGTTGTTCTTGCCCTCAGCCTGCACCTCAGATGGTCAGGTTCATCACCTACTGGGGTGATCAAACCTACATTTCTGAAGGATCTAAGTTCCTGGGCCCTGTCTTTGTAGGTTTTATGTTCTCTTTCATCGATCTTACTATGAAATATGGAATTAATAAGATACATCCTAAGAATCCCCTGAATTCCAAACATATTTCTTACCACAATTGCTAGCAATCTATTTTCCCCTTGTTTTGTAACCATCCTCCATACCCTTTGGTTCAGTAGCATGAAGAGCTCAAAATAGCGAGGTGTCAGCCTCCACTCTCAGTTTAATAAAACAACTTATATCCCTTGGTAAAACTGTTCCATCATTAGGGACTGAGATTACAGCAAAGCAGCACTCAAATCTGCAGGAAGGTAAAGCCAAAACTTGCAATGTGGATTGTTTGTTGCAAAGGAGTCACAACAACACACCGTGAGGGATGCATGTGCTTATAGTGTACATAGAGAGTTTATTAGAGAAGCATATAGCATTTATTGGGGGATAGCTCACAATGGAGAAGTGGTACCAGCATACACTGCCTCCAGAACTTAGGAGCTTCTTCTGAACTCCACATCTTAGGCAGGGTAGAGATGGCCTGAATGTATCCTGATTACTGATCCACCAAAGGGGATCTGCCAAGATAGAAGGCTAGAAGAGCAACCGAGATCATGCCAAGTCAGCAAATGAGTCCCAAGCCCACACTGCATTGCACATTCACAGGTTAGACTAAGAAGAAATAGGAAAAACCAAACTAGACTAAGAAACAAAAAATATGTAAAGTTATCTCTGGGCCCAAGTACAATGCCATAGAGAATTCATTAAAATGACTCCAGTCTGCATACTGAGTACCCTGAGAAAGTCTTGCATGCCAGGAATGCATACATAAATTAAAACCCTTCTTGTTTCTCTGTAGGCTTTTAGTACTACTCAGTCAGCTCTCTGCTAAGATACCAAAAAGGGAGAGAAAAGGAGCCTCTGGTTCATCTAGATTTATCTCTTATCAGGTTTATAAATGTACTAGTGAGAAGGGTTACTCCTACTTCCTTTAGTTCTCACACTAGTGTCATCTGACTGTGGAAAAGATAGGACCACATATTAGTCAGTGTTTCAAAGAAAGTTCAGCAAACTTTGTAAGACAGTGAAACCAACCTCAGATGATGTTGTCCAGGTGGCCCCAAGATGGAATCTTTAGCCATTCCACTATTCTACTAGGTCGGTCGGTACTTGAGTTAAGATGGATGTGGATTATTGTCCTCTTCTCTGACTGTGAAATGGGTTTCTCAGTTAGAAGCAGTGAGGTGTGGGATGCTGTAAGATACATCCTAAGAATTGCGTGGATGCAATCTGTAATTGCATGGATGTTTGTGCTGGAGGAAGAAGCAAGGTGCATGGCTAGGGCAAATCCACTTGTGAAATATGCATCTATTTTTATGAAAATAACTTTTGCTCCCCAAGAGTCATTTCTTCTTCTGAGAGATACATTGTGCCAATTACAGCAACCTGCCTTTCACCTTAGAGAGAATATTCCAACATGCTTTTAGAAATGTCACTGATAGGGCAGAAGCTGGGATTTCCATCTCCTTGATTTCCTACTCCCTATACACAAATAACATCCTAGGTTTTTAGGTTATTCTTGCTACTCCTTCCTTACCAGACTCAATCTGTATCGATGCCATGGACTAGCAGAATATTCTGAGGAATATCCTGATCAAGGTCTTGAAGACTTTATTATAAACAGAAAACAGGAAAATTAAAAAGCTTTAAGACACAGTAGTGTCTGTATTTTATGTATTTATACATCCAGTGTACTGATGTCCCTGACAGGTGAAATTCTGTTAATCCTTGCAAATTATTATGGAGAAGAAAAAGAATAAACGTTCCTGCTTCCAGGAACTAATATATAGCCCTTCTTATCATAACAGCCACTGCAGGGATTCTGTCATATTCTTAATCTACTTTACCCAACTATGTGATCAGGAACTGGGACAATAACCAAAGGATGGACCATGGATTCCCTAGGCTCACTTTGAGACAGACTGGAAGTCTGTGGGGATTAGTGTCAACTCAGGAGTCTGTGCCCGGGATTTCTCCCTTTCTCTAGTGAAGAGTGACAGGAAAAATGGCTAACTACCATATCAGGGGAAAATAGAGAAATATTTAAAGTCTGTTTACATGACAGTGTTGCAAGGCCTTTCTCAAGGGGGACCCGGTCTTTCCTTCAATCAAGTGGCTCAGGTTTACAGAGTACCTTGGGTGGAGGAGTTGGGTAAGAGGCCATGACTTAAGGCAGTGACTCACATAAGATTTCCACTCCACAACTTTCCTGTAATATAGGTCAAGTGGTATTTTATGATTATTTATTTTGTTCCTGGGACTCTGTAATCTATTAGCCATGTCCCAGATCCCTAGCAGTTAAAACACTCTGAAAGGCAGTCCATCCGTACAGCCAGTTATGGTAATTGGACTGTTCTTATCTCTGATGGTTAAGTATTGCCACCTGGCCTTTGTTGTTCTGGGATCCCAGAATTCCCCTTAAAATCATGTAGACTACGTCAAGGGTGGCAACTCCCACCATTATCCCCAATCTACCAATGACAGCCAGCACCAAGTTTTCAAGGATTCTGCTATTTCCCTCATAACACATTTCTCAATGTCCCAGGGATAGAAGTGTTTTCTGTAACTTTCAGGCAACATTGTCAAAAGGAGAGAAAGTAAGTTGCACATAATAATTTTATTCTAGCATTATCAAATTTGTAATTCTGTTGGGTTCCTTCCTTTAAATAATTGCAGGAAAGTTCTGGCATCCTGACTTCATTAAACCTAGCTCCTTGGGAATCCATGCTTTAGTCAGTCAACCAAGCAAATTGTTAGAGCCAGCCAGTCAAGTTAGTACATTATCCAGTATCCAACAGATACAGCCAACCTAACTTTCTATTCCATCATCTTGATTTACTATTTAAATATGGATGGATGCTTCCAGGAACTAATATATAGCCTTTCTTATCATAACAGCCACTGCAGGGATTCTGTCATTTTCTTAATCTACTTTACTCAACTATGTGATCAGGAACTTGGACAATAACCAAAGATGGGCCATGGATTCCCTAGGCTCCCTTTGAGATAGACTGGAGCCAAAACTATTCACCAGCCAACTTCCATAAGCTTTCTATTCCATCAGGATCCATCCATGTACATGCTTCTCAGTTTCCAAATGGTACACATGAGCAAATTCTTTCAATCCCTGTGACATGTAGACTCTCTTCTCCCAAGATAACTAGTGGTTCTCCCCTGGGTCTTATTGGAATCTGACTCTAGTTTTGTCTAGAGGCAATGAAGTGTGATATGAGTAGATCTTGCAAGAAAGCTAGCATCCTCAGAAAGAGGAAAGGAGTGGGAGAACCTGGATGGCTCAGTTGGTTGGGCATCTGACTTTGGCTCAGGTCATAATCTTGCAGTTCATGGGTTCAAGCCCCACGCTGGGCTCTGTGCTGACAGCTTGGAGCCTGGAATCTGCTTCAGATTCTGTGTCTCCCTCTCTATTCACCTTCCCTGCTTGCACTATGTGTGTCTCTCTCTCAAAAATAAACATTTAAAACAATTAAAATTCAAAAAGAAAGAAGAAGTGAGTTGTTTCAGTGGTAAATGAATTTTGGGATTCAATTATGGAATTTATTTAATAATGGGAGTCCAGAGTTTTCAGCTTCATTTGAGAACACCTAAATGTTTCTGCTAATGTCTAAAAGGGAATCATTCCTTCCTCACTAAATCTCCAAACTGCACCTTTAGACTTCAGTCTTGGTCATCAGCCATGCTTAACCTTTGTCTATAATGAATAAAAACACTCACTTAAAGCTGTCATGAAGTTTTCTCCCTGTGTTTTAGCCTAAAGCCCAAAACCTTGAGTTGTTTTCTTGTCCCTCCCTCCCTTTCCTTTCCTCCTTTCCTTTCCTTTCCTTTCCTTTCCTTTCCTTTCCTTTCCTTTCCTTTCCTTTCCTTTCCTTTCCTTTCCTTTCCTTTCCTTTCCTTTCCTTTCCTTTCCTTTCCTTTCCTTTCCTTTCCTTTCCTTTCCTTTCCTTTCCTTTCCTTTCCTTTCCTTTCCTTTCCTTTCCTTTCCTTTCCTTTCCTTTCCTTTCCTTTCCTTTCCTTTCCTTTCCTTTCCTTCCAAGCCCTTCAAGTGAAACCTCAAATACTTTTCTAACCTCTGCAATACTTGCAAACATCGACACAGTCATAGTGGCCAGGTTTAGTAGACTTAATTTCTTAGAGCCCTGATACTTCAGGTGGTTGTGATGTTACTGAATACCATGGATTATTAAAATCCCTCTTTCTGCCTAGATGGGGGCCATTTCTACACTCATGCTCTAACATGTAAACTCTATGCCACAATCCTTTGTAGAGTATTTGTTTTCTGGGACCATTCTTTATAGGCAAAAACGTTACTGCCACATTCCAACCAGGTCAATAAAAACCATTCTGAGTACTTAAAATCGCAAATTCAATTTTGGAACATGGTTACACAGTAATGGAAAAGCTAAGGAGATGGTGAAGCAAACCAGAGAATAGCAATATCAGGAAGTCACTTCCATGCAGAGAGGCAAAAAGTAGAAGAAATATTAAGCGAGTCAGGAGCCTGGGTACCTGGCAGGAGCTAGGAATATAGCAGGAGCTGAAGCTACAGAGGAACCATAGTCATTTCTGGAGACACAGCTGCTACGAGATGTTGTCAAAATTGTGCTAGAGGGGAGCCTGGGTGGCTCAGTGGGTTAAGTGTCCAACTTTGGCTCAGGTCATGATCTCACAGTTCGTGGGTTGGAGCCCCGCATGGGGCTCTGTGCTGACAGTTCAGAGCCTGGAGTCTGCTTCAGATTCTGTGTCTCCCTTTCTCTCTATGCCCCTCCCCCGTTTATGCTCTCTCTGTCTCAAAAAAAAAAAAAAGTGCATAGAGAAGGAGGCGGCAAAATATCCTAGCTTCTCTCTACCTACTGGTTTCATGTTTCAATCTCCTGTCAGTGCCAACGTCAATACTCCTATGACATCGAGTGGAATATTGAAGGGTCTAGGAAGAGATCTGAGAGCAAACAGACATGCAAAAAAATAAATGTGGTTGCCCTTTCTAGAAATGAGTGATTTGCGTAGAAGGAGAAACTATACTTTCTTCCACCTCAGGGTGGACTGACTGTGCTGACCACACAGAGCAAAAACCACTGCCCAGTGAAGAGCACATCAGGTCCCATGTATGCAACCCATATATAATATGTTTAGTAGGGGGGTGAAAATTGGCCGAGGATATGTTAGGATATTTACTAGGGGTAAGAAATTGAGGATAAACCAGTATTTACTTACAGATGAAGGACATGAAATAAGATTAATATGGCAAAATTATTGCTAGAAGGCAATGTGATTGAGATCCAAATACATGGTACCCCCAGACTAATGAGGTTGAACATATTTTTAGGGCACAGGGACTGAGTCCATTTAACTCATTTTATCCAACATGAGAGATGGCTCCCTGAGGAGATTCAGATTATGATGATAAATTTTTCTTCTTGATGACGTGTGAGTGGCTATAGGTATTGGACACAAGGAAATTCCATCAATGAATGTTTATTGATATTGAAATATATTCAATCATTAGTCTTCCAGTGGAAATCATAGAAGCTAAGGTGGTTTGTTAAAATTAAACTGGACACATTGCAAGGATTTTGTTTTTTAAACCAGTCAGAGCTAACTGAGTAGGGGGGGTAAGGAGAGATAACCTGTTACGTCTTTAATAATATATGTCTGTAACTTTGTCTACTGTGTTGGACATAATTAGTAATAAGAATGCTGTAAGCGAATTTTTTTTGATTTCTACATTTCTATTTTCCACAGCTGACTAATTCAAACCAGGACGTGGAACACATGGGACGAGCAAAAAGTCTAAATTATACACAGGTTTGAACATTGGCTCCTTGAGGAATAAATTGTGTTAGAAATACAAATTCCAGAATGTCTAATTTCTAAAGGAGTTGTGTCTCTCTCTCTTTTTTTTTTTTTTAATCTTCAGATTATATAAATGCCAATGGCATTTGTTACAAAGAGATTCTTTGGAATTTTTGTTCCACTCTGTACGATAATATCATGATCAAATTTTTTTATAGCTCAGACTTACATTGACATCTGAAGAAGTTGTCAAATAATCTTTTCCAATTAGGTTATTCTTTCCAAAGTATTTCAGCTCCAGGAAAATTTTAATTCTGATGCCTAAATAGGTTAAAGTATTATATTTAAAGAAAATACATGGAGAATCACAGAACTTTTAGAACTAGAAGAAGCCTTAAAGACTGTCTAGTTTTAATGTCTTTGTTTTACAGATGAGAAAACACACCAAGGACATTTAGTGATTTTTCCAGAAACACATAGCTTGTTAATGACAGAACTATGTCAGAAATCTTTCCCCCTCCCCCACCCCCAGGTAATCTAAGAAAGCATTCTTTGCTTCATTATGTAGTAAGAAAATGTTATATAGTTCTGGTTCATGGTCATGAATAGTTGCAAACATCATATAGTCTTTTTTTATCCTTAAGAAACAAGACTGTTTTTTCCAGGAGGTAACTCATTCCTCACTGTTCTCAGCTTCAGGTTATTTGCACATAAATTCTTCAGTCCAGTCATCTTCTAAACCATTTTCTCCTTGTTTGTCTATGTTGAATAACTTCCAAAAAATTCAGCCTTTTATTCTGTCTCTCTCTTTCAAACTGAAGCCTTTTTAAATCTTGGTTATTCAGTATGGAACTCTTATCATCTTATCATAGTTTAATGTACTGTAATAGATAGGAATCAGAAAATTAACAAAGTGAAGCCACATATCAGTGCTCTTGTAAGTAGGACTTTTTTTGTTGTTGTTTCTTTTCCTTTTTTTTTTTTTTTTTTTTTTTTACCATGGGAGACAAGTTGAAGAGGCCTGTGCATAGGCAAATTTGCCCTAAGCTAATGAGGATAAAGCTTCTGAGCCTCTTATTGGCATAGGCCACCTTCCAAAACTCTGAGATTTAATCCTAGCATTCATATTGACATAAGTTATGCAAATTGAAAAAAAATAAGCTATTTTAACCACAATCATATAAAATCACTCTCTCTTTCACTCAGGTGTCCCTTCTGAGCTGTTCTGTGGGGTTGTAAGGATCAAGCTAAGGGAAAATTGAGTTGGTAGATACATATAGGTTGGATTTGGATTTAGTGGGATATGTTTATACCATTCCCAAACACTTCTAGGTATACTTAAGAAATCATGTCCCAGTGAGCAAACGGTGTCTAGAAATACTACAGACCCCTACTACGTTGTTTCAAGAGGGGCTAAGAACATATTACTCTATGAACAGAACCTATCTTTTCTACCACTAAATATAAGAAAGTAAAGACACATGTTTGAAATGTACTGAAGTTAAAATGAAGGTAAATGTGTTGTTGGAGGAGTAGCATGTTACGTTATACATGTACCTAAGCGGGTAGTTAATACAAATTTACATGATGTTTCTGAATTTTGTGTTTATGGTATTCATTAGATTTTCAAAGTTCATTGTCATTTCTCATTCTAAATAAATACTTTCATGATTTATTATGCCTTTGTATCTTCTTAAAAAGCTCCCCTCTGTATAAACCTTTTATAGGTTTCAGATCCTAGATCAGCCCTTGGGTGATTAACTTGCCAAAGTTAATCCATTCTGCCTTCAGAATAGCCTGATCCTGGCTCACTCCAGAAGATAAAATTCAGTGGGGCTAGGGCAGGAGAGATCTATTATAAGCAACCAAAGAAGTCAAAACAGGTAAAAACTTCTGGGAAGTGCAATAAAGATCAACATCAGAGAATTTGAATTCTATTGACAAATCTAAGGGGATCATCATGGAGCCAGGAAACATAGACAAGTTCAGAAGCCTCACAGGCCTAGACATACAGCAGAGAGCAAGCAGCAGTGGTTGCATCTAAGAATGTGTCCATGAAAAAGCTGGTTTTAAAACTAGTTTTTTCTTTTAATATTTATTTATTTTGAGAGAGAGTGAGCAAGTGGGCGAGGGTCAGAGGGAGAGGGAGAGAGGGAATCCCAAGCAGACTCCATGTTGTCAGTGCAGAGCCTGATGTGAGGCTCGATCCCATGAACCATGAGATCATGTCCCCAGCCAAAACCAAGAGTCAGACACTTAATTGACTGAGGCACTCAGGTGCCCCAAGACTTGTTTTTATGAATGGGCACTGCCTAATAGGAAGGTAATTGGCCTATTTCAAATAGTCAATACAGACACACTATATCTACTATCAACTATCTAGGTTAAGAGATTTAACATCCATATGACTTCAGACAAGGGCTCCCAGGAATTGAAATCATTACTTCACTTTACTTGTATGAATATTATTAGCATATTTAGTTGACCCTGTAGAAAAAGTAAATGAAGAAAAAAATATGTTACATACACATACACATACACACATTAAGTTCTGGGGTTCCAGGAGTGGAAAGATTTCTACTACTCCATTTTCATAGGATTTGTAGAAAGAAGTTGGCTAAGAAATTATTAAAATATGCTCACAGCAAATGCATTCATAGATGTGACAATAGCAAAAACCTTAGAGGGTAGTGTGGTGGTGTAAGATTCTTTTTTTCTTTTTTGGCTAAATCTGAGTTTGAGGGGCACCTGGGTGGTTCAGTCGGTTAAGCATCTGACTTCACCTCAGGTCATGATCTCATGGTTTGTGGGTTCAAGCCCCATGTTGGGGTCTGTGCTGATAGCTCAGAGCTCGGAGCTGTTTTGGATTCTGTCTCTCCCTCTCTCTCAAAAGTAAATAAACATTACAAAAAAAAAAAATTAATCCAGGTTTGAATCCTCACTCTGTCACTTGAAGTCAAGTGCTCTTGGGCTGTCTTAACTGATTTCCTAAATTCCTAAGTTTAGGAATTACTAAAAAATTACTAAATTTACTAAATTACTAAAAAATAAGCTTAATAAAAAGAAAAGCCATAGTATTTACTTAGTGGTAAATGATTTATAGACTTTATTTAATTCCTTTAACAATTCTATGAAGTAGTTACTTTGCATATCTTCATTTTACAGACGAATACACTGAGACTTAAAGGGGTTAAGGAAATTGTCCAAGGACATCAGCTTCTGAGTTGCATCACTAAACATTAAATCCTCATGTTTTTTTATACTGCAAACTTCCTCTCAAATAATACTCTCTACATATTGCTATTTGTGATATTTCCTTAACATAAATTCATGTAATGTTCATGGTATATAGAAGAGTTTTAATAAATATCAGTTCCTCTTTGTATCTGTGCAGTACTTTTAGTTTTCTCAAAGCAGTTTACATTTATTTCATCTGATCTTTACATTACTGATAAGGAAACTGACCAAATGCTATCAACAAATTACCAGTAGAACTGCTCCGAGGACCCAGGGTTTCTCATTTCATATTTGTCATCTTCTCATCTCCATCCTGTTAAAATGATGTATTACGAGAAGAGACCTTCATTTTTAACTTTTCTTGGGTCCTCCCTTCCTCTTTTAGGCTGTAGGCAGAAAGCCGTATGTGCTTATTTTCATAAATGAATGAGTGCCTTGATTTTACGGAAACTGATAGCACACATTTAAAATGATTACTCTGTGTTCTTTAGGATCATCATAGGAAGGCCAGTCTCAACCAGACATTCCCTCTCCTTGCAAGGACAAGCCTTAATGGAATCTGGTCTGCAGAGTGTCTGGGCTGTGTGCAAGGCTGGTGTCAGAGCAAGTGCAAGCAAGTTCATGGAGCTCAGCCTTTACAACATCCTGTAACTCAAACAGTCCTTCAAGGCACCACCCACCTTTTCCAGGGGGAATCTGTTGAAATGATTCTCTTGGAAGCAGCATGGAAATGGGGGGGGGGGGCGGTGGTGTTAAGTATGTGTTTTTGTATGTGGATGGGTGAGTGGGTGGAGACAGGGGTAGGACGGTGAGGGAGATGAGAAGCTAAGATGGAAAAAACAACCATCACTGCCACCAAAATATTCTGCTCAAGGATGAGGGAGTACATACACCCTACAGCTGTTAGCACTGTTCAGCATATTTTGCATATTTACATATACCAAGTATTTCCAAACAGCCTTGTGTTTGTTTTAAAATCCCACACGAAGATGTCTGGTAAAGCTGTCACTGGAAAGCTTATTTTCTTGGTGGTGTTTGCAAAACTGTTTTTAAAATTCTGTATATACATCATAAACCAAGCAGAAGAGTTAACTGTCATTACCAACATTATAATCTAGACTAGTCAGACGACATTCAGAGCAAAACACCCATGTTCTAAGGCCTTTAAAGAAAGCACCTGTTGGTTGAAGCCGATTTAAAAAAAAAATTTTTTTTTGGTTCAATGCAAAATGAAACACAGAACATCACCCAGTGATACATAGTTAGTATTGAAACTAGCAAAGTGTGACTTTCTTAATTGCTGTTGACTCTCTTCTTTGATTTAGAAACATTTTCGGTTTTGTTTGTTTGTTTGTTTGTTTGTTTGTTTTGGCAAGGAACATGATTAATACTGGATGGATTTCGCATACAGCCATTTTCTTTAGGAAACATAAAACACAAAACCACACATAGCCCATTTGAAAAAACGTAGGAAACTTTCAGCAGAAGGAATGGGGTAGTTTAGAGCTATATTTTCCTTTTAGCAAGATCCACAAGAAAAGGATAGAGTATCGTGTTTAAAGGGGAACAGATTTTGTATTTTTTGGCAAGATAATAAATCCTCTGTTGCTATATTTGGCTCCCTGCAAATAGTCTCTTTTACAAGTGAGAAGCAAAGATCAATGCTGGTGTTCTTCATTCAGCCACAGCCAAACTTGGTGTGGAAAGTAAAACAGTTGTGTTTGAGTGTTGTTTCTAAGACAGTCTAGCTCATTTATTGATCAACAGCATTCCAAAGCACAGGAACCTACTTTACACATTAAATGTATCAAAATATGTTTGCTTTCCATAACAGTTTTTCCACTGCTTAACTGATAACAGATGTAATGATTCAATCTGGACAAAAATGTAAAAGCTTTACCATGTCAATGTGGTCATATATAGATACTTTGTCAAATGTGTATAAGCAGGTCAAATGAGATGCTTGGAGACTTAGGACATCACAGGATGATCATGTTCCCAAAAAAAGGAAGCAAAACAATTAAATGGTAGTTGATTGTCCCCAGAGAAAACACACTTCAGCTAGGAAGAATCTGCACCAGATGTCCTTCTCTCCACCCCCCCCCCCACCCCCTGAGTGTTTGTCTGACATAAATACCACATAGCCCTTTAGATTCCAAGGCACTATAACAACCACGTGAAATGTTTGAAATAAGAACAGAAATTCCCTTTGTATGCAATTATTTAAGTGAATGAAGACGAATCCTACACAAACGACCATTGCGAACATGGAACAAGCCTTGCTAGTTTCAGTGATGTATTAAATACTCCCAGATTATAAGGCTGGTAAAAAAAAAATAAATAAACTTAAATCTAATAATAATTGTGGTAGTAGAATAGTGCCCCCCCCCCAAAAATACTCACATCCTAATCCTTAGAACCTGTGAATATGTTACCTTATATTTAAGGACTTTACAGATGTAATTAAATTAAGAACTCTGAGTTGAGGAGATTATCATGGTAGAGCCAATGTAACTACAAATTTCTTTAAACATGTAAGAGAGAGGTGAAAGAGAGGGTCAGAATGATGCCTTGTGAGAAGGACTTGATGGCTAATGGCTTACAAGATGAAGAAGGGGGCCTTTAGTCAAGGACTCTAGAAACTTGGAACAGCAAAGAAAGAGATTCTCCCTTAGGGCATCCAGAAGGAATGCAGCTGACACTGATTTTAGCCTGAGAGCAGTGCCAAATGTCTGACCTACCAAGTGGTTAAGATAATAAATTTGTTTGAAGATGTTAAGATTGTGGTAATTTTTACAGCAGCCATAGAAAACTCATAACACTAGTCTAGTCTAAATATAGCAACAATTAAGAATGCCAAATTATTTCACCTATAATGTTGGAGGGTCTACTGATTTAAACACTTATTTCTAGACTTTTGCACTTCCACATTAAAAATTCATTTAATAAGAAAGTAGACACCATTGTAGGAAAACTCTAACTTCCTTCAAAAATACAGTCTTGGAATTTTCCTTTCTAGGTGTAGTTCTTCACTGTCAATGAATTGTCAGTTTTTGGTCGTGTGTGTGTGTGTGTTTGTGTGTGTGTGTGTGTGTGATTTTCCATACTACTTACAGCAAGTTCTGTATCAATAAGAGTAAAAACAAAACAACAAAATGTACTTTGTGGAAAGAGTCAATTGATAGCTTTAGAAGCATTGTATTAAAAAATTCACGGTGTGCCTGGGTGGCTCAGTTGGTTGTGTCCAACTCTTGATCCTGGCGCAGGTCATGATTTCACGGTTGGTTTGGTTGGTTCATGGGATCAAGCCCTGCCTTGGGTTCCAGGCTGGCAGCATAGAGCCTGCTTGGCATTCTCTCTCTCTCCCTCTCTCTCTTTCTCTCCCAAATAAATAAACATTGAAAAAACTTCAGAAGCTTCCTGTTGTTATGTAATTTAATACATTTCACTTGTTCTTCCATTATGAACACTTGTTTTATAACCCACTCTTCACTATTAACAACTTGGCCTTAGAAATTAACTTGGCCTTAGAAATTAACTTCTAATATTTAGCTTTAGTTTTCAAAGATATTTATAAACTCCTTAACTGGAGAAGAAGAAAACAGTGAGCTTGAGTTCATTTTCAAGAAAGGCAGACCAAACGAAAATGCTACATTAAAATATAAACATTAAATTCACATTAAATTATTTATTGAACAAATTGAAGGTGACAGTTTTTACTACAAAGTCCTCCATCATCTTATATCACTGACACATAGTTATGTGACCTGCATTTGAAGAGTGAATAGAAATATGAAAATGTCTCTTTCCACAATCCCAAGAAAAACAAAAATTATGATTTCATAATGAGCTTGTAAACCCAAAAGTTTTATGAATTAAAGACTGACAACTAGGTAAGATTAGTTAATTTGTCTTTCTGGAAATGTAAAATTAAGATAGCATAAAATTGCTCATAAAACTCACAAGTCTGGAATTTCATTGTATTTCAATGTTGTAAGATAATATTTCTATTATTATTTTCAGTTTACCTAACCAAGTGACAAATATAGTCTTCTACACTATTTTTTTATAAAAGTATTTCACCTTACCTAGATGTATATGATAAAAACAAATTAATCCACGTTTTCTCTTTCAATATATGCATTTTAAAATGAACAAAGAATTCACATGAAAACTCTTCCCTATATTGTACATCCAGAAAAATGAATGGAATAGTATTTTAAAATCATATATAATATCCAAGATTGTAAATATCCTAAGAAATTAAATCATGTGTGTAAATAATTATTCATTTTTGCCCTAGCCACAGCATAGAAAAAAAATGTACATCTCTACTAGTATAAAGAGATATCATTAGAAAAGTTCACATCTTATGCATACACCAAAAAAAGAAAAAACCCTAAAGAATCTTATATTCTAAAAGAGTTATTCTTAAGTCAAAATTTAGTAGTCCAGAAATTGTTAAAAAGGAAGCTACTTGATGGTGACTGTCCCTTTTCTAGAAGGTATCATTGTTTACTTACATAATTACACTTAATTCAATAGTATGCCTTGGACCTTTAAAAGGACATTTACATATTATTGGATCAAGTTAATTTGCAATTTTGACTGAACATTAGTTTGATTAATTATTTGAAACTATAAAAATTTTTCAAACAAATAAAAAAGCATAATGGACAATAAAGGAAATAAGAAAATCAAGATATTTTAATAATAATGGCTATTTCTATACTTTGGGAAAGTATATAGGAGTAAATTCCAAGAGAGCACTAAAAGAGAAAAGCCTGAAAGTCTGTTCTGTGACCAATGTCCATGACCAAGTTACTAAGGTAATTAAAGCTATTGAGACCAAGGTTTCCTGGAAGGGCCCACCCATACCCCAATCTTCAATCATCCATTTTTGTGTAGTTTATGTATTTATTTTCAACATACATCACTGAGATAAAACTATAACCTGATTTTTCTAAAATGACTTTAATAATACTTTTAGTACTTTAAAAATAAGAGATTTAAAGGGCTCTTAGGCCATGTTTTTAGAGAATAAAAGTAAATTTCTCAAAGAAGCCTTAAATTTTCTGACAGATGTGTCTTTCATCCTGGAGGAAAGAAAAAACAAAACAAAACAAAATGAAACTGGATCCTTAGGATCCTGTACGTTAAAATCAGCAGGCTGATTTCAGTGGTCTCATACAGTTTCTGCTTTTCTGCTGTCCTTATGTCTGCTGTGAAGGTGATCCATCACAGGGATTCTAACTGCCATCAATACCCCTTTGTAACTGCAATGGCTCAAGCGAACTCTTTCCATCTTCAATAACTGACACAGTGTCAACATCTGCTTCCAATAAAATTGTTTCTTTTTTTCTCAAGCAGAGTAAATCTGCTGAGATCGTAAAGGGTTTTCTTTCCCCTCCCCTTTTCATGCAAACGATCTTTTTCCACCATATTCTGCAATTTTTCCTCCAAGGCAAGTAAAAGAAAAAAAAATGGATAACTTCAAAAGAGATGTTTTTATTCCAGGTGCTAAGGAAGCCCAAAATGTAATTGAAAAATATAAACTTTGGTGATTTAATAAAGATGTTGCCTTGATTTGGGATCCTGGATGAATAAAACTTTGGAATATGTAAGAAAACTCACAGTTGGGGCTACATACCACTAAAAGGTTATTTTCTTTCATAAATGACACACTAAAGTAACAGAAATAATTAAGAAATTTACATTTTATCTTCAACAAATAGTAGTGGGCAAAGATTCTCTTGCAACAATTTGTCATGAAAAAGTAGTCATATATCTATTGGATTGCTGCAGAAATAGATATGGAAAGTATAGAGAAGGGACATTTGGGAGCTCAGTTTTATGACCTACTTAGAAAATTGATAGACATTTGTGGTGCCTGTCATTTATTAAATAGCTATAATGAGACAGATATGATTGATCATATATATATATATATATATATATATATATATATATATATACACACATATATCATATAGATATGATTTCCACACTTCACAGCCTGCCAGTTAGGTATTATTATCTCACTTTCTTCATAAGATAAACCCCAAATCACACATATCTAACTGTGGCCAAGGCAGAATTCAGAGAATGACCTAATATACAAACCAATGATCTTTTCCATTAATTCATTCTACTTCTCTATTCATCCTCCAGTCAAAACTCCAGCATGTATACTTTCCTTTACCACCACTTAATGCCTCATTGACTTAATTTGGCAAATACAGTGTAACAAAGGGAGGGACACCCAGTAAGAAATAGAATTTAGTTTCTTAAAATATAGTTTCTGACTGCAACTTTAAATGACACATGTAACACTAAACCACAGAACAAATGCAAAAACTAGATAGATCCAGTCCTATTCTGCAAGTCTTAGAATAGGAATAGGAAATATGGTTTGCAAAATGAATAATGAGCTCCTCAAGGGCATGTTTTACACCAGTGCCTAGAATTTGTTTTTTTTTTGGTTTTTTTTTGTTTTTTTTTTTAGGTTTGTTATAAAGTTCAAAGAACTAATTCCTCAATTATTTGCAAACCACTGGTTCTTATTTGCAACATTTGGAGCAACCCTGGGCATTTTTGCTTAAATGACAATGTAAATAATTTTAAGAAGAAAGAGAAAGAAGAAAAATTACAGATGAAAGTTAGGAAGGGGATGATTAACCTTCTTAAGAAACATTGATTTTTAAAATATTTAGAGGCTCTTTCAAATAAACGATGAGGGACAAAGTAGCCTGTTGAGATCCAACTCATGAGTTGTTCATTAACTTATGATAGTGTAGTGGCCAAAGCCTGGATTAGATGTCAAATAAATGAGATGATTTTATATGGTTTAGCTCACATCTTCCAAAACCTTGAATAAAGTCTAATTTTTAAAATAGTCAAAGGTGAAGTGGTTTCAAATGATTTAGGGAGGAAGCTGGTAGCCTCTTTAAAGCAGGTTAGAAGCCCATAAGTTCAACAGCATCGTTTTGATGTGAGGAAAGCAGAACCAGAGAGTGATAGCATTTTAAACTTAAGGTCAGAATATCATGCTAAATTACAACCCATTCTCTTTTATAACTTCTGGTGGTAAAGGTACAATGATCATAACAAGGGGATGCCAGGCAATTATAGAGACATGCACTCTCTTTTTATTTAGACTTTGATCTATTCCTTATCTTGCAAGGATCTAACCCTTGCAATATGTCAATGATGTCTTTTCTCAACAAGAGACCTCACTTGTAAATCTTTCCTAGATACAGCAGAATTCAGGTCCCCAACTTTTCTTGGGCCCCAGAGCCAAGGAATGTTTCATCCTACATTCTACTGTGCACAATGTACCATCCTACAGTGGCACAGAACACAGTACAAATTCAGGGTGAAGCTATCCAATTGTCTGCTCTCCTTTTGAATTCAATTCAGTGGAGAAGAAGGAACGGAGCAGAGAGTTAATACTTTTCTTCTCCCTTAATTGGGAAAATCCAATTGCATGATCTGAATGAGTTGGAGTACAACACTGTTCTAAGAGAAACTGCAAAGGAAGTTAATAGGTTCCAAAGGAAGAGGAAGGAAATAAATAATCCCCAATGAGTCATCCCATGGGAACTGCTGAATACTTGTCTTTGAAAACTCAGGAGGACACAAGAGGAAACCAATTTTATAGATTCAATCAACTTCATGCTCCACAGATTGGACAAAGTACATACAACCATAACAAATCAAATTATAGATCAAAATATAGATAATTTAACCAAGCCACTCCCTAGAACTCAAAGTTCGTGTCATTAGTAAGTGGAAAATTCCTTAAGTTTCAACCTCACATTAGGTAAAAATATGCATATTGTGTTAAGGAGAGTCTAGGTAAGAAGAAGCAATTTATGGAGTGATAAGAATACAAGAGAGTGTATAGATTTATAACTCACAGGAGGCACCAGGAAAGACAACCAATGTAAAAAACAGAGATAAGGGAACTACTTTAAAATTATCTGTAAGAACCCTGCCTAGCTGAGCAAAGGTTGTGTTGTTCTTATAGCTAAAATCTTTACACACAAGATATACACAATTGAAAATGGAAAGTGGTACTTCACTAAACACTGTATTTCATATTGGTGAAGACAAGGATGGGGGACATTTGAGAAACTTTTACCAAACTAAAACTTCTATATAGCCCTAACTCTTTAATGTGATCCATCTCTGGAAGCAGCTTTGAGAGAATGAACTTGAATCAAAAATCCTTAAAATATTACTAACTGCTACTTTTATAACCCTAATCTTTTCCCAATAGGGTCTTAATGATAATTCCAACTTCACCTTATTTGGGTCCTGAGGGCCACGTCAAGTTGAATCCTGAGTTTTCATGAATAAATTTCAAATAATAAATGGCTAATTTATTACCCCAATTTAAGTAATTGTGGCATGTTCTAATTTAAATTTCATTTTACCCTAAATCATTTTCTTAAAAAGAGTTCAATCAACTAAGACCAGATTTAAACAACCAAAAAAAGACTTGAAAAAAACCTATGTTTAAAATCACATATACAATATATTATTTTTCAATATATAATGATGAGTAATGTCAGAAATAGCCACTGAATTAAAGCCTTGTGCTGTGTCTAGTACCCTCCCAAATATTTTCCATTCAAAATATCTCAGAAAATAAAAACGAAAACAAACAAACAAACAAAAACATCCACTTAAAATATGACCTTAAAAATTGCCATGATTGAATAGTTAGAAACAAGGAAACTAAGTCACTGGCAATCAAAGGTAGCATGGGTTAATGCATTTTTTTTTCCAGTGGTTGGATACAAACTGGTTCCATTTATCAAAGTTGGATGGGCTAAAAAGACATATACTCCAGGCAGTCTCTCCTTCTGACTGAAAGTTGATGCAAACTTTCTTCTTAGTCAAACTCCAAGTACTCTTTGGGACAAATCAAAGTAATGAAATATCCTTTCTTTAGTATGGTCATTAAAAAACTTCCTTTTCAATCTATACACATAACTCAAAGCTAAGTGAGCTAACATGGAATTAAATCTTCGCTGAGATTTAATGTAAAACAATACTATCTTGGCTTGGCTATGCTGCTACTTTTGTAAAAAGGAGGAACTATCAAACACTTGAGGTAACCTAGAAAGCACAGAGCATATCACAGACATTTTAAAGACAAGCATTTTTAACATTTTTGCCAGTGCTTCTCTGAGAGCAAGTTCTTTAAACAGAACTTACCAATTTTTACAATATTAAAAAAAATACATCCCTCAAAAATAGCCCATCGATGCTAAATCAAACTTTCTGTATTCTACAAAAATAGATACACACAGAGCTACAAAATTGTATTCCTGAAAGGATGAGCATTTTCATGTCTGGTTCATCTTTTCCTGACAAGATGGTTGGTTCAAAAAGGAAAGAGAAAAAAAATCAGAATGAAACAAAAATTAAATCATGTATTGATAAAAGCGAGACAAAAAAAAAAAAAAAAAAGATTTGCACAGTTGACAAAGGCTCAGATGAGGGGGACAAAAAAAAAAAACAAATAAAAATGCTTTTCTTCAATGTCTAGGACCCACTCTGCTTTCTCAAGAAAAGGCTCCAAACCAAAGTTAGCTGGCTGACATTTCCTCTTCTTCTTCCATGTCTATTGTGTCCCACTGCAGAATGGGAAATCCTGGCAGCCTCTTTCCCAGTGGGCCCATGGATTCACACTTCAACCTGACTTGCTAATACTGTGTTTCAGTACCAGGGTGATTCCTTGCTCTTGTCTTGATGCTGTAGACCTAGAAAAGGTGACAGTGAGAAAAACGAAAAGCATTAGAACAGGAATCACTCAAAACTGGGCCTAATCTGCTAGACCAGAGCAGTGCTATTTGTGCAGTATAAATTCTTTACTGTGGTTTTCATTTTCTTGGAGTATAAATGAATAATCAATAAGATAAAATAATGTAAATGAAACCTTTTTACTTCTAATGTCAAAAGGAGCTGAAATTTGGAAAAAACAATGTAACTAATCTTTGGGGGAATTTAGGTAGCATCTCAGTTAATACTTTTCAGGAATCATAATGATACTTTTGAACTAAAATAGTAAATTCTGGTGCTATTTTGAAATGTACTCCACATATTTTGTATTGCTACAAAATATGGTGAGCAATTAGACACGGTTAAAAGCTGGATCTAATATTGCCAGTAAAATAGACATAGTTGGTTCCCAGCTAATAGCACACACCTATATTGTTTTATAAGTTTACTTATTTTTTTCTCCAGAAAATATTTAACATGGCTTATAAAAATCTATACTTCATAGCAAGAAAATATGATTTACAGATAAGTTTCTAAAAGTAATAACAAAAGGAAAATAAGCGAACATGTATAGCTTCCAACTGAAAACTAAAATGAGTAGGAAGAAGTCTATCAAGCAAGAAACAGAAAACGTGACTGATTTCGTTCTAATGGAGTCAGTTGACTAATTTCTGATATGGGCAATTAGCATAGCACCTTCAGCTTATACCCATTTGAAGTCACTTACCTCAGTTTCCTTTATTTTTGGCATAATGATTTGGAAGAATAAGAGAGGGAACTGACTGCTCTTAAGTTGTTTAAAACCAAATACTAAAACTTAAAGGAAGGCTATGGACTAAGTGGGCAGAAATGCAACAGCACTGCTGCTGGGAGAGTGCTCAGATCACAGGATTTTTTCTTGATCCTTGATCTAAAATTGTGTTAAGTCTGGGCTGGTTGTCATACATGGAATGGTTAAATGAGCCAGTATGGCTCTAAATTGTGATTGTTACTAAAACAGCTGCAGTGATTTCATTTCTTGTCCCTCCAATTTGTCAAAGAATTTCACAAAACAATGAGTGCCATTACAAAACAGTCAGTGATGGCAGACATTAAGACAATCTACAAAAAATACTACATAAAGGGAGAACAAACAGAAAAAGTCAAAGAAGCACCTCACAGAACCACAAGTCACTACCTAAATTCTACAGCACTTGCATACTGGGGAAAAAGCAACACTGGCTGAAAAAAGGTTAGTTCCATCTTAATTTTTTTTTTCTCATGTGACTAGTATTATGTTTAGATAGAGAGTCAATAGTTTTCCTTTCAAAAAAAAAAAGAGGAGAAAGAGAAGACGGGAGAAAAAGGGGGGAAGAAAGAAAAGGACTTTGGAGTATACCAATTCACTCTAAATTTGCTTTACTTGTTTTCAAATGATCTTGTGGTCGGAATAATTTGCAACCTGACACAGTCTCTGTTTGGTGACTCTTATAATCTAAACCACCTTAACTGACAATCTGCTGACTGCATAAATATTTTTTTCATTATTGAAACGTCTCATCTTCTGTATGACTCAGTATTTCCACACTTGAAGACTCCATCAATCTATAGAATGTCAGCACGGCAAGTCATGAATAGTGTTGGAATCATCAAGCGGTTTCAGTGTCTTTTTTTGTCTTAAACAAAGGCAATCCCTAGTTTGCTTTGCAAAGACACATGAGTCCTTCAAAATCATGTTTGTCTTTTTCTGTGGACAAGTATTGCATTACTTAACATAGCTCTGCATTTTCCAACCAGAATAACAGAGGATATTTTCTCATATTAAAACTTCATCTCTTCAATTCTTTTGTTTCCAAGTCTTTGTATTACTCTAATGCAAACCTTAAAAAAGTCAATTCATCTGTGACCTAAAATGTATTAAATATCTGATGTGGTCCCTATGGTTTAGCCTCTTCTTGGTGATGGTACATTAAATCAGACCTTTGTTTTAACTACCAGGTATTTTGAAAATATCCATAACATTCAACAATAAGCATAAGTAAAACACAAGAAAGTGAACAACCACAAACAAAAGACCCTACTACTAATAAGTTGCAACAGACAGAGAAGTGGTGCTATGATTTTTCTTCTTAAACAGTTGATGAAGATAGATCAGGATATTTAAGAGTCAGCTAGTACATTTAGTTTTCTCAACAAGAGTTAAAGGGGACAAAATCATTAACCTATTATCCTTACGTGGTCTCCAGAACCCTTACGTGATCTACATACATTTGGGGTTTCCCCAACTTCTTACCAGAACACGAAATCTACTCTGCTGTAATTTTGCTTCTATTCAGGCATGTTTTGCCTCTCACTTTCCTAACTCAAATCTATGGGATATTGGTTCATAACATATCCTGAAATCTCCCCACTGGCTGCCTGAAATCACCCGTGTTTTTCTTCTTGATACCAGTAACTCAGTTTTAATTTTATTGTTTAGTCTGTGACATTTTTAGTAGGAGGGAAAATAAACATAATAAAAATGTCAGTGAACATCTTCTTCGGGCTGAATATGACAGGCACTGTGTGAAGTACTTATATGAAATATCTCATTTAATGCTCTCAACTATGCTACAATATTTATTTAATGAATGAGAAAATTGAGATTAGGAGAAATTATGAAACTATTAAATGGTAGAGCTAGGATTTAAAACAAGGTGGTCTGATGTCAAGAGTCTAAGGTCTTTCTTAGTCACAATGTATATGTCTCCCCCCATATGGATTATATTTGTCATAGACTATGTCACTAGCCTATACCACAACTCTGCAAGTCAAAATCCTTTCTTTAAATCAATATGAGGAAAAAATAATAAAGTTTTATACTTCTTTTTGCACTGTTTAAAAATACTCTGATTTAATAGAATCAATATCAGTTAACAATATAGCTCTGTTAATAATCTTTTTAAACTATAAATCTTCAATGTTTTTCCTAAGATGCAGTAACTGATTACACAGTTTACTATACACTTCAGATGAAGACTACTTCAATTGTGTAACAGGATATTCCACATTAACTGATATGATTTTTTTGATATATAACCTCCTCCCCATCCCCCCCCCCCCATAACTAAAAGAAACCTTCCCCAGTGTGAACACTGAAAACACAGGGTGGTCATTCGGTGGTTTTCAGAAATGGGACCAGAGAACAAATACATTCGATTGTTGGTTTCAGAGTTTGAGAATCTGGGATTCAGTTAGGAAAAAAGCCTGAATGGAAATGCAAGCCCACAGACCCAACTCCTCAATTCAGTTCCAACACCACTAACACCTGACCACCAAAAGAAAAGGAAAAAACGAAAAAAAATCCAGACTTAAGACAGCAAAGGAAATATGAACACAGAAAAGAAGTGTAGAATAATTAGAAGCAGGAGAGAAGTCTTGGTCAAGGAAGAAAGATTGTAATAGAATCTCCCTTTAAAATCTGAAGTATTTGATTATATAACAAGGCATCATAACTCATTTTCTCACTTTCTAGCTGAGGTTTTTGGGAGGCAACAGCTTCAGAGGCTCACGTCTTACAACAGACTCCAGGAATACGAAAGTATAGATAGCAACAAGGTGTGTCTAAGGGCAAAAGCCTGGAGACTTCCCCCTCTCTAGTTTCCCTCAACTCCTGGGTGTCTTATGAAAAGATCCTAAGTTTCCATGTGACCCCAGTATATCCAAAAGCTATGATATGGGTACCCTGCAGCAGAAGACATGGCCCAAGAAACCCCAACTGAGAATCTTGGAAGAATCACAATGACTAGGAGATGAACTGGACTTAAATAGGTCATTACTTAGTTGGGCGGGGGGTGGGGGGGCACTGTACAGAGAATGCCCTGAGAAACAGAGTAGGGGGAGGGAATATGTTTGGAAACACAGGCCAGGATAGGAAGGAAATGACAAAACCAAGCAGCAATCAGCAACCTCTTAATTGACAGTTTTTGTGAAACAACTGATTCTAGGAATACAGAGGCAAACTCAGGGAGAGGGTGAGGAAAGAATCTGAGAGGAGGTGTCAACTCTAAATTGGACATTGCAATAAACTGAGAGCAGCAGAGATATCATTAGACTAAGAATACTCAGAATTAATTAGGTTAGGTTTTCTGCTATTGTGTAGAAATGAATAATCAAGTTACTGAAAAGCTACACTCCAGCACACCTGAGTTTTATGGAATGTTTGATTGTCAGAGTCACATCCACTATGAAAGCATGTCCTACTTCTAAGAAAGCACAATCACTTGCCAACACCATCTACCATAGCTCTTAAGTAAGTTGAACATGCTTCCAATTAATTTTATTGCTATAGATAAGATGTAATGTGGTAACCATATACTGGGGAACATGATCCTGATAAAAAGAGAAGATGAAAAATAGGAATGTAAAACCTGGAAGTGTGGGTAGAATGTTTTATGACCTGAAAGTCAAGAATTGCTTAGATGCATAAAAATAAACTTTTCATTTCACAGGTACTAAGAGTCTAGATACTCTTTTGGATCAGAATTCTTGCCATTAGACTAAAAGAAGTTGGTAGCTTATTCCTACATTAAAAAAATGAATCCCCTGCTTTATCCCTGCTTTAATAAAGGTAAGTCATATTTATTATAAATACAAATATAAATATATCTTGTGTTGGATACTGTATCAAAATATCCAACCTTTACCAACAACGTGACATGTAACACTGACACAGTGACAAATGATCACAAACCGATGCGAGAGACAGTCCTACTATCTTCTCCTACTTTATAACATTATCACTGGTAATGATCATACAACTGCATTTGTTTGTCTGAGCCCCAGGGCAATCATTTTAAATGCTAGTTAAGAATTTCTAAGTAAGATCTACGTGGAGATAGCACCTCAACACTAAGTACGGGAAACACAAAGTAGAGGAAACACAAAGTGGGGGGAAAAATAAGAGTTGGAGCCATCCAACTCAGGAACTGTAATTTCATTTCAGGTAAATATTTAGATCATGTTTAACCACATAAAAACCTCCCTTCTTTCTTTTCAAAAACCTCCTCTTTTCAAATTTCAAAACATCACAGATTTCTTGTTTAATGCTAAGTTGCAGAATATTTAGAAAGTGTAAGTTCTACATAATATCCCTTGTAACCAAAAAAATTCACCAAGTACACTTTGGATGTATATACATACTCACATCACTATTTATACTGTGCTAAAACATGCTTACTTCACTAGCAATATTATCTTGGAAAACCCTTCCGTGTCAGTATATGTAGATTAACCCCTCTGGAGGGATTTTTAATATTCATTCTACCCTGTAATATAAATTACCCAATTCTCTATAGATGTACAACATTTGGATACACAGACATGTGTACAAATATACTTGTTACTTACGTGATCATTCCTAAGATAAATTCCTAAAAATATGTTTAGATAATTTGTTGAACCTAAGCATATATATACACTTACATATTTCATTGTGGGTGCTAAATATTTCAGCAAGTTTGTACCAATATTCACATTATTTTTTACTACTAATTATCATTATTACAGATTAAAAGTATCTATTTAATTTGCATTTCTTTTCATATTAGTGAAGGTAAACATTATGCAAATATAGCATTCTTTTCTCTGTGTTTTGTCTTTGGCCAACTTTCTATGCATTTAAGAAAGCGGTGTATTTATTTCTAAATGCTTTTTGTATTGTATGTATATAAGAATAATTTTTCTCATATTTTACAAATATTTTTGCCAGTTTGATGAGCACTAAATATCTTCATAGTTAGTACTTCAATGTTGGACAATAATTCTTTTTAAAGTCATCACAAGCAAAATGTATTCTTGAACCAGACCAAAGATTAAATTTATTATGACACATGAATTACAATTATCTTCTTATTATTACAACCCTTGCACACGAAAACAATGGTAAAAGATACTTAACTATGGTAGTGAAATAAT
This sequence comes from Felis catus, assembly GCF_018350175.1. Classification (NCBI taxonomy): domain Eukaryota; kingdom Metazoa; phylum Chordata; class Mammalia; order Carnivora; family Felidae; genus Felis; species Felis catus. The sequence goes on from NC_058376.1 coordinate 39,647,032, forward strand.
TTATTAGCAGAGGGATGTTTTCCTGTGCATAAAGATGTTTTCTCAAGACACATTTAGAACTGACTTAAAAATTTCCATGTAGTAGTACTGTCAGAAACAATGAGGTGAAAACTGTCTAAACTTGCCAAAATATCTTTAAGTTCAGATTCAAAAGAGGAGTAGAAACATAAAACCCACGGAACCTAGCAGACCATAATTTACTGCGTTTTTGTAAGAAACACAGCACCTGCACACCGGAGGCAATCATTGCAGGTTGACAAGCAGTTCAGTGCCCAGGTGTTTCCCACCACCCTGTTTTCCCAGACACAGACTGCAAGCCCCGCTAGCCTGGCTGCCCTCTCAGAACCTCCCTCCCTCCAAAAACCACCAACTCTTCTGTGCACAGAATCTCCAGCCTTTGCCTTTAGTGACATCCACTTCCTCAGACTTGTGTAGGTTAAAATGTCCAGCTGGAAGGAAACTTGGCAAGTACTGAAACCATCAGGATATGGTCTTTCGTGTCTGAACCAGTCATTTTAAAATTGACCTTGTGGACAAATATAAAATATAAATTACAGAGTTAGGTAGTTTTCCATCACGGTGGCAATTTACTATGTGCCAAATTTGAATATGAATTTGGTAACCTCTTAGGTGAGAGAAACCAGGTGAGAGAAACTTAGGCGAGAAACCAACTAGGAGATGCAATATGTAATAGACACAGCTCACCAATTCCAAAAGCAGATATTAAAACACACACACACACACACACACACACACACACACACACACACACACAAACTTTGAAGACAAGAGACAAAGAATAAAGGAAAAGCAGAGTGGGGAATAGTGAAATGGAATACCCTTTGTAATTTCTTCTACAGATTTTCTCCCAGAACTAGAGAGGAGCAAGACCAAAAAATGCTTGGATCACTTATTGTAACTGAAACCACAAGTTATAATACTCTAGAGATTCTAACTATCCAGACATCTGTTGGATAACAAATGCAGCCAAACATGCATCTTTAAAGAGGTTTCTAGGTTATGCAGTGACAGCTTTATGATCCAGAAAATAGATAATCCAACCAGAGGAAGAGCTAATCTGGATCCATTGCTTACCCATAAAAACATAATTAGGGACACAACACCAACACAGAAAACCCTGTACCTAGGATTAGGAGTTATTTAAAGACTGCAAAAATTAAAAAATTACTTGAGAACTACAGAAATACCAATGTATTTTTATGCCCATTTGATTTACATAATCAATCTCTCCATTAAAGCAAAACATATTGGAAAATATTTGGTAAGAATAAGATATGTTGCATATCAATCAATTCTACACTGACATCAATAATTTTTCATCTCACTTATATGTGATATAAACACAAGCTTGTTCTGACATTTTCCAGAAAAGACTGTCCAATCCAAGCAAACATAAATAGGCCTTCAAAGATTATGAAGATAATAAACACTGCCTGATATTGCTCATGCAAAGCAAACATGAAAATAAGCATTGTAACACATGCTTTATACTTGACAAAAATTATGAAGGTAAATAACATAATATATCAGGCTATTTCTAAACAGCACATTTTGCCTCTTAACTGCAGTCTCTCCTAAGACTTTCCTTGGTCATATCTTTGCCAAGGAATTCACAACATGTTGGCTACAGACAAATGTTTGTGAAACCTTATACTGTTGATAAATAGAACAATAAGAAAAGAGTTAGACAGCCTGGAAGGGAATAAAAAGAATCTGTAAATTCCATAGGCCATATAGAATTTTTGTATACAGTCTTTGCAGCCTATTTGAAAACTGATGTGAAACTCTGAGAACAAGTTCTGAAACAGATTTCTTCATTCGAGCTGTTTCTTTTATATGTACCCCTATATGTGATATGAGAAACAGTAAAGCATTAGTGAAAAGATAACTCACAATACAAATACACTGACCCTGAAACAGGACTTTTAATGCTTTGAGTGATTCTCCATCTTCTCCATTCAGAGTCACACTAGATTATCCCGGGAGTTTTTTCAACCTCTATAGCTCCCCTGTCAGATGAGCACCTAAGTTTCCCAAGGGAAGATATGGTGTAGATTGAAAAAGTATCCAACTCCTAATTATAGCTAGTTGATGAAGGCTCCTTTAAGACAACAGTCAAAAAATGATGTCATTGCCTAATTTTGCTTTCAGTTTTTAGGAAAATATTTCAGAAAGCAAGAGATGCTACCCAATTTATACAGCAATACATAGAAACTTGCTGACAAAATTAATACTGGAATGGAAAATGAATCAATTTTTAGCACACAGCTTTTAAAGATTAGCATGTATTAATGGAGTTTTGGTGAGTCTAATTATACTTGGTCTGTCTCATTCTACACATAAAATTTCCTTTTCATCTATATGAGTGATGAGGATAAATATCTCAACAGTACTTAAACCCAAAGAGATAGGATCTATTTTTTGGTGTCCTCTCATCCTACATGGCAGAGTGTTTTAAACAGAAAAAAGAAAAAAAAAACTATGTTTAAAACTGTCTTGGAGATGCACATCCTGATACTCTTTCAAATTCTTTCTTCTTGATTCTTTTTTTAATTTATTTTTATTTTTTACATTTATTTATTTTTGAGAGACAGAGAGAGACAGAGCACAAGTTGGGGAGGGCCAGAGAGAGAAGGAGACACAGATTCCGAAGCAGGCTCCAGGCTCTGAGCCATCAGCACAGAGCCTGATGCGGGGCTCGAACTCACAAACCGTGAGATCAGGACCTGAGCTGAAGTCGGACACTTAACCGACTGAGCCACCCAGGTGCCCCTCTTCTTGATTCTTTACCACATCTCTCCAATTATCTGCCCAACCAGTACAAAAGCACCCAGTTTTCATCATATGGCAAATAGCAGCGAACAACAGTATTACGAAATTTAGCTCCAGCAAATACCACAGCTATTCTTCAAGAACAGAAACAAATTAAGGCAGATAAAGTCAGGAAGTGACAGAGGCATTCAAGGCTTGCATCTCAATTATTCATGATGTCTCACATCTCCAGTGTGATTTTCTTTTTCTGTTTTACATGCATGTATGTATTTAATAAGAATAATGAGAGCTTTAGTTCTCCCTCAAGTGTACCAACTAGAAAACACAACCATGTGCAATAGTTCATTGGAATCTCCCAGGGACAGCACAGTAGGAAGTATTATCTCCATTTTCAATCTAAGGGAGAGGAGGAACATACAGGTTATGAAACTTGTTCAACATAATACAGCTAAGTGGTGACATGTGTCTTGGAATTTCTTTTTTGGTCCTCTGCTTTTCTCATACACATCTCTACATCTCTGTGAAGATTAAAGTTCTCGTTCTCTGTACTGACCATTATTGTTATGATCCCCTAAGTGATTAGGGGTGCAAGTAAATTATTAATAAGATCAATATCTCTCATCTACCCTTGACTCTTTCTCTTTCACACACACACACACACACACACACACACACACACACACACACACCATTATTTGTATTATTATGTAAATGATCCTGAAACATTTGGAATCTTCTCAGAAGGCTCCTGCACTTGTTCTATAAAGTAGGAGGAAGATCCATGAGACAAAATCCCCATGCTTCGGACATTGTGACATTATGGAACCATTCTATGGATGAAGGCCCAGAAGACAGCATGGGCAAGATCTATATGGCTCTGGGAGAGCAGGGGAAATTCATTAAGGCTCTACAGAATCCAGCCATGCATACTTGAAACTGACAGCAGTGTTCTGGAATGCATTTCTCCCTCTGATTCACCATCCAGTTACTTTTCATGCAGATCTCACTCTCTGGCTAGGATCTCCTGGCATTTTGCATGCATCTCAAAGATGGTTTCCATTACCCTTCTGGTCACGAAATTGTCATTCTGGACATGTGCCCTATACAACTAACACCATTCAAGAGTGCGTAAATATTTTAACATACCTTTGATGGTTTTTTTTTCTCTCAGTGGAAAATAGGATTATGACTTATGCCAAAGAAAAAAGTTTGCAGAAAGCGTTAAGCAGTTGGTTGTTAAGTACTAGAGTCTTTATTATTACCAAATCATAATAAACTTTTAAAAGTCCAGAGAAAAGTATTAGTTCAAAAAACATCCCCACATATTTTTTTTAATCTGCAACTATTGCTTTGTGACATCTTAACTATCCTAATTGAGATAATGCCTTCAAGATAAGTATCCAGAAATCTATAAATCTTTATTGAATAGCACAATTGCCAATGACAAATCACATAATCCTATGGGCTGGCTTCTATATAATATTCCATTTACTATGTCTACCTGCTGAAATCATATGATTAGAAGTAAGGTTCTGTGCCTATTCTATTTTAAAACACCATTGGGGCACCTGGGTGGCGCAGTCGGTTAAGCGTCCGACTTCAGCCAGGTCACGATCTCGCGGTCCGTGGGTTCGAGCCCCACGTCAGGCTCTGGGCTGATGGCTCAGAGCCTGGAGCCTGTTTCCGATTCTGTGTCTCCCTCTCTCTCTGCCCCTCCCCCGTTCATGCTTGGTCTCTCTCTGTCCCAAAAATAAATAAACGCTGAAAAAACAAATTAAAAAAAAAACCATTAAAGTTGGGGTGCCTGGGTGGCTCAGCTGGTTGAGCGTCTGACTTCAGCTCAGGTCATGATCTCGCGGTCTGTGAGTTCGAGCCCTGCGTTGGTCTCTGTGCTGACAGCTCAGAGTCTGGAGCCTGCTTTGGATTCTGTGTCTCCGTCTCTCTCTGCCCCTCCCCCACTCATGCTCTGTCTCCCTCTCTCTCTCTCTCTCTCTCTCTGTCAAAAATAAATAAAACATTAAAAAATATTTAAAAAATAAAACACCATTAAAGCAAATTTCCTAATTTCTTCATCACTTATAAAAATTACTAATAATGTCAGGAAAGGCTGCAATGAATCACTAACCCCATAGCTTTCATAATTTAGCATATATATGCTCCATAAGAAGACATGAAGAGGAAAAGAAGGAAATTGTTTTTAGTTGAGCACCACCATATATGTATATGTTACTTTGATGCCCCCTCTTCTCTAGAATAAAAATTACTTTAGTGATTTAATATTTTATATAAATCATACTATCCTGTCAATTATTGCTGAAGCTTCCTGTTGATTTCTGCCCAAGCTTACCACATTTCTGTCTTATTGTAAAGCCTGGAATTGGAGCATTATGATATCAAGTAAATATCCAAATGCACAGAGTTGGTAACTACTGGTTTCCTATAGTCTTTTTTTTTAATTGTCTATTTTTATAATAATTTCCAAAAGGGCAATGGATATAAAGCTCCATGATGTTAACCCTTTGATATCCCCAGTGAAATTCAAAATTTGGCAACATTTTACAAGGGGATGTTAAAATAGTTTAGCATGGTTATTTTGAGGACTTTCATGCAATCACAATCTTATTTGCCCAGGCTTCTCAGCACCAGACCACTTACAAGAAAGCACAGGTCTTGAGATGGGATCTAGAGAGGTGGCAAACTTACAGGTTGAACAGCAAAGCAAGTGGTAACTTGATGTCCATCTCTCTTTCATGGAGATAAACTGCCTCTCCATTTGCTGCTCTAGTTCTCTAGCTACTTTTCATCTTGCCTTTTATTTCCTGTATTTGATAAAACAAAGATATGTAGGCTTCTACTAATGGATTTCAATGTAAAGCATCCACACAGTATTGAACAAGACTGACCATCATTGTCTTAACAACCAGTCATTTGACTAGTCTATTTCAAAGGGATCACTGTATAACAATCTTGAGCAATAATAACTTAAATTGCTTTAAGATATAATTTTTGCCATTTGTGAATGAGGTCCTTTCACAAAATATTCAGATTAGAAGATTCAAATAAAACCTAATTTTTAAAAAACTGTAGTACACAGAACTTATACAATGAAAAAAATAAAAGAATATGCTGATTCTTTTATAATATTATCAGACACCAAGTGTCCATGGAAAGAAAAAAAAATAGATAAAAAGGACATTTGTATATTCCTAACTTTCCCATTGGTACCCATTGCTCCCTATCTGTTATCAAAATTTAAGTTCTCAAAGAATTTTTTCCAGAGTCCTTGACAGAGTCACTTTCCTTACAGGTTTATCAAAGCCATTATTATTAAAGTATTTTCAGAAATAATTCAGTTTCTCTAACATCTGAGAGAATACTAGAAATATAGCTTCTTGTGCTTATGGAAAATATCACAGCCTGTAACCAGAAATTTGTTTTTAGAATTAGTAGCCTTTGTAGTTTGTTTTTCTGTCTTGCAAGAGCCAATGTCCCATCCTATAATACATAATCTTGATTTCACTTGATATCTGAAGATATGCTCATTAGTGAGAGATAAACCAGACACTGTTAGATATCTGGCTATAATCATAGTTTGGGGCAGAATCGTATCATGATCTCCTCATCACATCTATTATTTGCGCAAATGTATGGCTAATGCTTTACATAACACATTTTTTAAGAAGCCAGAAGACACATCAACACATATTAATTCCCTTTTAGAGCCAGATTTCCCAAATCTGTGTTACAGCACAGAATTGTTGTTTTATTTTGTTAGGCTACTTAAATGTATTTTAGCAAAATGCTGTTTATGTATATTTTATATTGAGTTATTATGGCATTCCTCAAAGTAAAAAAATAAATTTGTAACAAAATTGTAGCTAAAATAACATGAGGGATCCTAAGAAAAATAAATCTGTGGATCTGCAGATGAAAACAATCTCAAGCCATGAGCAGCTTGTGTTTATAGAGAAGAAGTCATACCACAAACATGACACTTGCTCCTTTTGGTAAATTTAAATCTAGTGGATGAAGTGGAACGTATAAATAAAGTCAACTTTGTATTTCAGTAAAAAGGCCTCATGAGAAAAACTTTACTTGAAAAATTAATTCAAATTGGCTGGAATGCCTTACATTGTATATTTTACATTAAGTCAATTATTGGCAATAACAGGAAATGCGAATGACACCACTTCAGTGAAATGAATTGTATGGCTCTGGCTACTGGAAGGTGAATACTAGAACAGAATTTACTTAATATCATCATAAAACAATCTGAGCATGGTTATATATCCATCTGAGCATAGAGATATATCCTTTTATTTATATGTACATACCAAATAACATGTTGTATCACAATAAGATAAAACCAAGAAATACAGAAGTATGGAACATAAAAAGTGAAGTTCTCTCAACCCCATAATTTCACCCCTCGGTACATACCTAAGAGAACTGAGACTATCCGTTCACACAAAAACTGGTATGTGAGTGTTCGTAGCAGCATGAGTCATATTATTCAAAAAGTAGAAACAAACCAACGAGCGAAGAATAAACCAAATGTGCTATATCTATACAATGGAATAACATCTACTCCTAAAAAGGAAATGAACTTCTGATTTGTGCTACACAAATGAATCTAGAAAACACAGGTTAAGTGAAAGAAGGCAGACACAAAAGGCCACATACCATATGATTCCATTTATATGAAATGTCCAAACTAGAAAAATCCATGGAGGCAGAAAGTAGATTAGTAGTTGCCCAGGCATAAGGGGAAGAAAGAATGTATGTTGGGGATATATTTTATATCCCTGAGATATACAGATTTTTTGTTGAGGTGATGGAAATGTTCTGGATTTAGATACTGGGGATGGCTTCACAACATCATGAACATACTAAAACCATTAAACTGTACTTTCAAATGGTAAAGTGTATGATATGTGAAATACAGCTCAATAATATGGTTTTTTTTTTAAGATTTTACTTTTTAAGTAGTCTCTACACCCAAATGGGGCTCAAACTCAACCCTGAGACCAAGAGTCACACGCTCCACTGGCTGAGCCAGCCAGGCACCCCGCCAATATTTTTTTTTAAAGCTACAAAATGTGAGTCCCTGATCACCTTCTCTTGTATAGCTAAAATGTATATAGTACCTATTATCAGAGCACATTTGTAAATGTTTTCGTTCATTAATTCATTTAATCCTCAAAACAGCCCAATGAAGCAACTTTTAAAGATAAGTTGAGGCACCAAGGAGGTTCAGTACTTTGCATAAAGTCCTGTAGCTAATTAAGTGATGGAGCTCTGCTTATAAAACCAGGCAGTCTGGCTTCAAAGCTCAGGCCACACACTAATTACCAGGACCAATGACCATTAAAAGTTGTGATATATACTTCCAGATAATTTTTATTTAGGGAATGGAGGTACACATATGCATATGTGTGGGTGCAGACGGATAAAAACTATACACATGGAACTATACTAGAGGTCAGCAAACTATAGCCCATGGGCCAAATCAGTCTCACTGTGTGTTACCTATGTAGCCCATGAGCTAAGAATGGAAATGGGATTTATACGTTTACATTTTGGAGAAAGAAGGGAATTAAAAAAAAGAAGAGTAGCATTTCATTATACATGAAAAGCATTTCATGACACATAAAATTCAAATTTCAGTGCCCATCAATGAAGTTTTATTGGGACACAGCCATCTTCCTTTATCTAAGTAAGTCTGTGGCTGCTTCTACACTATCAAGACAGAGTTGAGTAGTAACAGACATAGTATGACCCTGCAAAGCATTGAATATTTGTATCAGGCCTTCTATAGAAAAGTTTTGCAGACTCTTGGATTATACCATACATGATACTCTAATATTTGTCTCTAAACATTATGTCATTTTCAACATTCCAGATTTCCTTAATTTCTTTAAATGGCTGCAAAATAAAAATGCACCTGAAATTATCAAACCTTTCCCCTGATGAAAATGTCATGTCCTTCACCAAATTGCTCTCAAAATAGTGGTATTAATTTATTTCCCTCCTAACAGAACATGAAAATGACCTCCATTTTGGTGGCCTGGGTACCAGCATTTCAAGAAGTTTCATACCTGTCTCACCTGAATACAAGTTCTTCCCCCAACTTCTTAGTAGCCACCCAGCATTGATGCTGAGTTCTGAGCTAAGCCATTCCTTTGGGCTACCTGGTCCAATCAACTTTAGAGGGACCCACTTTGCATTCTTTTCAATTGTCTTATCTTCTTAGCTTGGACCTATCACATGGAAACATTTGTTCTTTTTAAGTGTTAGAAAAGTGGAAAGGTAGCTACCTCCTGTACTTGTCCCCCTGCACTGGATACTGTTGTGGGCCATCAGATCCCTCCCCATTCCATGTTGAGACTGGGGAATTGCCTTCAGTAGTACAAAGCCACCTTGCCTAAAGTCATGTCCCCTTTTCAGAGACAAACACATCCAATAACTGGTCAATGTAGTTGTATAAAAGCCCATTCACTTCAACTTAAGGTAGTGCAATTAAAAAGTATCACCCCAACTCCAGAGCTCCTTACACAATCCACTAAGTCTCGCTGAATTTAATCACAGTGAGATTTCTCTTGCCCAACTCACTCATTGCACAGAGATGCATTCCTGAGAACACTACCACACAAATTGTCTCCAATCAAATCTGCATCTTAGAGTCTGTTTCTCGGGGAAACTGACCTAAAACACTCCTCTATAACTCTTCCCAAAGGAAGACAGATGTGATATTTGATATGACTCCTGAGTTTAGGAGAATACAGTGAGTACACATAGCTCAGCCCCTCCCACCGTCTCATTTTCTGGGCCAACATCCATGCAGACAGGTGCGTGCCCTTCCTGCCACTGTCCTTTGCAGGGCAATCACCCAGCTTCATGCCACAGACTATGCTTTTCAAAGCAAATACGAGCAGCTACCAGTCTCTTTTCAGAGTAATGAGGCTTAAAACTATGTGACAATGAAGAGGTAGGTCTAAGGGAATCTTCTCTGAAGTCTACTTTTCCTAGGATTCTACCTCCCAGAATCTAAACTTTGGTGAGGATACTAGAAGTCCAATTGTGGAAATAAACCTAATTGAGGATCTCCAATTTGTCAATAATTATATCAATGATGTGATCTTTATCGGCTTTATTCCTTTGCCTTTGTTTTCAAAACTATGGGACAGATATGAATCATGAGCATTATCCTAAACCACACTGAAAAGAATAGCACCATGTACTTTCAATAGGTAAATCTTCATTTCTCATTAGTAACTATTAACAGTCTGACTTAACAGTCTTACTTAATAATCTAATTTACCTATATTTACAGAGATGCTACTGCAGCAACTCCTTAGATTTGGGGACGGTTTTAGTTTAAATCTAGGTTGAACATTTTAGACTTAAAAGCAGTTTTCAAATAGGAAAACTAAGCCTTGTTTCCTTATTATTAATGAATCTGGGAACTACCAACTATGATTTAGTTTAAGAATTAAAAGCAACAACACAAATAAAGTGCTTCTGACAAGACCTTATAAAGTAGGTATTCAATAAATGTTAATTCACAACCCAGTAAGTACTAAGAACTATTATATATTATACCCAAATGGGTCTGCTGTAGGTTTTTCAGAAAAAAATAAAAATACTCTCTCCTGGGGCGCCTGGGTGGCGCAGTCGGTTAAGCATCCGACTTCAGCCAGGTCACGATCTCGCGGTCCGGGAGTTCGAGCCCCGCGTCGGGCTCTGGGCTGATGGCTCAGAGCCTGGAGCCTGTTTCCGATTCTGTGTCTCCCTCTCTCTCTGCCCCTCCCCTGTTCATGCTCTGTCTCTCTCTGTCCCAAAAATAAATAAAAAACGTTGAAAAAAAAATTAAAAAAAAAAAATACTCTCTCCTTCACTTCCAAAAGATAGCATGACTTTTTATCCCAAGGAGACTGTTTCAAAGTCAAAATTCTGAACAATGAGTAGGTGAATAAAGCTCATACCAAAAATAAGCAAAAGTAGGTAACAGGTGACAGAGAATTAGAAACAGAGCAACAGGCAATCACGTCCATTTTCTCCTTTATGTTATGGAATGCACAGAGAGGATGGTATATAGCCTGAATGTTTGTGACCCTCCCAAAGTTCATATGTCACATCCTAACCCCCAAGTGATGGTATGAGGAGGCGGACATTTTTAGGGAAGTGATTATGTCATGAAGGCAGAGCCTTCTTTAATGGGATTAGTGTCCTTATAAATGAGATCTCAGAGAATTCCCTTGTCTCTTCTACCGTGTGAGGACACACTGAGAAGATAGTGTCTATGAACCAGGATACAGGCCCTCACCAGACACTGAATGAGTTGACACCTTGATCTCAGACTTATCAGCCTTCAGAACTATGAGAAGTAAATGTTTGCTGTTTGAGCCACCCAGTATATGGTATTCTGTTACAGCAGCCCAGACTTACTAAGATTCTATGCCTTTGAAGAGCACTGTTAGCTTTGGCCACACAGTATCCCAGAAATGAGATAGAGAAGAGCCTCCACAGACTGGCTGACCGTGATGGCAGTTACCAGACTGGGACTCTAATCAGACCTGGCCCCATGCATCAAGTCACTTAAGAGCTGCCTTCATTCTGTTAGTATGTGGCAAAGAAAGAAAGTATGTGGTGATTAGCCCCACCATATTCTCTTCTCCTAGAGAGAGAGAATCAAGTCTCCTGATACTTTTTTAGAAAAGCAACTTGAGGGGTGCCTAGGTGGCTCAGGTGGTTGACTGTCTGACTCTTGGTTTCAGTTCAGGTCATGATCCCAGGGTTGTGGGATCAGATTGAGCTCTGCATGGGGCTCCATGCTCAGCGCAGGGCCTACTTAAGATTCTCATTCTCTCTCTCTCTCTCTCTCTCTCTCTCTCTCTCTCTCTCTCTCTCTCCCCATCTCCCTCTCTCCCTGTGTCTCTCAGGGTGCCTGGGTGGCTCAGTAGGTTAAGCATCCCACTTTGGCTCAGGTTATGATCTTACCACTGGTGAGTTTGAGCCCTGCATCAGACTCTGTACTGACAGCCCAGCACGGAGCCTGGAGCCTGCTTCCGACTCTGTGTCTCCCTCTCTCTCTGCCCCTCCCCCGCACATGCTCATCTGTCTCTTCAAAAGTAAATAAACATTAAAAAAATTAAACAAAGAAAGATTCTTTCTCTCTCCCTCTGCCCCCTTCCCCACTTGCACACACTCTCTCTTTCTCTACAATAAAAAAAAGAAAAGAAAAGCAGCTTGAACCCAGGGACTTAATAAGAAGCTGAACTGGGTGTGTTTAAGCAATGACCAACACTTGAAAGCTCACCAGAGAGAACCACTTAACCAAGATAAGAATGGTCACTTATGTCAGAGTGAATGCAACTTGATGGTAAGCATTTATTACTCTGGGGACTTCTCTGCTGGGAACCAGCATTCAGGTGAAAGATCTTGCACACTAAGAATAGAAGAAAAACTAGAAAAACTAAGAAAAGAGTGAGTTCCTTTAAATGTCTGGACAGTCTAGGACAAGCACCTGGCACTGGAGGTGGAGGTGGGTGACTTTGGGATGTAAACTCTGGGGATGCAATCAATGACTTGGTTTGTATTTTTAGCCTCTGATACCTGTGATTTTTGTGAACTCAGAACTATTAATACTATTAATATGAGTCATCTGGTCTAAAAACTAAGACCAAACTTCACACACTTCCTTAAGAACTAGTGAATTCCAGAGAGGAGCTAAATGTTCCTTAGCAATTTTATTGAAATCTGTTGAATATAAACTTTATAGCAGTCTTTTAAGTCCCGTGTTATTTAAAACAGAGAGAGAGAAAGAGAGGGAGGAGGAAGAGGAGAAGGCAAAGGAAGGAAGGGAAATCCATTCCTTTAAAATATGTTCCCTAACTCTTTTCAAAAGACCATGATTATATTCCATGGGTTATAATCCAGAAGGCAGTTTGTTCTACAAATCACAAGGCCTGACAAAAAGGACAGAAGGAAAAGTCACCAAAGCACACTCTCTCTGAATTCTATCAGGCATTCCACATGGTATGGAGCACAGAGACAGGGGAGACTTACAGAATGTGCTCAACTCTTTGTAAACATAGGGTATGAGAGATTCCAGTTCAAAGGAAGATCACTAGTTTAAGAAATGGGAGAAAAGTTTGGAGACCTCTCTCAGGCCAGTCATACCGGTTCCTGCAGGAGTGGAGAGATTACTGCAAAGTAGTTAGCTCCATAAACATATCGGCAAAGCTTAACATTACACAGAAGAGAAAAATACTGCACAGCATTCACAAAACATCGCCCATATTTTTATACTTTTTTCCTTGCTTTCCCTTCTTTTTTTTAGACAGGAAGAGATTCTCCAGCTCACCTGTTTCAAACCCCACACTTGGCACTAAGTCCATGGTTCCATGAAAGGCTCCGGCCCACGCTGAGGTAGCAGTGGTGACTGTAGTCGGGTCTGTCTTTGTGATGTCACACTGGGGAGCAGGAATCCTGGCTGCACGCACTGATGGCATCAGCAGGGGCCCATAGGACGGATCCAGGGCAGAGCCAGCAGAAGGGTGGTGGTGGTGGTGGTGGTGGTGGTGGCGGTGGTGCATGTGGGCGTGGGGGTGGTGGTGCCGCATGTACACATCATGCATGTGGCTGTAGGATGGGCTCACCTGAGATGCCAAAGGATAGTGCCAGGACTCGGATGCGGGCGGGGGAGGGGCTGGGCCAGTCTGATGCAGGCCGTGTCCTGGCCAGGGGCTGGGGTCGGCCGCAGTAAAGGTGCCAGGGGGTGCAGTGACCTGGAAGTCAGGATGAACACCCCCCAAGCAGGGTGCAGGTGGGGGCTGGTAAGAGCTGGTCCAAAAGGAAGTCGGGAAACTATTCCGCTGGCTTGAGAGAGCTGAGCTGTCTGAGAAGACAGAAAAATTATTTACATAAGATTCAGTTCTAGGATAGACTTGCCTCTACTTGTCCAACATTTTACAGGCGGGCTAATTACCATGCACTCTTTTCTCCGCACACAGAGGTAAATTGATACCAAGTAAGCCTCTGAGCTCCCATACCAAGTCAGTGCACACGGTTCAAGGTGCTGAATGAGTGCCCCCCACCCCTTGTTTGCTTAGCTTATGCAGTCACAGCCTATGCTGAAGTTTGCAAGTATGAGATTCGAAAGCTTCATTTCCTACTGGGCAGATCGCTGCCACCAGGTCTGAGCAGAGGTTGCAGGTACATGTGTCGCAGGTAAAGAAAGCTTATGCCACAGGTGTGATTCAGGTGGCTGGAAATGATGATGTTTACCAAACTTCTTACAAATGCAAATATAATTTTCACTCGAACTGAACATTTTAAGGCTGAAAGTAATAAATGGAAGATCACACTTAATTATGTTCACCAACACTCATCTTCCTTCAAGAAGATAACAGTTGCTAATATTTAATGACAGTGACCAAAAGCCAATCCTAGTCCAGGGCTTTTCATAGATGATCTTATTGGAGCCTCACTCCAACCCTATGAGTTACTGTTATTATCCCCATTTTAGAGATATGGAAATTGAGGCAGGGAAGAAGCCTAAGACTTCACAGCTAGCAAGTAGGAGACTGGGTTTTGAAGACAGGTAGCCTGCCCCAGTGGCTGGCACTCTTCATAACTGTGCCACAAGAGGGCACAATTGCAACCATAACATGAACATCTAGAATTTGGTCATCGTTCTGTGGAAATCATGATTGGAGGAGATTCAAGCAGGGACAATAGATTTGAGGAAGGGTTTGGGGGCGGGGGGGGGATATAAAAAAATAGCACTTAGAGATAAATAAAGAGGGAAAACCCTCCCCAACTGTTGCCTTCAGTTAAATTTCTCCAATCAATCATCCTAACATCCTAACTTATTTATAGATGACCTACTATGTACCAAATAGAGAGAGGTCAGGGATGAGCAAAGAGACATCATTCTTAATCAGAATCGAGCAGGGGACATATAAATAAATAAACACATGCAATGTGTGACCTGGTAGGGCTCTCATAAGGGGAAGCACAGAGAGAGGGCACAGAAGCAGCCTAAGAAAAGATCAATTGGAAAGGTGGGGAGGGCTAGCTTTGTGAAAAGGTAGGGAAGAGTGGTTTAGGCAAAAAAGTACATGAAAAGAAGGCCAAAAATTGCACAGACCCGAACACACACACACACACACACACACACACACACACACACACACACAAAATAGCATATGGGGAACAAGAATTCTGTGGGTAGAAGGTGGCAAAAAAATTAGACTAAAAAGTCAGACTGGGTCCAAGAGAGACCCAGATGGGTATGGCCTTGCAAGCTACGTAATGAATGTGGGTGCTGTCCTGAGAAGGTGCCAGTGAGCTTTGGAGGGTTTTAATCTAGGGAATGATACAGTCAGATCTGTGACTGTAAACATCCCTACCTCCAGCCATAGCCTGCTCTGTACTGTGTGGTGTAAAAGAGCAAGCACCAGACAGGGAGTCTAGAGAGCTCAGCCAGAGAGCTAGCACCTAGCAATTACCTTATCTGACTTTATGACCTCACATGGATCTGTTGATCTCTCTGTGGCTCACTTTCTTCCATATGAGGTATTTGAATGAAAATGCCAAATATCTTCTGGCTCTATACTTCTATCATTCTGTGAAGTGGCCTACGATGTCTATCTATAGATGAAGATAAGGTTGCCTAGCACATTAGTCATGCATGTGTAATACTATTTTCATACAGGGTTCTAGAGAAAAGAGCCTGGCTAGATCTTTTCATTGAATGAAGAATATCCTGAGAAGTACTCTGAAATAAAAGTATTCACAACTCTGACATAGCCATGTTCTCACTTCATAAATGTCCAGGACATAATTTCCTTACCTCAGAGGAAAGCTTCTGTAACTTGAACCAACCACAGTATATGTAACTTGAACATCATTAGGGTATCAACATGGTGTTCAAATGTTTCCTTTCCCTAACTCCCTAACAACCCAAAGGACGGTGCCACTAGCATTGCAAACGTCGCTTCTCTGTCCATCAGCCCTACAGCAGGGCTATCATCATTCACCCCATCCATTCTACGGACAGACAGCTATTTGGTATCTCGCATTTAAGTCTGTCCCCACAGAATCTCCAAGGATCTCAAAGCCCTTGGGGAAATAAAACAAATAATCATATTCTCCTAACGGGAAAGGACAGAAGCACACATTGTTCTTCGAGTCTTCAAACAGTCCAGGTGAACTTTTAATTGAATGACTTTGTTTTGTCACTATCACACCTATCAGAAAATAGCACTTAAAGTCAAACCTGCTGGCATCGGGGCAAATATATTTTATTTCAGAACTGTCTTCCTTTGACATATGAAGAGTGGGTGCTAATGACCAACAAAGAAAGTTATGTAAGCTGTGAGAAGAAAATTCAATTTGCCTTAAATGATGGCCATTTGTAGAATATTCTGTCAACACCCACAGTGCTAGCTGTCAATGTTTAAAATTAAAACCCATACAAAAAGTGTATAGAGGCTCCTTATATTATACAGTGCAGCTTTGCCACCTCAGGGTGCCACTTTTCTGCCACTTTGCTGTCATAGACTCAATCTTTGGTAGCAAACCCTTCATTCTGCTCATAACTTTCATCTCCTGGTGGGGCCACAAACCCATTATGAAAATTGCTAAATCCAACCCAGAGGTGTGTGTCAGAGAAACTGAGTTCCCTAATGAAAATCCCCCGTTAAGATATCAAAACTATGTCATTTTCCTGTGTGCTTTTATTTCCTTTCATTTATATACATTTGGACCCAATTTTATAGATGTTTAAGCATTTTGCATATGCATGCACAAATGTGGACAATGAACAAATTCCTTACCCAAAATACTACCTTATTTATGAATTATTGTATTATAATTAGTGAGCACATTATCAATGAAAGTGGAAACTTATTTTTTAAAACGTGCTCTAAACGTGCTGAACAAAGCTTTAAAATACCTCAGGGAAAAATAAAATTAGAAGCAACTTAATATTTTCCTAGTCCTGCTATGTCTCCTGAGATTAATATAAAGTTTGCAGAGATCTATGCAGCCTTTTTCAAAGACAATGTTGCATTTTACAAGTAAATGAAACAATATTGAAGAGAAAATATGTTTATGGACAAGTCTACACTTCAAAACCACTATTTGGTATCTTGTTAAAAAATAATCTTAATACAAAGAAACAGATGATATGCTTTGTTTCATGCCTGGGAATCAATGTGCTTATTTCATATGTATGTAAATTTTTTTCATTACATGACTCTTTGCCTAAGAGTACTTAATCACAGCCACATTTGTTTGATGAAAAAACATATGAAAAACTTGTGCACAAACTATTCCCATGCCATATTACTTTTCAGGTTAGTAGAGGCAATTCACAATTGTCAAATGTTAACACTCTATGGTGATGTTGGGCTTAATGTTACTCAGCATTTGGATGATGTTAACACTGACATTCTGGCACATAAAAAAATCTGAATATACTTTGGTTCAATTTGCATTTGGAATTTAAAAATATCACACACACACACACACACACACACACACACACACACACCTTATTTCTAAATGATAAAAATGACAAAATTGATATGCTGTCTGATACAACCCACCCAAGGCATACCCAGTAATCTCACTATGTGAATTATACAGAAATATATCTTAAGGACACAGAAGAGTTAGCATGGAACATGAAGTTGTTCTTTCAATTTCATAATAGCCGGGATATCTTTTGTATTAACTGTAAATATTTCTGAAAAAAAAAAAATCTAAGGGCAAACAACTTAAGCCAGAGAAAATTCAACATTCAATTTCAACCTTTAACATTTTACTACTTAATTAAAAAAAAATAAAAACTATATTAAAAGGAAAATGGGACAGTAAAATGTTGTAAAACCTCTATCTTAAGTCATCTTAAAAGTCTCCAGAAAACACATTCTTAGAGTAGTGATTCAAAACATTAATGTTAAAAGGTAACATTTACCTTTTTATTAACTTCAGTGAAAAAAAAAATGCCACTCAATTCTTAACCCAAAGTGTCCTTGCTGTAATTTAATTCCCATCCTCTTATTCTGCTTCCCATGAAAATAAAGTGTTGGGTCAGAGGTGAAAGGCTACATTTTCCTATGTTTTCTGTCACTCAGGAATTAGTCATTTCCATCATGTCCAAAGATTGTCCTCTACTTTGCTCTAGAGTCGCTCAAAATGGACATTGTGACTCTACAATGAGTTTCAAGGAGGCAGGATGATGAAGTCAGACCACTCTTTCCTTCCATGTGTTTGTCCGAAACTTGCCATCAGCAATAACCTCCAGTGCCTCCTGGAGGTGGAGCCCAGCTGTCTTTTCTAGTCTCACCCAGCTTAAGAGACCCACCCTCTTTCCCATACTCCTCTTTTGTTATTTTAGGCTAGTACTCATTCTGAGAGGTCTTTCCTATGAGAATGAGTTGCTCTAAGCAGACACTATGTAAATCAATTAGCAATAAATTTTTACTTTGCAACAACAACAACAACAACAAAATATCAAGTTCTCACCATTTAGCATGGTTTTTAAGTTAATGACATATTTTGCTAAGCGTCAACTACTACTCGGCTTTCCTACATAGACATAGACACACACACACACACACACACACACACACACACACACGCACTTTCTGTAATAACACTTGGGCACTGAGATCAATACACAGACATATTTGAAGCCAGTGTTTCTATTTAGATGGGGATAACAGGGCCATTAGATTCATTAGGTTTTCTCAACTGAGAAGCCCTATTAGTAAGAATGTACACTGGGATAAGAGGTCATCGATGTGATGTTGTGTCAAATAGAGTACAAATATTTCCTATCAACTATTTGCCTAAAAGCTGCAAAACACCTAAAGAGGACTTTCCTAACTCCATCAAGACACACACTCAAAGTATGACCATTATTCCATTATTAGCTGACACTCTATCCTTGTCTAAAGATTTACTGTGGAAATATATTCTGCAACCAAACATAACTCAGTTTTAAATTCCTTCGTAGCACTATACCACTTGTGTAGCACTGTAAAAACTTCATGCCATAAATTAGACCCGTTAATTTAGTACAGCTGGCTAGTGCTCCTGCATAAACTATCACTGCTATGGCCATCAACATTGTCAATAGTGTTGAGTAGCTACTTTGTCCAAGACACTGTGTTTTTGCCAGAAATTCAAAGAATATTTCTGGGTAAAAACCCAAGGTTGGTTTTCTATATGCCAAATGAGTGGAAACTTACTTAAGGAAGAGAGAAAAGGCATCATTGTTTAGCACCTTGCATAAAGCCGTGTGTCACAAATCATTCATATGCATTATCATAGAATCCTTACAATAACTCAAGGAAACATATCAATAAACACATACTGTAATTTAAATTGAGTTCAGAGCAATGTTAACTAATTAATCCAAGATCATGTTGCCATCAGACATTGTAAGGCCCACACTACCCCAAAACAAGTAGAACCCCAAAACAAGGAGAATCCAATGACCGCATTATCCAAACCTGTGTTACTTTGGCAATTAACACAAAATTACTGGTAACTCTCTTCAGTAAACATGGGAATCTCAATTTATTACACCTCTCTTAAAGATATTATTTTCTAAATCTTTATTTATATTTTTGTGGATCTCCCTTTAAATCACATCCAAGTTATTTCCGTTTATTAAAAATCGACTAATTCACAACTAAACAACTATGGAAAAGTTGTACCACAAATGGAAAGTAAAAAATACACTTGAAATCACAGAAGCTTGCAGAGACAAGATTTTAGCAATCATTTCATTCATCCCCCTTATTTTACACACAAGGAAACTACAACCAAAAATTTCATACTCAATGCTAATAAATTCTACATTGACAACTTTTTTATTTTCTAATCTGGGATAAATGGTATCAACTTGATTCATCTAATTCAGTCATAATCATTCAATTCATATTTATTCTTTATTTTCCAGGTAGAAATGCATTATGTTGAGGGAAAATGAGGTGAGAAAACTAGATACGATATACCTAGTCTTAGTGGGGGAGGAAGAGATGGAAATTAAAGTATCGGCTGCATTTGCCTGCACTACCCTGATACACTAAACTGACACACAAAGCCCTAAAAATTCTAGTCTCTGCCTGTCACTCTGCTTCTCATTCCACTCATGGCAGCACTATTGCTTCTCATCGGACACTCTAAGCTCAGTCCTTCCATAGGGCTTTTGTACCGGCTGTTCCCGCAGCCTCAAATAACTTCCCCATAGATATTCACATGATGAAGACCACTCTTATCACATGTAACGGTCTCAGAGACAGCATCTATTGTCACCCTAAGTAAATCCACACCTAGCATTTCATTCTATACTTCGTACCTTTCTCTTTCACTAAAAAGCTCCATGAACACAGAGGCTTAGGCTCTCCTGTTCACTGATATATTTCCACTACATAGCAGTATCTTTAACATTTGCTGTGTATGTCAAGGAATGAAACAGGAGGCAGATTTGAAGACCAAATATAAAATAATCCCAAGAAAATTGTAATAATAGTTGCTGAAACATTACCATTCTCTATCCTTTCTATATGGAAATTTGAAATCAGTCCAAAGATTTCTATTTAGTCACATGGATAATGGGAAAACACTGGATTATTATAGAGTTTTTGCATATATACTATACCTCACTTAAAACTATCCTGATTTTAATACTTACTAATCACTCACATCTAACTATAATTTGGGACTCTTGTTTCTATATTCCAGATTAAATGATTCCTAGGCTGTGTATACCACTACGTTTAAAAAAAAAAAAAAAAAGAAAAGAAAAGTAGGCATTGTATTTAATACTCTCCAATGACAGATTATCCTGACATGATTTATTATTGAGATACAGACTATTTATGAAAGTCAGCCAATTTACTGAAGTTTTCCTGTTTTTACCTTCCACACATATTAAAAGTATTTACCACATGCTACCAAACAGGATATTGGTTGATTCCACAAACATCTTAGGCCTCCAAGAAGGACTCAGTTCTCAATTTTGTGGGAAATCTGTAACATTTACTAATCAAATAAAGCAATTATGCTTCCCGAATCATTTCTATCGAGGTCTACCATTTATTGAATGTGCATTCCACCTTCCTCTCTACAGTCACTACGATCTTAGTGTTCTTCATACGTACTAAAAGGAAGAAAAGAGGAAGGAAGGAAGGCAAGCCGGCAAATAGGTCAGGCCTGGCAATTTCATCCAGCACAACCTCCCCTACAGTGGAGCAGAACCATTCCTCTGATGCTGACAGGAAATGACCATGTACCACCTGCCCTCTTCCCTGCCCTCTACCACAGGTGGCCAGCCTTTCCTCACCATAGGATCACTTGGGGCACTTGTTAAGATGTGATTCCCAGAGTCTCCCTCTGAAGACTCTGATTTAATAGGTCTGAGTTAGGGGCCTGCAATCTTTGTTTTTAACAGCACTAGATTAAGGATTTTCAAACTCGAGCCTGTATTAGAATCACCAGGAGGGCTGGCTAAAACACAGTTTGTTCTGATTCAGTAGGTCTGAGATTCTCGGGTGCGGACTGAAAATCCCCCCTGCATTTCTAACAAGCTCCCATGTGATGCTCATGTTCCTGGTACAGGAAACCACACTTTGAGAATGATTTTACTAGAGGCTTCTTATAACCAGGTGAGTTCAAAAGAAACATCCATAACGCATTTCTCTACAACTAGCATTAAATGATGCGTAATTTTCCCCTAATCTTGTCATTGCCCAATTAGATGTCATCCAATGATCTTCTGTGAGCCAGTAATCAGTTCAAACACACCTCTGTGACCTCTACAGAGAAGGAAATAGAGAAGAGGATGCCCCATGTACTGCTTTACCTTGACCAAGGCAAGAACAACAGCCTAAACCATGTAGACACAGTCAATAATGTCTGGACTGTAAACTGAAAGAGTTCATACCACAACAAAGCAGGGCAGAGAAAACTATCAAGAAAACACTGAAGGCTTTTAAAGTTTGTACTCCTGGGTCAGACTCAGATTTCTGCTATGTCACCACGTAGCACCTAGTGGAATGAGCAAGAGCTAATTTCTAAAAGCTGATCCAGGCACGCCTATTATTTGGAGATCCAAATTGGGCCACTGGGGCTTAAGGAATGGTGCTTCACAGCTCCGTCCTGCCACTATAAACTCAGGCTGGTTGCATCACTACTTTCCATGAGGAATTTAAGGGGTGTGACTGCATCCTTTCCGACCCTGCATTCCACATGTGACAAAATTGATCCAGCTGTTTGTCTGAAAGAAATTCCTTGCTGTCCTTAAAAATTAAAAAGCAAGTGGATATCCGTCCTCCAGGGGCAAGTCTCCAGCTGGAACCTGGTACAGGCAGTTGCGAAACAGAGACAGTGCCCTGGAGAGCATCTGCTTTTGAATTCTTACCTCGCCATAGTGGGGTTAGCCCCATCTTGCTTTTTGAAATGGCAGATTCTGGATGGAGGGTGCTGGCTTGGCCCAAAGCTCTTGAGAAGTGTTCATCCACTACTGACCCAATGTCTCCCTGGAAATAAGTGAAAAGGACACAGCGAGAGTTAAGGTACTCCATCTCGGCAGGCTGGTCTTTCTCCTCCTCCTCCTCCTCCTCCTCCTCATCCTCCTCCTCCTCTTGTTTGCTGGGAAGGGTGACTTCCAGAGAGTCCTGCATCTTGCTGTATACCGCTAACTTCTTCTGGGATGGAATAAACAAAACACGGTATCAAAGACAGTTTGTAAAAAAGCATTAACTACTTAACTTTTCACTTAAAAAAATCTAAATATTAACACATGTTTGCAAACTGATTCTTCGTCTGTTTTCCTCCATTCTTTCCCCTCCCCAAACCAGTCTTCTCCTTCCCACCCTGAAAGAAAGGTCACTTATTATCAGACAGTACATTTTCACAGTGTAAAAGACAGGTTTGGTTTTTTGGTTTTGTTTTATGTTTTTGTTTTTTGGTTTTGTTTTTGTTTTTTGGTAATCTAAATATATCAAAAGGAGAATGACTTTTAAAAAGTGACAGATTCCTTCCAGTTTCTGATCCATTTTTTTTTTATTTTAAAGTTTTAAATGTACATCAACATTATAGTTTGGGACAGAGAGGAATGGGGGCTAAGAGGGGGTGCCTGTGGGAGGAGTGGAGAAGAAAAGAACTTTCCATAAATGAAATAAACTAAAATAAAAACAGGAATGTAGCATCTTATGAAAGGATTTGGCAGATGTGCCAAACTCATTTCTCAAAAATCAAACTAAAATGACAACATAAGTCTGTGTGAAGATCCATTTTTCATGGAACATATTTTGCAGATGTCCCACTTGCCACCATTATCATGGAGGGGGGAAAAAGATAATATTATGGCTTACTGAAAATAATACAATATGCTACCAATGACTGGGGTGGCTTTCAAATAAAAATGAGAAATTTTTGATGATTTTAAAGTATTTTTAAAACATATCATCATAGCTATAATAATAGTTAATACATATTATGCCAGGCACTCTTATAAAACTTTGAATTTATTACATCACTTAATTTTTATAATTCTGTATCATGGTTACTACCACTATCCATATTTTAAAGATGAAGGACAAAGGCACAGAGAATTGAGGTAACTTGCTAAAGGTCACAGAGCATGAGAATGGTAGAGCCTGAATGCACAATAAAAACACGCAGGTATATTTATGCGTGTTGTAGAAAGGCAGGGGAGGCGTATTTGGTGTGTGTGGGGGGGGGGGAATCACCAACATGATATGTTATTGTTTTCCGGTTAGTAAGTTTTGTATTTGTTGGTCCTGCTTTTCAATATTTCCAAATGTTTTCCACTGAGCACATATTATTTTTATAAGCAGCAACTTCATTGTGAATCATATATAAGAAAACACTGCTAAAGATTATAAAATTTATTACCCTAATCATTGTATACCTCTAAAATCTGATTCTTTGTTATACCATTTTTATTTCAGAAAAAAAAATATATGCTGGACAATAAATGTGAGTAGAAAAAAAATCATTTTAGAATACTCAGTAAGCACACAGTTTTGCAAATGTTATCAAAACACATAACCTAGACTCATGTTTCTAATGTAATTACTAGCTTCAAAAACCTATAGCCCCAAATTATAAATGCATCATTCAATAAATTGAACCCTTTCCCCGAGCAATGAATATGCTGTTCTTGTGTGAAGTGGGCCCTGAAATGTATATTATGAGCTGTTGGTTATTATTTAGGAGCTGTTATTTATAAATATATGTATTACTTTTTATTTAAAATCTGTGTCAATAGGGTTATCGCTGGTTGATGAATAAATAATTCATTCCTGTGAGTGAATATGCCTTGCTGATGAATAGGCGATTGTAATGACTGTGTGGTGATATTTCTTCCAATCTGTTTTGCACAGGTTTGAACATGTTTAAACTTAACTTCAATAGTAAAAACACCACAGTAACAAAGGTTATGTATAAAATAAGGGGATTGAACTAAATGGCCTTGAAAGTTACTCCTGACTTTAAATTCTATTATAAAATAAACAAATATTACAATTTATTAATCAAATCACAGTGCTATGTCTCTGTGTGCATGTGTATTTATCTGAAGTTATACCATTAAAGCATACATACACCCTCTCTGCTGAGTACTCCGGCATATTAAGAAGCACTGTTTTTATAAAGGAAAGGAGTTTAAAACTCATCTAGAGAGTGACTTCACTGTCCACTGGTGTTTATTATTATCTATGGAACTGGTTTTTTATTCCTGCCAATGTCCAGTTCAGCATCAGTGTGTGAGAGTAAGATTTTTCATCTAATTGTTTCATTTTTTTAAATTTACATTTATTCTTTAAGTGAAAGAGCCCTGGGCTGGGCTAATGATCCAAAGAAAGGCAGTGTTTCATTCTATCTCAAGGAGCAAATATTTCTTAGAAGAAATAAAATTAATTAGAGCATTATATATATGTAAAAGATTGTCAAGTGCAAATCCTGATAGAAAGGTAGCATATTATTATAACCAATAATAGCAATAATAAAATGTCTTTATTAATTGATGGCAGTGGAATTTAATCTATAGATATTTAGTTTATTTAAGACTATCCAATTTTCTAAATGTTACATAATTTCATGTTATTCTTTTTTGACCAATTGTTGAATGGTTGTATACAAATGAATTAACTTGATATTTACATATGAAAAATTTAATATGGAATGGGGAAAATGTGAACAAAATCTGCCACTGGATCAAAATACCTTTCATTAGCTTATTTTCTAAAAATCATTTCTCTGTTTATGGATGCATATATCCCCTATCATTAATATTTCATACACATGTAACATATGTCTGTATTTACACATGTGTATTTATATAAATACACACTTATATATTATTCCTCTTAATAGGCAAACACCTGTGATTTTATAAAAATATATGTAGAGACTCTACTTAAATACAATTTTTTGGAATGAATTTAAAATACACTTTTTGTTTTTCTCCCCCAGCTCTTTAAGACAGGTTTTCTATGAAGTAAAAATAAATTTAAGGAAATAAATTTTTAAAAAACACATCAAAAACATAAAATGGAAAGGGGGCCTATGGTCCAGTTCCCAATAGGCAGGACATAAATCACATCTATCATTCTCGCTTTTCAGATAAAGTTGAGTCAACTTTCACAAATATAGTGAACCAACTTAAATATTTACATTTACCACACAAACACTCTCTCTCTCTCTCTTTTAGCTTCACCATCAATACCACTAAATATTAAAGAATTCTAAAGTATCCAAATGACCTGAAAACTTCCTAAAATGCTAACATTGAATTTGCATACTTTTTAAATATTTATTGAGGAATGGTATAAACAGGAAAGGCTACATATCACAAATGTATAGTTCATAAACTTCATAAAGCATGAGCATACCAATGAAACTAACTAGAGATCAAGGACTAGAACATCATCAGGACCCAGGAGGCACTTACTTCCTTCAAGCCACTACCTCCTCAACAGCAACCACTATCCAGACTCCATCAATGTACATTAGCCATAACTGTCTTTTGTGCTTTATATAAATGAAATCATACAGCACGTACCCTTTTGTGTCTGGCCTCTTTCACCCCACATCATGTTCATGAGATTCATGCATATCGTTGCATGCAGTTTTAGACGTTCAGCCCTAGCAGATAGGGCTTATTTTAACCAATTTACACATCCAATGCCAGTTTATGAGAGTTCCTGTTGTTCCATATCCCTGTCAACACTTGGTACTGTATATCTTTTTTTTTTCCAGTTTTGCTCTCCTGATAGATATCCCAATTTTCTTAAACTTTTTTTTCATTGAGGTGAAATTCACATATAAATTAACCTCTTAAATTTTTTTTAACATTTATTTTTGAGAGACAGAGACAGAGCACGAGCGGGGGAGAGGCAGAGAGAGAGAGGGAGGCACAGAATCTGAAGCAGGCTCCAGGCTCTCAGCTATCAGCACAGAGCCCGATGCAAGGCTTGAACTCACAAACTGTGAGATCATGACCTGAGCTGAAGTCGGATGCTTAACTGACTGAACCACCCAGGCGCCCCTAAAATTAACCTTTTAAAAGTGAATGATTCTGGGGCATTTAGTACATTGAGAATTTTGTGCAGTCACCATCTCTATCTAGTCCAAAACATTTCATCACCCCAAAAGGAAATTCTGTACCTGTTAAGTATTAACTCCACATTCTTTGACTCCTCTCCATCAGTCCATGATAGCCACCAATGTGCATTCTGTCTCTATGAGTTTATCTATTCTGGATATTTCATATAAATGAAATCATTCATATGTGACTTGTTTGCTTCTAGCTTTTTTCTCTTAGCATAATGTTTTTAAGGTTCATTCACATTGTACCAGTACTTCATTCTTTTTATAGCCAAATAATATTTCATTATATGTATATACCACGATCTGTTTATCCTCGTATCCACGGATGGACATTTGAGTCATATCCACCTTCTGGCTATTGCAGATAGTGCTGTTACGAATATGTGTGTACATGTATTTGGTTGCATTCCTCTTTTCAGTTCTTTTAGATAGGTATATATGATAGCTGGGTCATATGATAACATGATGCTTAACTTATTAGGGAACTGCCAAACTATTTCCACAGCAGCTGAACCATTTTAGATTCCCACCAGCAATGTACTATGGGTCCAATTTGTCTACTTCTTTGGCAGAAAAATAACACTTGTTATTTTCTGGATTCTTAAAAGAATTATTATTACAGTTATAACCATCCTAGTGGGTATGAAGTGGTACATTGTGGTTTTGATTTACATTTCCCTAATGACTAATGATGTTGAGCAATTTGCATACATTTAAAAAATATGAAGTGTGAACACAAAGAAAACAGGGACAGAATTTAAACAGCAATTGACTCATATGCTGACAATCACACCATCTTAATATTCTTCTCTACAGGCTCTTAAGCCTTAACTACTTTCTGGTATCTGTGCTTTGGTGACTGTAAATCAATTCTTTGCCTATTTTTAACTAAGTAAATTATTCATGTACACTTTTGCCTATTCTGTATTCACTTGGTGTTTGCTCCTTGGAACGAAACTTGCCTGGTGTCACATTCTTTCTTGAGAATAATATATAACATTCAAAACGGTAAGAATAAATCTCAAGTCATCAGAACCTAGATTTCCTGAATCGAGGTCAAAAGGCAATCTAGTTGATATTTTTCTCAAGAGGCACAATCACTTCCTAAAAATATTCAAATCTCAGAAATGTTGAGGCTTTTCTTCAGAGACCGAAGAATCAGAATCCTTAACTAAATAAAGACGTCATCAAAAGGGACCTCAACACCTACAAGCTGGTTTACTTAGAGCACATTAACTGGCTCATCTCCATTTCAGAGTCATGCCGAATTTCCCCCAGGCGAAATGACCCTCAGGTTACGTGCAACAACGGCTAAGTGAGCAGCCACAAAGTTAAAACTAACTCACAAAAAGAGGTTAAAGCCACAGTATGAAGGAGTAGGCCCAGGCAGTGTAAGCCATACCCAACCACTTTACAGCCTGCCATAAGGCACAGCAGGAACAAACTCTCACAGGAATGTGCAGGGGAAAGGATTTGTCTGACAAGAGAGACTTCCATGTCAGGAGCCAAATACCACTAACTCCCCAAGGCTTAAGCTTACAAAATGCCAAATGATTACTGTGCATATGTGGAAACTTCTTTTCCTAAAAAAACAAAAGTATTTTAATGAATCATTGGATATTTGGAAACAGCTTTTACTTTTTTTTTTTTTCATTCTATTTTCTTTTTCTTTTCTTTTTTCAATTTCTACTGGCTCTCTTCTCCAAAGGCAATGCTTCTTTTATGTTCAAAAACAAGGTTTGAGCCTATAAGAAAGGACCATGAGCCTGGAGTAAATGTTTCAAAATGTTTGCATGTCTGAAAGGGTAAAGTGCCATAAAAGCAGGTAATTGCTCCTTGATCATATTTTTTTCTGAATTCACTTGGCAACAGATTTTTAAAAATATCTCAGAGAGATTTGAAATTTTGGTCCTTAGCCTGTTTGGAAAAGGAGGAGGAATCAGGTTAAGGGAGGGTGGGTTAGGATAAAGAAGCTATGCCACAGACCTTCTATATATATTATTTCGCGCACCTCTCTCAAACATTCACATACAAATATTGTCCAAATAATTATTTCCAATTTACATATGCAGAAACTGATTTGCTTGGCTAGGATCATCTAACTAGTAAATGGCGGAGATAGGATTAGAACTCATTTCTGTCTGACTCCAAAGCATGTGCCAAGACTGTGGACTGAACGAAAAGGGTCTCTATATACTTATTCTAATTGAATAAGTAAACAGAAGCCCCAGACCAGCAAGGCATCAAATGGCATCACATAACGAAGGAGAGTCAAAGTTACTTGTAGTATTAAAAAAAAAAAAAAAACTGAAATGTGGGAGCACCTGGGTGGCTCAGTCAGTTAGGCATCAGACTCTTGATTTCTGCTGAGGTCATGATCTCACAGTTTGTGAGTTCAAGCCCCACGCTGGACTCTATGCTGACGGTGTAGAGCCTGCTTCAGATTCTCTCTCTCCCTCTCTTTCTGCCCCTCCCACACACACATGCACACATTCTCTCTGTCTCTCTCAAAATAAATAAATAAACTTAAAAAAATAGAAATGTAAACATCTATCAGAGTTTTGGCTACTAAAACATGCAGCACTCTTCAAAATATATGTGCATCTAGATAAAACTGAATTCTGTATCTAAAAATGTACTGTCCCCTTGGCAAATCAGATACATAATACAATTGCCTACCATTTTTCTGGAAATCCTATTTTGAAAATGTGAGCAGAGCCTATTTTGTGAGATACAGTCACAACTCAAGATTCTGTGTTTGTTTTGTCTTGTTTTTATTTTTCTTAACAGTAGGGAGGAGCAAACCAAAAATAATATTAACTTGACCAGCTATTTTTGAGCATACTTGCCTCTCAATGATTCTGGTCATTATCAAAAATCAAAACCTTCTCCTCCAAGGATGAAAATTTTCCAGTTTTGAGGATTTTCAAAAAGAAAAAAAATGTACCACATGCTTACAGAGAATTTCAAAATTTGCATTCCCAAAATACTTTAAGCAATGATCACATCTTAGAGGTATGTGTTCTCTCTCAAACTGACTACTTTGAATGAAACAAGTTTTCAGTGTGTGAATTTCTGATATGTTTTTATAAGCCTATTTACTAGACATAGGGTAGGACTTCATTTTTAAAAATGTATCTGTTATTTATCAAATTGCCAATTAACTTCTGCTTCCTCTCAGTAATTGTGCAAAGACATGGAGCCACTAGGTGAAAGTCATAGCCTATCCGTAAACTCAGGCTGCTTATAGTTAGTTGGCAGAGCATGGGAAGGGCAATGGTAAATAAAGAGAACCTCACCATTTGTCCATAAGGCTAATTGTCTAATTTCTCCAAGGAGCTAATATTTTAAAATTTTTAAATAAGAAAAGTAAGAAGGTAAGAGGCAAATTACTAATTGTTTTCTTGTGCCAATGAAGTCAAGACGGGAAGAGCACATAATAGAAAGAGAACTGGAATAGGAAGGGGGATTTGACTAAAATCAGTCCATGAATCTAGGTAAGTCACCGAGCCCTCTAGCCCTTAGCTTCCTCTTTTGAAAATGAGGAATTTTGAGACTTGATTATCTCAGAGGTCTTGTCCTATTCTGTATCCTAATAAGCAACATGCTGGAGCTCTAGACAAATTCACACTTAATTTTGTTTCTTACATTGGCCGCCTCTTCTGATTTTTCAGGACACTAGCCAAAAAAACCCTACAGACCATCGAAGACTAACTAATTTCTAGACACGGGTCATCTAGCCCAATTCCTAGGAATTAGTTTTGGTATCTCCTTTATGTAACTTCATAGTAACAAGAAAGGATGCATCCTTCCACATCCCCGTGCCGCGCCGCGCCCCCCTCCCCCCCCCCCCCCCCCCCCCCCCCCCCCGACCTCCACCACTCCATCCCGCAAGGACAAGTGTTTTGGCATACCAAAACCATACAGTTTTAAGAGGAAAGGACACCTGTTCACTTTAGGTCATTCTTCCTTTCTGTTCTTTCTTTTTCATCCCCTCTACTAAAGCATAAGACAAGTGAAAAATAGTTCAGCTACCCCAGTTCAAACCACACTTGTAAATTACTGGCATAAATCTGGTGTCCACTGAAATATCTATAAATATGGCATATATGACTCATTTTTAGCAGCAGATGTTTGGATCTAATGGTTCAAGGCATTGTTGGGTCTTCCTAAATGAATAGTTAAAGCAGAAAATCAGCTGCTTAAAGAGGTGCTTTTTGAAAGATTCAGGGCAGAGTTTTGCCCAAAATTATTTCCTTCACTGTCTCTCCCAGAGCTTGAAATTCAAATGTTAGACTGCTTTTGTTTCTTGAATAAAAACATTTCTCTGGAGATAATACCTTAAGTTATTATCTATTACTGGATGAATTAGTTTGGGATTTTTTTTTTTAAGCTAGCTGGAAACAGGGCCTATGGGAATTGGATTCAAGTTCAGTGCCCAGGTTTTAGAATGACAGACAAAAAGTATGATGTACAAGTTTGCTCTCAGATCTGCCCTAAGCATCCTGAGCATAAAATTTACAGTCTTGTTGAACATACCCTTTGCACAGAAAGATACAAGACAGAAACATATATACTACCCAAAGGGGTCAGCTCAGCATCTTTGCTGTAATAGCCCAAAGAGTGACACTGAGGATAGCAAGGTTTTACCTTGTGAACACCCTCATTTACTTTGGCATGGCACATGTCCCTGCCATCCCCAGCTTTGTGAGATGGGGGACGTTAAGTGCTAGGTAAAGCAGGACTTCCTTGCATCTATCCAAAATACCCTTTCCTTTCCAAAGAATGTCATCTCATCCTGGCATTTGGTTTCCTGGTGAACATATCTTCACCACACGCGATTTTACAGATTCCAAGCCTTCCTTTACTATCGTTATTGTAATCTCTATTCTGGTTGACTGCCAGAGACAACAGTTAAGTTTGGTTATTTTAAAGTTTAATTTTTTTTCTCTAGCTTTGAATTTTCTGGCGGAAAGTTATTGGGAGCATAAAACCATGGGGCACTTTAAGCTTCTAAGTCTCTGCAGGCAAGTTAATTTGTGTAGGGCGGAATTATAGGGACTGTTCTTTCTCAAATAAGTCCTGTATGAATTCTTATAAATCCACTTACGTCCTTGCTTACAGTTGCAAGAAAATTGGATGCTCCACCTTAAATAAGTTGGCTGTGTATTGAAACTATTTAGGATATAATCGTATTCTTTCCTTTTAATGAATCTAAACTTATATTGGAATAACAGTAATATATGAGGCACTTAAAGCTGACTGCTAATACCACTTCCTGAAGATTATTTTAAAATAAATAAACGTTCATTTACTAAGTGGATATTCTGCCCCATCAACAAAGGATGCAGAATGGATAGCAAAAGTCATTAGCATAATACAAATGCTTTCAAAAGGACTTTGGAATGCCTAAACTAAAAAAGTACACTACCAAGGACTTGGAAAGAATTTCAAGTTCCAAGGCCAAAGAATCTACTGCATATTAATCTTCTTTATCAAAAAGTTGATTTGGAGCAGTAAAGACAAAAATAAGCCTATTGTGCAATGGCAAAAAAAAAAAAAAAAAAAAAAAAAAAAGAATGAAAAGAAGAGCCTAGGAGACGGGGATGGCGTGGTGGAAAGATGCTACTTTGGGGAGCAGGGCATCTGGTGGTCTTAATTTTGTCACCAAACAGTTTTGAATTTTTAGCTAGGCATTTCAACCCTATTAACATACATTTTCCCATTTGCAAAAGGACGGGTTGAAGTATGGTTTTTCAGGGTGTCTTCTGACAAAAAGAATCTTTGAGGGGTTTTTATGACCTAAGCAAGGTAGCAAAGTCCAGAGAAAGAGTTTGAAAAAAAAAAATCTCCTCATAAACTTATAACTGGACTTCTGCCTCCTAAGAGCATTTAATTCTTTTAAGTGAAAGCATGCATGCAGATTCCCCCAGCTGTCACCCTTGAAGAGGACGGAGTAAATATGCTCGAACTTATATGAAGCTCGAAGTGTAATTGTTAAAAACTCCTACACACAAGAAAATGGCGACGACTTTTTTCTGCTTTCATCACCTCGTCTATAAACTACACATTTCTGAAAGCTTTAAGTATCTTTCTAATGTACACATTATAAATAAACGGGGTAGGGGGCAGATTTAGACAGTAACAGACTGTCTACGTTTAAGATGCGACATCCACTGGGTATGAAGGGAATCTATGATTTCATATCACTTCCCTCAATTTTTCCTGACACATATTTGGAAATTTTTTGTCTTAGTTCCTACTGTCACTGTTAAGAATACAAGCACATTCCTTTCTGTACATGTTCTGCAGCGTCATCATGCCTTTGGAGTACGTGCTGAGAGACTGAGTCAAGAGTTCCCTTGAGGAGATGTTAAAGAGATGGTGGGCATGAGGACCAGGGAGCTTAGCATCTCTCAGCAATTCCTGGCTGGATAAAGCACACTACGAGATTTACTAACAGCCATGCAATTTCTAGTAATTTATGTCAGGCACTACAAAATTTACTCTGCACACATATTTACAAATTATTTTAATTCATGTAGCCTACTGTATGCCTAAGTAACATATCATAGTGCAGCCTGATGTGAATGCAGGCAACTATGTTTTTAAGACATTAACCTATTACCCACCTACAATGCATGACATGCTTGACAAGAAATCTGAACTTAAAATTTCAGGTGCATGTTTGTGCTTTTATGAGAAAAGCAGAGTATACATGCCTATAGTATGATATCCTATTACTTCAAAACTGATTTTCAGCTACATGATCATACACTAAGAGGAAAAAATACACCTATGTATGAAATCCATAATAAACCATTATGATATATTAATTTACAAGGACTTCTGAGCTACACAGCTTTGAGAAAAAATAAATTCAAAGTTACACTATTACAATCAATTACAGAAGTAATACAAAATTTAAATGCTTTCTCTTCTAATATTTTATAAATGACCATTCAACTTTCTTTATAACTCTATCACTTTTTCGGCTTTTCTTTTTTCTGCTTAACAAATCAATTTTTCAAATGCAGTAGGAGTTGTAGCCCTTATTTTTGTCTCCAAGGCAAGATGCTATTAGGGGTCACTTCCCATGTACGGAGAAAACAATCTTCATGGATAATAATGATAAAACCTTATGGAATGCAAAAACAACGAAAATATGTATTCTCGGATGACTGCATTAGGGCCAAGTCAATATTAGTCCCACTTCACCCACGCACCACATAGTCTAAAAATGCTGTCAGCCTGATAAGAATTTCCTGATTTGCTCTTTTTTCCAACAGAAAATATAGGTCATCAAAATAAACTCCTGACAGTAAAAGAACAGTAGTTAGACTATCAAGTCTCTTCAGTTCGCTAGTCAGTTATAGTCAAATAGTTTCTTTACTTAACAACAACAAAAAGTAACCTCAAACAAGTCATTTTACTAAGAGTGACATGAAAATTTCCAAGCACACCTCTCAACTTAGTTCTTAAAGTCAACTTAGCCTAATTATCTACTTGAATGATAGCCACAGAACCCTAATGTGTAGTAAAGTTGATACTTAATAATATGTGCCACTAATCAATGTGGACTACTCAGGGAAAAAAGAAAGCTCATTCTTCATTTTGTTGATGGTCTTAGCAAAAGAATGAAATTTGGGGATTGAGTTGTAGCGCTATTGCAAAAGTGAGAGTACTGGAGTTACTTCTTACCAAAAACTGTATTTTATGATGAGTAACTTAGAATTTTTCTCATGCTGAATTTTATTTTCTAGTTCAAGAGTCTCACAATCCTAAGCTCCACCATATATTCATATATTAATGAAATTATTTTCATAATTCTATAAAACAAAACCCTATTCATAACTTCTATAGCTCAAGTTATTTTTTAAGGGGAAAATACATTTTTTGTATGGTTAGTAATTTTGAGTCTGTTGCTTGTCCACATTCCAACTGACAATTGAAAGGTTCTACAGTCTCCAAGATGGAAGAAAGGAGAGGAGGAAATAGGTTGGTTTAGCTTGGACTGAGTGTTTATAAAACACATAAAACATATCTAGCATCTCTGTGCCTTGCTTGCCTAATGTGTACCTAAGTGGTTACCTATGTCTTTTCTATTTAAACCCAAAGAAAAGCAAACAGTATAGCCAAAATGTTTTCAACCCATCACCCTTGACCATAAATTACAAAATGCTTTCCCATCTCCTCTTTATATCTTGCTTTCAATGCTGAAGCTGCTGAATATTAAAAAAAAAAAAAAAAAAAAAAAAAGACAGCAAGAAAGTGGGGCTCCTTCCTCTCTTGCCCTACTTGGCCCTGTTAACCTTATATTGTTTACTAGGTAAATATTGTTTAGCACGTACCCTGTTCCAGAATCAGCTGAATTTTACAGCCCCTAAATTCTAAGCAGAAATTAGGATTTCTTTCCAAAGAGTAGCACTACAAGTATAGCAAAGAAACAGACGTAAAGGGAATACAGAAATTAAAATTAAAATATTACCTAACTATATCAATAATAATAAATTAAAGAGCCAAACCCTTAAGACCATAATAAAACATACGGTTCCAAAGAAATTTAAAAAACCCAATCAATAAATTCTGTGGATGGTAATCTCCAAACCATATCTAGTTCCCTGATAAGTGTCTCCACCTCAGAGTGTGTAAATTGTATTTTTTTAAATCTCACCAAATCAACCCCCCCTAATTCCCAAAGTCTGAGGACTCTACTTTGGTACAAGCTAGTGCCACATACTCACATATGTGTTCTCTGTAGCACTAAGTCTTGACACACACTCTGTTGGTGTCCAGAGAGGAATGTCCAGGGGTACCTAGTGCCAAATTCTCCACACCCTATCCTCCCTTCTAAAGGAACTATATCATCTCCCTGGTTCTAGAACCCTTTTTAGCCACAGCATTCTCAGTCACTCTCGCCAGCATGGTGAAGATCCAACATCCCGAGATCCAAAGTTACTTCTTGAAGACCGACACACTCCCAGCGGACTGAACTATAACACCTCTGCACTTTGATAGAATTAAAAATGAATGAGGAACTTTGGGATCAATTCCTGCCCTCTAAGTCACAGTCATGAGAAGACAGACTCTACAGAGAAATTCTAGTAACATTTGACAGGCGTTACACGAGATCGATATTCCACCATAAAAGTTCCAGAAAGGTCATTCCATGAGCTCATTGTCCAGGTAGCCTCCCCTATGTCAGTGACACATTTCATCCTCTTAATCCACAAAACCCTGAAACACTCCACCTTTCCAAAGGAAACAAGATATTTGATTTAAAGGAAGTTTACTCACATACTCCTAAGACAGATGCCCTTGGTGAGTTTCAGAAAACTGAGCCCAAAGAGCTAAGGTGCCTATGAGGACCAGCCTCTGAGCTCCGGCGACAACAGCCAGTGAAGCCCCCAGCCAGGTAATGAATCCCCACCCGTCCACCAGGCTGCTGTGTTCGTCCCTTCCCGAAGCCTCTCCTCTTCCCTACTAATGGCTTTCGGCTCAAGGGCGCTCCCGCAGGTCCCAGAGCATCCTCCGCGCCACCCGTCCCGGCGGGACGTCGCCCCAGTCCCAGACAGATACTCTCGGTGCCCCTCGCCCCCGCCCCCGCCCCCGGCGGGCTGCCCGGTCGGTGACTCACCTGCTGGCCAGGTTGGGGCGCCGGGTGGTAGTAGGCTGTGGGGCAGGTTGCAGCTGCCACAGGGTTGGGCAGATACTGGGGCGCTCCATACGGCTGGGGGTGATACATCACCTCCGCACAACTCATGGCAGCCGGGGCAGCGGCGGCCCCCGAGCTGCCGCCGCCGATCTACGCGCTCCGGCGACGGGCGCCGCCGCCACCGCCGTAGCTGCCTCCTCTGTCGCTGCTCCAGCTGCTACTGCGGCGAAGGCGGGTCCTGGGCGGCCGCGGGCTCCGCGCTGGGCGCGGGCTCGGGAGGGGTTGGCAATCAGTGGGGGCCCATGCGCGGGCACCTTCATCTTCAGCCCCTCCGAATGTCCCCTTGCCTGCGCTTATATAGCGGCTCCGGGACTCAGCGGCCCGCCTCGCGGCGGGGGCATGACAGCGCCGGGCTCCGGCGAGGACAGCAGCACCCACCGCAGCTCCAGCCGCAGCCTCAGCCCCGGCCGGGTAGGGCAGCCCCGGGGAGCCGGGGCTCTGGTTTGCATATACACAATGCACGCCCGGAGCTCGTCCTATCACCGGAGCTCGAGCCTGGGCGAGGACCGGGAGGCGGGGGCAGAGGGAGGGGGCCGCTGGGGAGGAGGGGGAGCACTTAGCCGCTCCAGGCTCTGACGCCGAGCTCCGCAAAGTTCTTCCAACTGGGTCCGCTGCGGGCGGGTCGCCTAGCAGGGGACCCCGGGGAAGGCCGGCTGCGGATTGGAGCTAAGTTTGAAGCCCTCTCCGCCTCCCAGCAGCCGGATGATGGTGGGAGGGGAACGGTATGCGTGAGGCTCCGCGCCCTCAGAGCTCGGGCTTCCCACCCTGTCTCTGTCACCTGGCTGTCAGGGCGGGGTCTTCCCACCCCTGGGGGAGCATTTAGGGGGAGCAGCAACACGGGGCCAGAGCTAAACGAAGGCCAAGTGTGCAAAGAGGTAAAACAGAACAGGCGCAAAATAAACTGGCATTAGCCCCTCCATTAAATCTAACAGTAAGTGAAAGTTAACTTTATTGCCAAATGCACACATGCCAAGAATGCAACACAGTTTTCTACAAGTGATCTCCGCTTTAAGTTTACACCTTCATGGTATGACATTCTTGTGGGACGTCAACCTTTTCTGGCTTTTCCTGCCTGGTTTCCATAGAGCAATAGGCAATAACAACCAATTAAACCCATTCAGCTATGACAGGTTTATCTACTTGCAAGTAGCTTATAATCCTCTCCAAAATGAAAAAGAAAAAAAAAAATCTGTAGGAATATGATTGCATTTTGATATAACCAAGTAAAGTGGAAAATAATTATAATTATTTACAAATCAGTAAACTCTTTGACCTTTACCAAGCATATCTCTCCCTTTAAATATAGGTATCCTCTTTTATGACACAGAACAGTTTCTTTGTTTTCCCAGAGACTACCCTTTCTCTGAGAAAAAAAAAATTGATGTGGACGTCAAATGCACTGATGTTGTTATGGACTGAATCGTGTCCCCCCAAAATTCAATGAAGTCTAACGCTCATTGTGACTATGTTTGGAGACAGGGCCTATCAGGAGGTAATTAAGATTACTAACTGGTGTCTTTATAAGAAGAGGAAGGGACACCAGGGATTGCTCTCTGCACTGGCACAGAGGAAAGGACTTGTGAAACTCAGTGCGAAGGTGCAGTCTACAAGCCAGGAGGAGAGGGCTCACCAAAAACTCACCTTGAGGGCAGCTTGATCTTGGACTTTCAGACTTCAAAACTGTGAGAAAGTAAATTTCTGTTGCTTAAGGCAACCAGTCCTTTTTGTTATGGCAGCCCTAGCTGACTAATACAGATGCACAGTATTAATTTATTGCTAATCTTGATATGAATGTGTATGTGTGCATACATAACTACATAGATATACATACATCAATACATATATATTCACACGTGCACACACTATACACCCAAATACACAAACTGTAATAATTTGACAGGAACTCTTTGCTATTATAACAACTCTTATTCACTCATTCATTCTTTCATCTACTAAATATTAAAAATATATTTATGACAGGCTTTCACAGCTTGGATCTTGTGCTTTTTGTCATGAAGAAGTATTCCTATCAATAAGACATATGCAAACTTATTTGAAATGTTTATCACTGTCTTTTTAAAAATTGACATCCTCTGGCCATACTCCTTTCCTGTGTTCCAGGTTCATCTATCTGGCTTCTGTCTAGATGTTTCCACATAGATGTTCCATAGGAACCTCAGTCATAATAGCACTAATATTTCCCCATAGCCCCAACCTGATCCTCCTCTTTTAACTTCCAGCTCAGGTATTGAAACTCCCACCTACCAGTTGCTGAGTTAGAAATCTGAGAATCATCAGACACTTCTTTCTTCTTCTTATGGTCCCTGCTTCTGGTCTAAGTCCACTTGATCCCAACTTTTACACTTCTGACTCTGTGCCTTCATCTTTTATCTCGGTGGCTATAATCCTTAGTTCACTTGGCATCTTTCACCCAGACTCCTGCAGGAGGCTTCTACCTGATTTCTAGGCCCCAACCTTAACCCTCTTCTGATCCATTCTTCACACAGTTTATCCTCTTACTGTTTTCTGTTCCAGCCACTGCAGATCCAAGAGAGTAATAATGTTTTGTCCCTCTTTAAAAAATATTTTATAATAGCTCCCTACAGTGTATAGTCCCAACTCTTTAATCTTCAAATTCTGGTCCCTGTCTATGTCACCATCTCCTATAACTGTCCATTCAGCCACCTGAGTTTAGACCTCCCTTTCCAGGAAAGAGTTTGCTAACTCCTATGACCTTGTCTTATTATATATTACCAGAACATCTGCACCAACACCCTTTACCTTCTTCACTTGCTACCTCCTTTTTGTTCTTTAGGGAACCATCTTCCAGAACATCCACTGAAGACCAGCTTTGATGCCTCTACTCTTGGCAACTCCGGCACCCTATGAACACTGCTCTCACCATACCAACTACTTGATTTGAAATTTCCCATTTGCTTTTTTCCCCAGTATGACGATGGCCACTTAAGAGCAGGGACTGTGATTTTTTTATCTGTAATCTAAATCATATAATGCCTGGCTTAATAAACATTTATTGTATAAAGTATTCTAAAAAGGGGAAAAGAAAACTCTTCAAGGAACTTACAAACTCGTAGGGGATCCAAGCATATCTGAAATCAGTTCAGCTCAGAACATGGAACATGGTTTTAGAGTCTGTGTCAGGATCTCCACTGTATGTTAGAATGAGAAGTTCCTTGTTATGTGAGGAACTTTGGACCTAGAGTGTAAAGTGATGAATTAGACCACAAAGCTAGTTTGCAAGGGCCCCCTTTCCTCTACAGCAAGCCCCCTGTTTGAAGCCCTGTATCTTCCAACTGTATCTTCAAATAACTTAATGTATCTATAGCTCATTATTATTGGTATAATTACATGTTCAATATATCTCCTCTACTAGACTTGCAGAGAGCACTTATATCTTGTTATTTAACATTTAGAAGATGTTCAGTATATATTTGTTGACTTAGAAAAAAAATCCAGAACTAAATCCAGAATGTCCATACTCCCAATTTCTGCATCTTCCTTATTCCCCCATATGGCCTCTACTATGGTACAAATATTTATTATATGACAAAGATGTAGTTCTTGGATACCAGTAAGTCATGGACTCAAAAGTCTGGAGTTATTTGGCAAAATCTTTCTATACTGCAGTATTTTTGGTTTTCTGTTTGTTTATTTATTTGTTTGTTTGTTTGTTTGTTTGTTTGTTTTAGAGAGAGAGTGAGAGCATGCAAGTGGAGAGAGAGAGAATCCCAATCAGGCTCCAAGCTCAGCATGGAGCCCAATGTGGGGCTCGATCCCACGACCCCGGGAACATGACCTGAGCCAAAATCAAGAGTTGTATGCTCAACTGACTGAGCCACCCAGACACCCCTGCAGTATCTTTGTTTTGATACCTTCCTTCATTTCTGTATTGTACTGATAGGGGGAAAAAAATGAAAGACTAAAGATAAATTCTGTCCAGAATTAGAAGAATTCTAGAAGAAACAATTCCTGTTAAGGAAAGCTAAGTTGGAGCTCTGACTTCCAGGTAGATATTTAGAGTTTTAGGGTGAAAAAGAATCAAAAAAGATCATCTAGTCTAACATCTTTCAACATCTTTCAACAATAAGCAAACACATGGTCTGGTTAATGTCTCCTACAGAATTAATGTCTCCTTTTGGCACACTCTAACCAAAATCCCAAATCTTTTCACTCTTGGCTCAGTTCTCTATCACCCCATGATAAGGATATACAAACAAGCATATATATATATATTATATATATATATATATATATATATATATATAATATATATATATATATATAGAGAGAGAGAGAGAGAGAGAATCTATTTATGCCTATACACACATGTATGCATGCATGTATATTCATAGATATCCATTTAAGCATATATGTATACAAAAGAAGAGGTTTTAGATTAGATCATCCTTTGGTTACCTTGATGTTTTAGAAAAGAGGTGGCATAGAAATGTAGGCCAACTGCATTTAACAGTTGTGAGTCACACATATCAGAGAATGTGATCTGATCACTGGTGTACTCACTGTCATGTTAATTATGTGGAGGTGTCACAATTATTTGGAATAATTGAGATGAAATAAATGAGATGAAACTTGATTATTTGCACTTTTGAGCTAAAGTTCCTGAAATTTACCCTTTTATCTTTTCTCTTCCTTCTCTGAAACCATCCCACCTCCCTTCTGGCTCAGATGTGGAACCAGATCCTACCCATTGGTGTTGATCCTCTTACTCTTTTCTACCCAGCCACTATAATTCCAACAGAATATTAAAATTACCTTAAATGTTCCCAACTCTTCTGAGCCAGGGGTTTGCAGTCCCTATATTTTTGCCTCACTCACCAAATTTCCCAGAATGTTCCCAATTTTACGGCTGGAATTTGGTGTGGTGAAGTCCCCAAACCAGTTTTAATTAGAGAGGGTAACATGAAGTAGGTTTCCCAATATCTCCTGGGATAAGATAGGGCAAAAAAGAAAGCAGTTTTTTGTTTTGTTTTGTTTTGTTTTTCTGAGTGATGACAGCCAGGCTTGTCTTTAATTGGGGTGCCAGTGTAAGAAACATGGAACCTTCTGTACACACACATGGATTTCTCAACCTGTGTATCTAGCTACTCCCCTCCCAATTCACCAAACAGCAGATCCTTGACCAGCTGTCTGGCCTAAGCTGAGTCCCTGATAATGCAGCCCACTCTACAATCATGGCTCTGAGGAAGCAGGTTTGGGTCATCTGCACAGGAATTTCCTAGGTCTTAAGAAACGTGGTTGTTCTAG
Organism: Felis catus; assembly: GCF_018350175.1. Taxonomy (NCBI): domain Eukaryota; kingdom Metazoa; phylum Chordata; class Mammalia; order Carnivora; family Felidae; genus Felis; species Felis catus. Next base: position 39,688,490 of record NC_058376.1, read on the forward strand.
GCAGAATGATGCCTGTCCAACCCTCAAAAATGTTGTACTCTAATCCCTAGAATTTATGAACATGCCTATCTCACATAGCAAAAGGGAGCGAGACTGCTGATGGAATTAAGTTTATTAACGAGTAGATTTTAAGACAGGAAAATTATCCTGGATTATCTGACTGGGCCCAGTGTAATCACAAGGGTCCTTTTAAGAAGGAGTCAGGAGGCAGAAGAGTCAGTGTCACATTGATCTGAAGTGAGAAGGACTCTACAGACCATAGATAACTGTGATGATGAAAGGGAGCAATGAGCTAAGGAACAGAGGGAACCTCTAGAAGACAAAAAAGGCAAGCAACTGGAGTGTCGTAGAGCCACCAGAAGGAACACAGCCTTGCCAACATCATTTTGGACTTCTGACCTCCATAACTGTAAGATAATCAATCTACATAGTTTTAAGCCACTGAGTTTGTGGCAATTTGTTACAGCAGCAATAGGAAACTAATGCAATAGTTTAATGGGGAAAGGGGTACAAGAAGGAAGTTTTGGGTAAGCATGTCCCCTTTGCCCTACAGAGAGGCACAACAGGAAGAGGGCCAGTGAGGACTACTCTAAAACTCAGAGGCCAGGAAGGGGCTCTGTTTGCCTGGATCTAGGGCTGGTGCCAGTAATACCAGTAGAATAGTTGTAAGAACAGAAGGTCAAATCTCACATGTTAAGCAATAAGCCACTTTATTCAGTTGTCCTCTAGGATCACCTGCCTTAAATGGGCCTTCTTCAATGCTCAACAACTTTACTGTATTTCTCTAGCACATTTATCCATGTTCTCTATCGTTCTCAAAGCCCTCAAATTCACTTTCTCCTTATTCTCCCTTTCCATTCTCTATTTAGTCCACTTACAGTCAGATTTCTGTCCCATTACCCCACTAAAATTTATTAAAATCACCAATAATGATCATGATAGCAAGTTCAAAGTTCATTTTCAAACTGCATCCTAATTGATGCTTCATTAATTTTGACATTAAGGATTAATCACTCCTTAAAATTCTCTTTTCTCTTGACATCCTTCCATGACACCCCCTCCCCCCATCTTAAACTTTCTACTTACACTTTGGCTATTCTCAGTTTCCTCTGCCAAATCCTCCTCTACTTAAACTCTAAATATTGAGTTTATTGGTTGCTTTGTCCTAGACCTTTTAGTTATCTTACTCTAGCCTCTCATCCTAAAAGATCTCATCCATCTTCAAATCACCTATACTGAATATATGAATAACTCACAAAAATTAACCTCCAACCCAGAGCACTCCTCAGAACCCAAGACTTACAGAGTGGAGATACATCGTACATGGAGTTCTAAAGTCAATAAATAAAGCAAATGAAACCATATGCAGCTCAAATTATTACTGAAAATTTCTTCAATATGTACTGAGTCTTAATAAGTTCAACACAGACAATTTGACCTTTAGCATTGAAAAGACTACCTTTTTTTTGGATTGAACACCAGATGAAGTATGGTCAATGTTTAAGGAATCATGTCTTTTAAGAATTATGCTAATTTTTAAATGCTAAAATCTTACTCAAATTGGCAATATACACGCATAATGGGAGAGGAGCATTGGGAATTTAGACCAACTCAAGAAATGAAAGATTCATGCATCCCATCTTACTCTTACTCTGGGCTAGGTCAATGTCCACTGAGTTGGATGGTGAATATAGTGCCACTTTATTATAAATTATCTTTCCATCTCTCTCCCTCTCTCTCTGTGTCTCTCTGTCTCTTTCTCTGTCTCTGTCTTTCTCATTTCTTCTCTCTCTCTTCCTCTGCCAACTTACCTCCATAGCCTCCTATCCATTTCCTCCTGCCCACTATGAGACTTTGCAATAACACATGCCATCCATTCATTTGTTCCAGCACAATGAACTCTCTCTTTCATTTAGTCTTTGCATGCATTATTTACTTGGATAATTCTTCCCCCCACACTTGGTCTAGTTGCCATGTAGTTTGTAGCTTCAATGTGCTTTCTCAAAGACACTTCCTAATCTAAAGTACACCCATCCCATCTCCACTATTCTCTCCAATAACTGCCTTCTCAACACTTCTCTTCCTTTTGAAATACATGCTTTTTCTCAACCTTTTTTTCCTCTTGTCTCTTCATTATTATTCATATAGGCATAAAACATATATATTTCATTCACTATTATGGTACCTTATAAACATTCATTAAATATTTATCGAATGAGATAATGATATTATGCTTTATTAAGGGATAATATCCTTTGGGGTTCAACATAGTCACAGTTGTAGGGATAGGCTTAATTTAAAAGTATATTTTCACCACTTGAAATGTAGGTTATAGACTAGATGATTTAATGCATGTGCTCTTGTAAGAGAATGACAAAAAATGGAGGGAGTTTATATACATCAGGTATTTATGATTTTTGTACTTTCATGAAGAAAATGGTGATAAAGGGAACTCACACTTTATGAGGATCTGCAATGGACCAGGCATTTGTGTTAAAAATGCTTTCATCTCCCTCATGTGATTCTTATAATAATCCTATGCAGTAGTTGCTATCACCATTTCAGATACGGAAGAACTAAAGATCAGAAAAATTAAATACTTTAAAATCACCTAGCTCATGAGTGACTGAACCAGGATCTGACCACAGTGTTTGATTCCAAAACACTTCCAAAAAACCGTATCACTTAATAATAAATGGGCACTAGGTCTAATTAACTGCATACACATCTAACTTCACATATATGTATGGAGGAGGCAAGAGGCTAGATTTACCAAAGAATTGACAAGCCTCAAGAGAAAACTTCATAGATCAATTATTTGTCTAATGGGTCAGTTGAATTAAAATTTCTGCTAAGCCCGGGTTTCTTTTCTTTTTTTAAAATATAATTTATTGTCAAATTGTGTGTACAGTGTGCTCTTGGTTTTGGAGGCAGATTCCCATGGCTCATCACTTACATACAACACCCAGGGCTCATCCCAACAAGTGCCCTCTTCCATGCCCATCACCCACTTTCCCCTCTCCCCCAACCCCCACCAACCCTCAGTTTGTTCTCTGTATTTAAGAGTCTCTTATGGTTTGCCTCCCTCCCTCTCTGTTTGTAACTTTTTTTATCCCCTTCCCTTCCCCCATGGTCTCCTGCTAAGTTTCTGAAGATCCATATATGAGTGAAAACATATGGTATCTGTCTTTCTCTGACTGACTTATTTCATGTAACATAATACCCTCCAGTTCCATCCACATTGCTGTCAATGGCAGGATTTCATTCTTTCTCATTGCCAAGTAGTATTCCATTGTATATATAAACCACATCTTCTTTATCCATTCATCAATTGATGGACATTTAAGTTCTTTCCATAATTTCTGGGTTTCTAGCTTTAAGAATTGGTTTGGAAATAACTAAACAAGGAACTCCTGAAAATTCCCAAGTTCAACAGGAAAAATAACTGCAAGGGATTATAGAAGCAGCTTAAAATTTTTCTTTTTGGGTTGAATTGTGAGTTTTTATCTCAAAAGTACTTTTCTGGTTAATTTTTCTTTGTTTCCTTCATAATCTGTTAAAAATTGAATAGCATATGATACCACCAGAAACATGGCCTTGGTTTCAGGAAACAAGGACTTTAAATGGAGTAAAGAAGAGTGGCCAGAGTAGGCAGGTGGCCAGGACAGCAAGCTGCATAAGAGAGGGTGATTAGAGAAGTCCCTGGTAACAGACCTCCTTACAAGGAGGGCAGAGCTGGCCAGGCTGTGGGGTGACAATAAAATGCAGGGTCACCATCGGGCTCTCAGATATTCACATGAAGAATTAAAAGAGCATAAACACTGCCTTCAGAAAAAAATGTCAGTTTTCTCATATCTAGTAAAGATAATCAGATATATAGGACTTCTATGAGGATAAATAATGTACATAAATCTCATAAGGCACCACCTGACCCATGCTGAACTTCAAAATGTTAATGCATTTCCCTGTTACAAACCTACCTTGGCAAGTTGTGGAACAGACAAAAATCAAGAACAAGATTTATCATAGAACAATCAAAAATTAAAAAAAAAAAACAAACAAACAACCATGGGGCGCTCAGTCAGTTAAGTGGTTGGACTCTTGATTTGGGCTCAGGTCATGACCTCACAGGTTCATTTGGTGAGATGGAGCCCTACGTCATGCTCCACACTGACAGTAGGGATCCTGCCTGGGATTCTCTCTCTCCCTCTCCCTTTCCCTCTGCCCCTCCCCCACTTCCTCTCTCTCTCTCTCTCTCTCTCTCTCTCTCTCTCTCTCTCTCTCCCCCAAATATAAATAAATAAACTTATTTAAAAACCCACATAATTTGCAGGTCTTTTTATGAGTTCTGACCTAAAAACACACAAAGCAAGCATCCATCCAGTCCCATGAATTCAAGGACAATCTAGGGTGTAACACATGTGAGAGTTATGCATGGCACATGCCTGTTATGTTTTGCATTATTTTATTCACTTTCAACCTGTAACATTTAACGGGTAAGCTCATAATAGCATGTTCTCTTTGTCGAGTATTTTAAAAACACCCATGCAAGAATTTCTTAGGGCTTCTTACAGAGGTTTTTTTTGTACTCTGATTCAAGGTGGCACTTTTTTTTCTAATGGTTTTCAACATCTAGTAAAGTGGTCCCTTCTGTGACATATTTACTCCTTTTATAACATCTTTAGGTTAGCGTACACAGTGCAAGTTACAAGTTGAAGACCTCACTTAAAGACTCGGAGGATAAAGTTTCACCTATCTACAATTAATAATGAGGCTACTTCTAATCCTCATAGTTTGGTTTGCTTAATGTATAGTGAGGTTTTAAATATCTCCCACTGATCCAGAAGAGACACATAGCAAACTGGCAGCACCTGCTTCCCTAGTTCTGACTTGTGGAAAGTTGGCCATGACCCTCTCTTAGTACCTCTATTTACCACCTAGAATGTATTCCTAAAACAGTCCACTTGCTCTCTCTGTAGAGGTCTGTTTTCAAGAATTAATTTTGGCTGGTATTGTAGGATTTCATAGTATTCCTGATATAGTGTATTTTATAGAGATTTAATAATAAAAGTCTCTAAGTTGGGAAACAATGAGATGAGATGAAGAGATGTCAGGACACTCCTTAGCCTGAATTAAAACATCACCGAAGAATATGTACTTAACCATGAGATAGAATCATTTGTCTTCATGGAAGATAATGACAGACCATTAGTTCATTATGTACCTTGAGTTCCTTGTCTGTTTCTTCGCTGGTTTTCCTGGTAGTAATGGTAGACCTGGGCCAATTTAAGTCCATTGTCTTTGTCAGCCTTTGACAAGTGGAATACAATCACATGAAGTCTGGTCTGGGTGGGGGTATGGTTCTATCCATGAAATGGAACAAAGCTAAGTAGGCCAGGGAGGATTAAACTCTTGATCTTGGCATCATTAACACTCTGTTCTAACCCACCGGGCTAACTAGCCACAGACAAAGACCAATTGGAGTAATAAATCACAGCAGCCAGAACAATGTGGTTTGAATTTGTTTCTCATTTTTAATACATTAGTTTTATAATTTGATTTAAATATTTTAGGATTAATGAAGCCAAAGGCCCATGTTGCTGTCATTCAGAAGAGAGAAAGAGAGGAAAAACTATGCCACATAACTTCCTATGATCACCAGGCACAAAATGGTATTAAGGGCTGTGATGTCACTTTGTACAAGAGGTGTCAACCTAGAACATTGAGAGTAAATAACAATTTTTGAAAGTAATTTATGTTTAATAAACACAAAAGAGGTTTTGCATTTAAGGAAACCTTTCTGGACCACTTTGAATGCCAATAACTTATGAAACAAACAAAAAAAATTACTCCATTGTCTGTTGTTTGTTTGGTTTTGCCAAATTTTCATGCACTGTGTTTGATCCAAAAATGAGGTATGCATGTATCTTCAAATCCTGAAAGTGATTTATTTGCCTCCCAACTGCCTATTTCATTCTTATTATATAAATAGATTACTGGAGAGGATGTCTTAACATTATTATCCCTGTGGCTTTAGATGCCTGGAATATATTCAAAATCCCACTTACTTCCAAGGCCCATTATAAGTGGCACCTCTTCTAGGAAGCAGATCTTAACATTTTAAAATTGATTTCTTTTATACCATTATCATTTGTACTGCCTGCACCTTATATTTTGTGACTTGATTGTATGCAATTATTATTATTGTTGTTCGTTACTTTGCCTTGATCATTTCAATTATCATAACTGCCTCCCTTATGAAAAGATAAAACAATAAATTCCATGGGGGAAAAGGCAGAGTTAGATATTTCTTTGGTGACTCACACAGTACCAAATGTAAGTACAGTGTAAACCTGCTGAAGTTAATTTGAATTGAACGACTCTGTCTGTGATCTGTAAATGTTGTGGAATTGTTAATCTATAATGTTTTTGTTTTGGTCTCTTTCAACACCAAATAGGAAGAACACAGATGCTAAGAATATTTTATGTGAACTTTATCCAGAAAATATACTTTAATTACTTTTTAGCCTAATTTTCATTCCCTTTTTGGCGAGTAAATTGTCTTCAAACACGTCTCTTCTCATATTGTCTATAGAATAATGATAAAATGTTAGATGTGGTGAGTATTTTCAATACCTTTGAAAATACTTTTTCTTTCATTTTCTAAGGTTTTTAATCAGTACTTTCTTTAATATAGTACGACTGTAGCACAACTGAAAAATATAAAATCCATCGCAATTTCAGCAGATTCATATCATCTCCCATGACAATAAATTATCGCCATTCATCCTTCATATGTTAGTGTCCAAAAAGATTAAGAAAATCATGTCCACCCTGGCAGTATAGGTAGAGACATACCGCCTGAAGTTATCTAACCACAACAGAAACTTGATCAGGATAAGGAAATGAAGTAACAGTAATAATGGTGATAAAGATAATAATAATGATAATAGTCAACTTTTATATAGTACCTGCTATGTGCCTGGCACTTTACATATATTAACTCACTTAATCCTCAAAAAAGCTTCATGAGCTAAATACAATAATTATCTCCATTATACAGATGGGAAATCAAGGTACCAAGTGATTAAGTGATTTCCTCAACATTATCCACTCAGGTAATCTGTTTCCACAGTCCAGTTCTTACCCAGTGTGCATACCATATCTAAAAAGGGATGGTGAGAGAAGTTGATGTGTAAATTTGGCAATTCTGGATGCTTCTACCCATTCTATCCTAGAAGCAAGCCACAGTCTCTTGTGTACAACGTTTTCTTAGCAGCTGAATAAATGACATCATTTCTAATGTCTGCCATGATGTTCTGTACCCTAGACAGCAGTGGTGCCCACCAGAGGGACAGAAGCATGAGTGACAACAACCTGTTCCACCACAGACACCACCTTCCTGGAATCTCAAAAAGACAGAGACAGTACAAACAAAATAAAACAGTACCTCTATTGCCTTAATACTTGTTTCACTTTCTTACTTATAATATCCAAATATAAATTTTGTTCATTTCTTAAAAGTGAATAACTGAAATAACGGTATGTCTGCTGCCAAATTGTGGGATTAAATCTCATAAATTCTCAAGGACTGAACTGTTTGTTTATACTTTCCCTGGAAGCACACCATGTTCTTTATGGATAATAACAAATATAAAAAAAAAACTCTAAAAGTAATTTCAGAGCATTTGATAATCAGGTCATGACATCATCCATATCAGATATGCTGAGAATATGAAGAACTTGATATGAACAGATGGGAGAGATAAAGAAATGTGGGAGCTATTGCTGAGGCAATGTGAGGTGCAATATTAAATTTTAATTGTTACTTCAAGCTCAGGAAATGTACAAAAACTAGTTGTTAACTACAGCACTGTTCCTCCAAGTGTGGTCTATAGTCCAGCACAATTATTATCTACAAAGTAGATAATAGAAAGTAGAAAATCTACTTAGAAGTAGAAAGTAGAAAATTAGAAGTAGAAAATCTCAGGTCCCGGGCCAAACCTGCTGAATCTGAATTTACATTTTGATAAGATCTTCCAGGGGATTCCTATGCACATTAAAATCTGAAAAGCAGCAAACCAGAGTGTCTCCTTATACTCAATATCAAAATGTAATATCAAGTTACTTATATTCAACCTAGCATAATTTTAAGACCACAACTACCTGGTAGAAATAGAGTAATGCTAATATACTTTTGGCAATTTAAATATTACAAAACTATTTTGCAGGAATTTAGCTCACCTAATATCTCATTCCGCTATGAGAAAGTCAGAATATGTGTTTTTCCTGATGAAACTATTGCTAAAAGAGAAACGATACACGTGGCCAAATATGTAGAGGTGGTAATTTACACTTAGATCTTCTAAATCCAAATCCAATACCTTTTTCATTCACAAACAAACCAGCTGTAGCTGTCAGAATATTTTTAAGTTCTGTCCTTGGAAGTGCTAAAAAGTTGACAGTATTTTTCTAAAACATAACTTATTCCCTGTTACAGCATATAGCATTCAGTGCTCCTAAAGGCAGAAAAGGTAATCTTAGTCAAGTACAAGTAAACTCAGTCACTGATGGATTTTCTCAACTTTTTCTGGGTACACTCATGATTTCAGGTTAAACTGGACATTTCAGATTTTTCCCTTCTCCTGAAATGGCATTTGGCTAATTGTGGGGCTAGGGTGGGGGGTGGGGAGGGAGAACATGGTTGCTTCAGTTCTTAGTTCTGACTCCCCACAAAGCCACCTCTACTCATTTCTCATGCTATGGTAACATTCTCGGCAGGCTGCTGCCTCTCAGCATGCTAAACAAAGGGCAGAGACACAGGTATCGTATCCTTTCAAATTTTAGTTCTGACTGACTTTTATTGCTCCTTTTCAGGACCAACTCCAAAGGTGATGGTGGAAGTGGACAGGACAGGGCACAGAAAACTGCTTTCCTATGCCTTCCTGAGTGTCTAACTCTCTAGCTTCCTCTGTAATTCTTCCCTATTTCTTCTAGCCCAGAGAATTATTATCTCTTTAAAGGCAGGAAAAACTTGATCTTCAAGTATTCTTGTGTGGCTTTTTTTTTTCTTTTTAAGCTTAAAAGCCAGGAATTTCCATAGTTGCCACTCCTCCTTGAGGCAATGCCTGTGTAAAGTCTAGTGACCTAAATGGAGGAGAGGTGACAGGCTAAAATGGAATGAAGTATGGCGAGCATCAGTCAATACTTAAAAATACTGTCCTTCCTGGTGTTCCATAATTCTCACAAGATAATATGTAAGGCTAGAGGTGTTGGACTCTCTAGAATTTAAATCATGGGAAATTAGGCTCACTTCATCTATGTTTGTCTGACAACATCTGAGGTACTATATTCAGTTTTTAGTGGTTCTCTTGAAATGTTATTGACAATGCAAGGGATGCCCAAAGGAAAATAATCAAAGTGGTAAGGTACCTGAGAATGATATAGTGCGTGACCTGATTATAGGAATTATGATTATTTAGCCTAGGAAAAATAAAGACTAAAGGGAAATAAGTATTTGATTGTCTACAATATCATGCTGAAAAGAGTAAACACGCTGTTGTTGTTGTTGTTGTTGTTGTTGTTGTTGTTGTTGTTGGGTTTTGCTCTAATGGAAGACTTAGAATCAATGAATTAAGTTCAAAAACTCAAATTTTAGTTCAGTTAAGTACACCAGAGATAATTCTGCCATTTTTATTTTACTCCTGCATAGAGCAACAGTACAGAAGAGCCCCAATTCCTGACATATCACTTAAAAGAGAAAGTCACTAGAAAGGCAAGCTTGCTGACCCATATTGAATGACGATGTGAGAAAGAAATAAACTTTTTATTATTTAATGCCATTCCCTAATATTTTGTGGTTTTTACATTCTCACAGCACAGTCTCTTCTAGCTTGATTAATACAGTAAGGAAGAACTTCCAAAGAAAAGAGTTCAGCAAAGGACCGAATTTCCCACGCAGAAGTGCCTACCCTATTATGGAGATTGTCAGGCAGTAAGGAATATACATTCTTTTAACAAATGTATTCATAAAGCACTTACACATTTATTAAGCAATATATTCAGTGAGTGGATACTGTGCCCCAGTTATTCTGTCGTGCACTGGAGAAAAAGTGGTAGATAACATCAGTATCACCTATCAGTATTGGCTAGTAGTTTTGATTAGGTGATTTCCACGTTTGTTTCCCATTCTAAGGTTTTTAGTGTCAATTTATAATAGAATACTGCTACCGCCACATCCTACTCCTTAATGTTCCTATAATATCTAGCCATTCTCATTTTTTCTATATACACGAGAAGAACATGTTTGTATGTGTATATGTACTTTTTGTGTTTATGCAGATGTGCTTTACATTTCTGATCATTCACCTAACGATTGTTAGGAATTGTGAAGAATTTGAGATTTTATCTGAATTGCACATTAAGTCAGCTTGGATGCTAGCAGAAGGCAAAACACTCCTGGATCAGAAACAAAGGACAGTTTATTATTCACAGCAATAGCTGCAGCCAAAATATCAACATTTGCCTGAATCTCAGTTCCTTCAAGGAAGAATGATGAGGTCCAGGTGACATATGGGCATGCAACGGGTTACATTAGAGAAAAGGAATCCCAAATTTAGAAAATGTCAGTCTTTCAGAATTGGCTCTAAGCAACCCTGCCCACACTTTGTCCCAGAGAGACATTATTATTTTTTAATATAATGGACAACAAACAAACCTGCTCTCTGCTCTGGAAGGAGACATACCTCTCTCTTCTAAGGTTGTTCTCTACAAAAACATAAGATGTTCGATTAAATAATAGTTACCCCAACTAATAAGCAACTCATCTAATAAGTGGTGGGACTTAAATATGCATTTCTTGAAGAAGTGAATTGAATGAATAGATGGATAAATAAGTCTGGAACAGAAATGAAGCATCTGCAATTTATATGCGTTGAACTATGTACCAGATTTCAGTTTTGAGTTTGAATACAGTGCAGTTCTGTCCCAGACCTCACATATTACTAAAACCAGAGTAAAATCAGAGGCTAATGCATATTGTTATAGTATCTGTTGATTTCTGGAACTATAATCAACTCAGAGACTCTTCATGTAAGTCTGTGCTGTAGCATGTCTAATTGAAGCTTTGTTGTCTAGGTTTAATTTGCCTGGCTTGGCCAAATTTCATGGTAAAAGACTAATTCTCTCTGAAAAAAATATGAGAATTTATTTCATACTTATTGTTCCTAGCAGTATGTTCACTGGCAGAACATTAAAAACAAGCAGAATTGCTCTGTTTTATTAGCTGTGGAATAGTACAGTGGAAAAACTAGCTCATGACTGAAACAGAGAGAAGTCATTTCTGTGCTATGTCACTATCTCTGGATGTAGACAAAACTGTAGCTACACAAAGTATATACACACTATGTCTTGACTTTTGTTTTTCAAAAAATGCAATCTGTTTATTTCTAATCTTTCTCTTTACATAATTATCTCTTTTGTCCATCTGTAAACATAAATTAGCATGTACTGGGGTAGAAGGAGATTGAAAATACGTATTACTGCATATCAACAGGATATATATGTGGACAGCAAGGTAGGAGAAGGGAGGGAAAAGTTCAGAAAATTAGGAAAAATGTACCCATAATTCAACACCGCAACATGAAATCATTACCACACTAATCTGTATATTTTTCCAATGTTTACTTTAAATAATTAATCAATAAATTCACACAATATTTTTTGAGCACCTGCTATGTGCCAGATACAGTTTAAGACACCAGAGATAAAGAGATATACAAAATGATACAGACAAATATTCCTCCTGCACATTCTAGAGACGGCTTTTCAGACAGTATACAGCAAATTTTGAAAACTACTTTTTAAACATATGAACATTTACTCAAGTTACTCTTTGGTACCTGAATAGCTAATGACAAACTATTTTTCTGTGGTTGTTGTATGTTCTTGGTGTCTTTTCTTTTTCTTTCCCTGTTTTTAGCAAATAATATAATAAACATCTTGACAGATCAATTTTTCCTCTATATTTTGCACAAGTCTATTCTTTCAGTGATATTTCCCCTGGACTTCTGCATGCTGCCTTTGGACCCTGTTCTGCTCTTGTTTCGTGCAAGAGTCACATTTAATACACTGACATTTCTGCCAGCAGAATTATCACTAAATGACTTCAGAGGTAGTATAGAGTGATGCTTCTGAAATCTCCTTATCCATAACTGATAGTTGACATTTCAAGATTAAAGTTCCATCTGTGTTCTCCTTTAAAATGCACATACCACTATAATACTAATATCTTGCAAACCTATAATCATCCACACATTTTAAAGAATAAATAAGAAAAAGGCTTGATAGGGTAGAAGAAGAAAGCAGGAGGCCAATGGTGAACACACTATCCTATGCATAAAGTGCAGGTTAAGTTCATGTGTGTGTGTGTGTGTGTGTGTGTGTGTGTGCGCGCGTGCGTGCGCGCGCATGTGTGTGAGATTGCATATTTCATCGTTACTATGAATATCTGCTATGGGATTATCTGGCATTAAAGAATTCTGTCCCGGGCATCTGGATGGCTCAGTAAAGTGTCCAACTCTTGATTTTGGCTCAGGTCATGATCCTAGGGTTGGGGGATCTGGCTCCCAGTTGAGCTTGACATGGAGCCTGCCTAAGATTCTCTCTCTCTCCCTGTGCCCCTTCTCCATCCACGCGTGCTTGTGTGTGTGCACATGCAAACTCCCTCCCTCTTCCTCTCTCTCTCTCCCTCTCAAAAAAAAAAAAAAAGAAAGAAAAAGAATCCTTTCCAAGTATAAGCATGTGTGTAGTAGTTGGCTGGGTAAAAGGGAACAGGTGTGGCTCTCATTAGCACGACATTTTTGTTGTCTGAAGTCAATAAATAGGAGTGATTTATATATATATCATTAGACTGCTATAATGCTTAAGGGTAAGAAAAAGCTGGGGATGAGGTAGGTTCATAGATTGTTGTAACTGTAAAATCTAGTATAGTTATTTCATTTTCATTTTCAGATAAAGGAGCTGAGGACTAAATAAACTGAGAAACTTGAGCAAGTCATAAAAATCGTATATTTCTAATCCAATGTCCTTTCAGTTCTAGCTCGCTGCCTCCATTCCAGGGTGAGCATTGGGACATTTTATAGCAGCTGTTGAAAACTTCTACAGTCTTTCATCTTTTTGGAGGAATGATGAAATTAGTAAATGTTTTTCTTTATTTTTTCCTTTTGACCTGGGACTTTAATATTTTTTCTGAACTGCTTTATGAATGCACTTTATGTAAATACAGAACAGGATGGGAAAAGAAGAGGAGTAAAGGAAAATAGAATACAATAATTTAAAAGAAAATTCAATGAATTAAATCTTTCTTCCTTAATGTGTAACAATATATAAAGCTTCAATTTGTGTTTTTTTATATGAAAATTCAAAACATTGCATTACATTGACAGGAGCCATTCAATCTCTCCTTTGGGGGTCCTGGTTCTCAAGACAAAATGGTGCATCTCCTTTTCCCGGTTGGGAATTATGCCAGCCACAAACTTTTTGGGCTTCTTAAGGCAAAGTCCTGTCTGTCCTTAAGGAAAGCTAACTAATTGTTTTTAATTCTAATGGATCTAGGCTCTGTTCTAACAGATGATTGTGCTCTTCTCCAAGAGTCTGATAGTCGTATTAGGAGAGAAAAAGGAGCAAAAAAACAATTTGTGCATTTATTTATGAGGGAGTGAAAGAGTGTGGGTGAAAATTCTTGGGAATACTGGAAAGTTGGGAAGATGAGTCAGAGGAGTGCAGAAACCAAAGGTCAAATGCTAAGCATAAGCCCTAAATGGACCTGCTTTCAGAAATTCCTGGGGCAAGGAGGTAGGGACAAAGACTTTACAGGAAGGCTATTCTAATACTCAGGAGCTGAGCTAGGCAAGAAACCCATCTTCAGCCATCTGTGTCATTATATGATGGAAATACTTCCTTTGCCTGCTAACTTGTGACTGAGACCAGTGAGGCACACATCACTCCAGTCTTCCCAGGTAACGTTATTTGGTTGCTCCACTGCTGATTGCCCACAAATTCCCAGGATATCTGTATGCTGATGGATTATCAATCACTTATTACTGAGGAGAAATGTGAATCTGTATTTGAGGGCAGAATGGAATATACCAAACAAGACTGGAGACATAAATCTCATTACTCACTTTCTGTAAAAGTTGATCTTTTTTTGCTATCATTTTTTCTGAGAAGATAGATGAATACTTGGATAAAAGTATATTTTTGATGACTCTCTATTTTTTTTTATCAATTCCTTTGGTCCTCAAAGGGTCTATGATTTAGGAAGTGAGAAATAAAAGGCTATAGTGCTTTGTAAGGTACACACTATTAGGTGAGAAGTAGCTGGCAATTGTTTATTAATGCTACTTAAGGAATAGACAGGAAGTGTCATGATGCTGCACTGATAGCAAATCTAATTTAGATTCAGTTTTCAAACAGAACAAGACTCTTCCCACCAAAATCTTTTACACAAGATTATAGACACCAGATAGGGAAGCCAGAGCATAAAATGCATCCCCTCTGACTGTCTACAGTCATCAGCAATCAAGAGGACAGAGCTGAAGTTTTACTCTGGTATCTTGGGGTTCACAAGGAGAGATTAAGAAAAGTGATTAACAATAAGCTATTTATGTAAAAAAAAGATCTTTAGTAGATGAGAATGTGGAAGTGTATAACACATATTAGTCCTTGGTAAGTTTAACCTCCCATCACCCTCCCAGAAAATACTCATAAGCAATCAATGTGATTTGGTTTAGCTTTATTTTAAAATATTTAGTTAAAAATTAATCTGGATATTTCTCTTAATTCACCAGTTCTTCAGCTAAATTATTTAATCACGCAAGACTATTTTAGACAGAGACAATTTAAATTCTTTTCCCCCATGCTATTTTAGCTTATTTTTTTTTTTTTTTTTACTATTTACTGGATCATTAGTGGAAATAATGAAATAATCCTTTCCTTCTTTTTCTGTACTTTGCTATCTTGGAGAAAAAGAGAGAAACAGAGAGAGACAGAGAAGAGAAGAGAGCTTGTATTTCGTTCTTTTTTCTATACTCATCTTTCTGGATAATTATTCATTCTTGAATAATGCATGTCAGTTGAATTTGCACATGTTTACATAATTTATAACTGCCAATACACAGTTTTGTGCAACTAACAAATTAAAATATTATGCCCATTAAAATGTACATTCCTTATTTAGATTATGCAGTATTTCTTAGGGAATGGGAATGACTTAAAAACATTTTATAGTTATTTACTAAGGCCTACTTCTCTTGTAAAACATGCAAGCCATAAACTCCAAGATAGGCATTATATTCTGAGGGTTATTTCCTTAAAATAAAAATAAAATTTGTTATTTGTAAAATTTAATATATAGTTGTAATTATCAGAAGTTGTATTTACAATTATGAACTACTGTCCCCCCAAAGACTATATATAAATAAATACTTAATATGCCTAGTCTATTAATTTGGTTACATATTTTTATCCGTCAATTAGTTTTTTAAGTGTGTGTATTAAGTAATTTAAGTATGAGGTTATAATTTATTAAGGCATGATTTATGTACATACCCTTTTTTTTTTAGGGATAGATACGTTTGAGAAACATATACAGCTATGTAACCACCATCACACTTAATATAGAGAATATTCTTGTCATCCTTCCCAAATTCCCTGATTTGCATTTGTGGTCAGTGCCCCCTCCCAACACCAGTCTCTACCAACCACCACTTTGTTTTCTAAGTTTTGTCCTTTGCAGAATGTCTTATAAATGAAATAATATGGTATGTAACCATTCAAATCTGGCTTCTTAGCATAATGTCTTTGATATTCATCCATGTTGTTGCATGTAACGTTAGTAGTTCGCTGATTTTTTTATTCCTATTATTTTATTGTATGGATGTACCACAATATGTTTTTCCATTCACCAGTTGATACACATTTGGATTGTTTCCATTCTTGAGGATCATTGTCAATAGATATTTATTTACTGCCTCTCCCTAAAAGAAGATTATATTTTTCTCCCTTTGATATCAGGGTTCTTCAATAAAATGTGAGCAGAAGTACTTGTACAGCTTCTGAATAAAAGCTTTAAGGAACAATTCATGATTCTTCTTCATGTTTTTCCCTCCACCATGAAAAATGCATGTCCCCAATAGGGCTGCCCCTTCAGCCGAGATCTAGAAAGAAGACACATGAAGCAGAGTCTCAGTCAACCCGCAGTCTACCTGAGTGAGAAATGAACATTTGCTGTTGTATGAAATGGAAGTTTTGAGTTTGTTACCTCAGCATAAGCTAGGACAAACTGACTGCTAAACCTCAGAAACTGCTTCTTTCTACCTTGCTTAACTTCATCTAACATTTGAAATCTATTTCCTTGAACTTCTGTCTTCACTCCCTTGAGCCTGATACAGGACTGCCTTTCATTTCCAACTTCTTTACTTCGTCATTATTATTTTGATTGGGTTGTCTTCCTGCTGCCATTCCCTCCAAAACCGAGTCTTTAAATCGCAAATCTACATCTTCATACTAATGTGCTATAGCAGATGTTCAACTAGTCTCACAGTTTTGAATTTATAATCTCCTAACCTAGATGATGTATTCATAACTATATGAACCTTAAAAAAAACAATAAAACTCTCCTAATATTATGTTTTGTCTAAAAACCTCCAGTGACTACTCACTAATTGTAGGGTTAATCTGACCATCTCACCTTTGCTTACAAGGTACTTTTTGTTGGCTCTTGAACTCCCTCCTCTGTCACTTTTACCATTACAAACATCTTCTGATACTCTACTGAATGAATCTCTCTTCCAATCATATAGGTATACCCCTTGCTCCAGGATTTACAGCAGATTATTTCTATCTATTTTGTGCCCTATTTTTCCCCCATCATTCAAAATTCTCCAGGACATCTTAAATTCCATTATTGTAGAAAAACTTTCTACTAATTCCACTCAGTTACCATTAGGTCCTCTAAGCCATGCTCCACCAAACAGCCAAAAGGAACTTTAAAAGCACATATTTATCTTCCCTTCTCTCTACCCTACTTAAAATTATTTCACTGGCAGTTAGGATAAATACTGAAATCTTTAGAACTAGAGGGATTGTCCCTCCCTACCTTTCAGCCTCTGCCCTTCCCTCTCTAGCATTCTGACTGTTTGGGTTCTCTTTTTTGTTCCACTGAACATGGTGCTCCCTCCCACTGTGGGATCTTTGGGCTTGCTATTCTCTCTGCCTAGAATGTTATTCTTTCATCTCCCTTTTCTAGTTAACTCCTTCCTATCCTTCAGATCTCAGCCCTGTTATTACTTTTTCAGAGAAGCCTTCCCTGACTTCTCCAAGGAGGTCCAAACTTCTTAATATATGCTTTTATAGTACCATTTACCTACCCCGCCTCA
Organism: Felis catus; assembly: GCF_018350175.1. Classification (NCBI taxonomy): domain Eukaryota; kingdom Metazoa; phylum Chordata; class Mammalia; order Carnivora; family Felidae; genus Felis; species Felis catus. Next base: position 39,705,928 of record NC_058376.1, read on the forward strand.
ACCTACTTACCACACTTAAAATTTTACATTTATTTGTGTGATTATTACATCATCTACCTGTTTGGGCTTCAGCATTATAGACTCATATCACCCATGGAACAAAATTTGTGTATTTTTTGCTGGATGTTCCTCAAAGTCTAGCAGCCCATGGTACGTGGAGTCTTCACTCAATATCTCTACTATACTGATTTGTAGTCTTGCATTAATTTGTAATTTAGATCTGTATCACTCTGTATTGGCATTTCTTCTTGTTTGCATGTCTCATCACTGTACCAACAGACACAGACACTTAGTGAGTTCTATGCTGTTAGTTGAATAAATGAATAATCTCTGGTTACTCTCAAATATAAATACTATTAGATTGAAGGTCAGTCGATGTAGCAAAATTACTATCAAGATGCAGCCACTTCCAAAAATTTTAGTCCAGTTCATTTACATATTCAAACAAAACTGTTTAAATAAAACCACTGAATGCCTACTATCATCAGCACCATAATTAAGGTTGCCAGATAAAATTTCAAACATGAATAATTTTTTTATTGTATGTCCCCAATATTGTAGAGGGCAGAATTATACTAAAAGTAATCTGTGGTTTATCTAAAGCTCAGGATTTTTATTTGCTTAGTCTGGCAACCCTAACAATGATACTCCTTGAAATGATAATTGTTGTTTTCCATTGAGTGCTGATTGTTAATCACACAGAGCATCAAGTGCTGTCTATTGATGATTTTATTTCATCTTTACAACCAAATGAGTAAGTCCTATGAACATTCATTTTGAACACATGGAGAAACTAAGGCACAGAATAAAGACCTTGCTCAGAGTTACACAACTATTAAATGGCAAGTCTTATAGATATATCTCTCAAGGTATTTAAGAACTCGAAGTCTATACTCACAGTCACTGTAATACGCCACATCATCTTACATTATCTAAGCTATTGAACATATACCAGGCAACTTCAGAGACAACAAACTTTTGTCATTGAGTACTCTGAGTATTTTATAACTATGGTAATCCAAAGATCCCAACATAAGACCCAGAATTAGATTTGTGAAACAGCAAATGAATTTCTGACATCGTCTAAGAAATTTCAGCCACTATATGGATTCTGAATTTACATGAATGTGCTACATATCACTGTCTCTGTAACCTATTACATTGGGTCTATTATTGCCCATGAGTTAACTTTTAAAGAGTTTTCTATGACATAGAGAAAAATCTAGATATAATGTTCATGTCCTAAGGTCAATGTAATGGATACCTCTCCTGGTGACAAAACATCTCCAAAAATCAAGTTTTTTTTTTGAAGATTTATAAAGATTTGCACTATAGTCACTGTTTTTTACTATGTAAATGGGTCCAGTTTTTTTTTAATGCTTCTACTTTTGTATCTCTTTTGTAAGTATTAATTCCAATTTGCCTCTCTTTAAATTGAACTGTGAGGTAACTTAAAATAGTTCCTGAGTTCTATCCAAAAGGCAACTTGAGCAAATTGATGGATTAAGTGATTCTTGTGCAGAGTTTAAATATTAGCTTCAAAGATGGTAAGGAAGAAATTTCAAAGAATATCATATATCAAGAATGTTGATCCTTAAAGGTGTTGTGCATTCAATCATCCTTTTTTACCATATTATTTCAAGAAAATGAGACTCCTCAGGTTTCATACAAAGTAAATCTCTGTTCCTTCATCACTAGATAACTTTCGCCAAGCTGTGGGTCTTAGACACAGACTTAAAATGGCTATGTCCCACACCGAGCCTATACATGTTCTCTCCCTGGTTTATTTAACTCAGCTCCCTCATTCTTTCTGACCCTCTTCACATCACTCCCATGAGATCTTGTCACTCAGTACACCCAGGGATAAGCTGCCTCTTTCTCTGATGTGGTGACAATAATACAAAGACAGTATACAGGCTCTTGAGTCAGACAGACTCGAGTTTAAATTCCAGATCTATTTATTAGCTGTGTGACTAGAGCTAAGTATTTAATCATTCTCTCTTTCAATGTATTCACTTGAAAACCCACAATAATAGTAGCACCAACCTCTTAGGGTTGTTGCAAATTAAGTGGATAATGCATGAAGATCATAGGTAGAGAGTAAGGAGTCAAAATGTTAAGCAATCATTGTTATTATCATTTCATGGCAGCAAAATGTGAATAACATACTTCGTAAACAAAAGTCCCAGTTTGTGTCTATTAGACTACACTCAAATCTCTCCTCTCAATTTTCCTACCAATAAACTGGTATTCTTTTTAGATTTCAAAATACACCAAAGGAAAGCTATTAAATTTGGCAATATCAGTGAAAAACACAGAGCAGCACATATTGCCAACTTTGCTCACTTCTACCCATCCCCCACATGTCAGTACTCTAACTGGACTGGACTTGTCCTTGAGTACAGCTTCCAAAAAGTAAAATAAATGTATTCATTTGCTTAAATTATCAAAAGTATACTCTCCTAGTATAAAATTCTCTCCTGATTTAGAATAGAGAATTGGAGCAAATATTTTTCATTTTGTTCATACCATTATCATTGGGTTCTGCAAAGTATGGTAGAACTTCAGTGCTCCCCAGTGAGAAATAGATTAATTCTCTTTCTTCCTGGTTGAATGCCACACCACCAGCCTGCCTACCATTTTTTTTCAATCTGACGGGAATATTGTTTATTCATTCATATCTCAATAGAAATTGCATCAGACCTGGGATAAATTACTCAGATCAAAACAATATCTCTCTCTCTCTCTCTCTCTCTCTCTCTCTCTCTCTCTCTCTCTTTCTTTCTCACTTTCTCTGTCCTCAGACCTCATTGTGCATAATGCATCATTTTCTTAGGACACAAAAACTAATTTTCCCTTCCTAGTAGTAGTAGTAATAGTAGTAGTAGTAGTAGTGTGTAGACATGGGAGACATCCATGTATCTCCACACCAGGGAGACTTGTAAAAGCCCCTATTTGCATTCTCATTAGGTAGAGTTTCCTATGTCTGCATCTTTAAAATTGTGTCAGTGCTTGAAGCAGCAGATATTTTGCCACAAAATAAACTTTGGAAGTCTTCATGATCTGCAAAACTGATTATGGATCCACAAGTAGCTGCTTATGGTAATTGCAACAATATCTCCATGTTGGTATATTCTCTACTATAAATGTTGTTAACAAATAATTAGTGCTTGAAACTCTCTTTTGTAGGAAAATAGTGTTTGAGAGGGTGGCACTAGTCATTGTTAAGTTATATCTTTTTTTAATTAAAATAAATATCCATAGGACCCCTTATGCAAAAACTCTGTGCTGAATACTTGGAAAAATGGAAAACACTAATATGTGTATGAAGCATTCAATTCTTAAATTCATTCCTTTGATAAATATTTGTTAAAAAACTACTACAGTTCAAACTTTGGGCAAACCCTAAGGATCCAGGTTCCTATTTTCATGCATTTTGCATTCTAAAGAAGATACATATTAACTAAGTAACCATTATTTTCATTTATGCAATTCTTTAAAGAAGGTTTAGTTGGTCCTATCAATGTGCATTAGACTGAATGGGGAATGAGGATGAATCAAAAAAAAAAAAATCTAAAAACCTAGCATTGCTACTTCAAATAAAATAAAAATTACTAGATAATCATTTGGTCTGTTATATTTTTAACTAAAAATGAATTTCCCATGTGTGTTTATTTGATTAGCCTCTCATATAAAATTGTGGAAAATTGTAGTTATCTATATTATGCCTGGATTAAAACAGAATTCTCCTTGAAGGAAAAATGTATATTCTGAAATCTACTGTTTTCACCAATTGGTGGGGGGGGGGGGGGAGGGAGGGGGAGTATTATGTAACTTCTTTAGGAAGATCAGAGTTCCAAAACTTAAACGCGAGTTAATGAACAGATATGATTTTATATAGTGCTATCACGTTAAGTTTCTTTGAATACTACTGCTTTAGGACTGTAACTCAGATGTAATGAAGTTGAAGTTATGAGCAGAAGATTACTTATATAGGAAAGCCAAATGTGTAATGGAAAAGAACTCTAATTCATAACTCAACAAAATGTTACTAAATTCTTCATTTGGGCTAGATCCAGGGCTTTGAGTTTATCATAATAGTGACTTCTCTGGGGGAAATCAGGAAGGTTTCCCCAAAGAATGTTTTTGCCAGGTTTTCAAGTGTGAATAGATGCTCATCAGATTGAGAGGAGGCAAATGAACATTCCAGGGCTATGGAACAACTGGAATAAACCCATGAAGGTATTAAAGAGCACTGCATGTTCAGAGGACAGAAAAAAAAAATAGAATGGATTATTAGGAAACAGTAGTGGCATTGTTGTATATCATACTAAAGAGTTTAGATTCCATTGTTTTCAGTGGTGAACCAGCAGTGGTTTTCATGTAGCACTGTGACAAGATCAGATTTACTTTTTAGAAATTCTTCTCTGCGGGGCACCTGGGTGGTTCAGTAGGCTGAGCATCCGACTTCGGCTCAGGTCATGATCTCGCAGTTGGTGAGTTCAAGCCCCACGTCAGGCTCTGTGCTGACAGCTTGGAGCCTGAAGCTTGCTTCAGATTCTGTGTCTCCCTCTCTCTCTGCCCCTCCTTGTTCTCTCTCTCTCTCTCTCTCTCTCTCTCTCTCTCTCTCTCAAAAATAAACATTAAAATTTTTTAAAAAAATTCTTCTCTGCTGTTAGTGTGAACTATATGAGGACTGAGCAGAAAACAAACAGGAAGACAACTAGAGCAATAATCTAGTTAAGAGATTATTAGCTACATAATCCATAATCTGGAATTATTACATCTATGGTAGTTATTCCTAATGGGAAAGAACAGGGAAATTTAATACATATAGGATTGTCAGATTGTTTTAAACCGAAAATATTTAAGCATAGCAACAACTTGACTATAAATTAACATCATGGGTGAACAGTTTTTGACCAGAGAAGCAGGAAGCCATAGCTCATGGGATATCACCCTCATAACCAGCATGGATTTTGATCTGAAACCCAAACAATAAAAATCAGGGTTTCAGGTTTTATATTTCTTAAACATCACAAGAAAGCTAAAATGTTTAGGCCTATTTATGTTCCTGTTTTTATCTTTTACAGATGACTTATATTTCCATACTTCTTTAAGCTATAGTCACCAATGCCAGTTTCTAGACAGGGGCAGTTTGTAGAATCTACAGTTGCTGGGCGAACTCTCTGCTTTGGGTTTCTAAGCAACATACTCCGCGTGTGGTCAGAGCTAAAGTTTGTTTTAGTCTGGGGTGTTTTGGCTTCTGCAGAAAGTTTTCTTTTTTTTTTTAAGTTTTCAACCATGCTTATTAGTAGTTTATCATCAAATGCATAAAATTGCCTACCATAAGGAAAGTTGCAGGTATGAAAGAAAACAAAGACATGGGCAATACTTTTCTACATATTGATTTGTACAGTTAGATTCACTCATGCTATCCTTTAAACCAATTTTCCTGCTTCTCTGACTTAATATTTTTCTGTGTACTTATTTCCCTTGTTGGTCAAGAAAATCAATGACATCTCTCCAGGCATACAAGGTAAAATGGAGAGGGTTTCCTTTCAGTGTGCTACTACATTCTCTAATCCAACTGGGGTCAGTCGCTGCTGAGGAAAATCAAACCCAACTCCTCACTTGTCATCAAGCACTGGCTGCCCTGTTGGGAGAGAGAAACCTCCTAAGCACACATTAAGTGCATGTATGCATTTCCTCTGGCTCTGGAATGCAGTAGAGCCTGCAAAGCCTGTAGCATAATCTCGAGGATGTCTATTCCTGTGCTGCTGAATCCTACTTGGGGACTGGGAATTTGGATTGATCTTTGTTGACCTGAAGCATTTATTAACTCTTCTAGGCTATGAAACACCGGAAAATCTAATTGTGGAAGATTGTAATTTAACCCCACCTCTCTCATCTCAAACACAGGCAGATGACCCCAAAACACAGCCCTTGAAAGAGACTTCTCCCTTGGGAAGAATGGGGTCATTAACTTATACGCTGTACCAGTAGCAAAATGAAGTTTGGAAATAATGTTCAGAAGTCAGAAGTCAGAAGACCCTCCTCCCTCCTAGTAGATCACTGCATACATTCCAACTCCTTCGTATTTCTCTCCCATCAGGTTCCTTCTTATTTTCTGGTTGATCAGATCCTCATTTGTACCTTATGATCCATCCATACTAACCTATCTGTAGCTCAATGAAAACACAATGCTCTTTCACGCTTCTCTTCTAATTCTCTAAGCCCATGTAAAGGGTCTTTTTCTCTCCTGTTTACCTTCTGAAACTTCACTTTTTCTCTAAGATGTGATTCTGAAGTTACTTCTTATGTAAAAATGGTTTCAATAACACATCCTTACTTTCCTTTAATTCCAAAATCCTTGCTCAAAGCTGCACATAGAAGCTATTTGATACATACGTTTTTTAGAATGGAATACAAGAAATTTGTTTATAACCAGTTTTTAATTAATTAGGTTATGATTTTGAGCAGATTTCTTCATTTTGCTAGGAATAAGTTTCTACATCTATAAAATGGGTATAAACTAGATGATCTCAAAGATTCTTTCTATGGTAGCTACTAGAGTCATTAGGGCTGTTCATATTCAGTGAATATTCTCATCCTTCACCTATCAGACCTATGTTGGGCTGAAGTATGGCATGGTCAAGTGACTTTAGAGGAAATGACACATGCTCCTTACCAAAGTGAGACCCTGCACTGCCTGCTTCTTTCTTCTCCATCCCTTCCTTGTAATGACTAAAAGCAGTGGTTGAAATAAAACTGTGCACTATGATGGCCTATATTGGATAAGTAACAGGAGTGAAAAACTTTTTTCTCAGACTTTGGAGTTGTACCACAGTATAACATAGTCTTTCTGAAGTTCAACCTTCACATTTCATGATTCTATTTTATTTAATAGAAGATACACACTTGAATACAAGTCTAAAGTCTGGTCATAAAAGTTACGGTTTCCAAAAATCTATTACATTAATATGTACTATATAAGAGTTATTTTAAAACTATCAACAACATTTGAAGCATTAAAATGTGCTTCTATTTAATGTCAGTAAGCAATTACAATAAAATAAAAAGACTTCAAAATTAGTTTTATGTAAACCATAAAGAGAAATGGGGTAGAATGGGAACTATTTTCCTCTTCTGCATTTAATTTATAGTCAGAAAAGATGGTTTAGTTTCTATATTTTGGAAAACAGTGTTGCACATGGACTTAATTTTACTAAAAATGCAGTGTTTGTATATATTATTTTCCAAGTCATTCCTCTTTCCATGAAATGTGGCTAATTTTTCCCTTCTCTGCTGTAATATATCTTCACGATTTCATGAGTTATATGGTAATTTTTTTAATATTAGAGAAATTTTTAAAATATATTTTCCAACTTTAAAGCTATCATCAGAAAGTTAGACAAATGTCAAAACAATCCAAATAAATATTTTAAAAATTCAGGCATCCATATGTTTCTAATTTGAGAGACCAGTCATTTGAATAGATTGAAAAATCAAAAGATGGCTGATATTTTTTAATTTTATTCAGAAAGTTTTATAATGTCAAATTTGAAAAATACATTTTCTATGGGAAAATTCTTTAGTTGCTTATCAATAAATCACATCCTCTCTTGCCATTAGTTATAAAACTTTTGCTTTTTCTAACTAGACTCTGTGTTGGCAGAGAATGAAGATGCTATTAGTTTTTGATTTATAATACTTATCCAAAACACTTCGGATCTCCACTTTTATTCATGCTAACTAATAATAAAGCAGTCCTATTTTCATACTGAAATCTGAATCATGCTCCTTAATCATATACCAAGGTTTAAAAAGCCCTGAGACCATTAAGAACAGATTTGTGATTTGACAAATTGAGTTCAAACTCCTAGTAGTCAGCCAACCAGCTGGTATCCTTGGAGAATTACCTCCCTTCTAGAAGCCTCTGATTCCATGTTTACAAATGTAGGTATTGACAATTATCTGCTTCATAGATTCGTATGAGAGATAAATGGAATATGACATTTAGTTCCAGAACTATGGGTTCCAGAAAGCCATTTTGTTTTGTTTATTCTATAGTTCCAGTGCCCACCGTGCCTTAAACAGAGGAGGTTTGTATAATGTTTGTTGAGTCAATGACTGAAGATGAATACAATGGATCAATGACTGAATAAAGAACTTTACATAATATACAATATATTGAATAAGTTTTATAAATCGTTGTAATCATTATTACTATTCCAAGATACACTCTCTACTTTTACCCTTACACTCACCCAAGATTTTGTGGTTTGGCTCTTTTAAGAAAATGTTTTGATTGATTTTTTATAATGTTAATAAATCAAATGCTATGGCCTAAGATCCTAGACTACTACAAAGAAAAATCCTTACATAGCTCTGATGAAAAGTCATTCATTCTTTTCAGTATTCTTTACTTTCACCATCTTTCGGGATTCGATTCACTTAAGATATGTTCATTCTACTGACGGTAATGAAAATCTAAAGTCTGATAATTAGAGTTTATTTTGTGTAAGATGTTGTAAGACCCATATTGTCCAGATTTCTTTTCCTTTCTTCACTTTCCTACCACTTTACTAAATGCTCCTCAACTACATCTCCAAACACTCAGCACATGAACATAAACACAGTCTCTTCCTCCTCTTAAAACCACCTTTCTAGAGGCTAGGGATGAGTTTGACAAGATCATGCCATGGAAAAGGCATCAGCATATAACCACACTTGGTTTTTGCCTCACAGTGTTGACCATTTCACTTGTGGACTATAAAGACTTAAAACACGGAATACCACACCCCTCCTGGAGTTGAGCTCTTCAGTAGATTGGGATTCCTGGCTCAGGAATTTTGCTATCCCTATGAAGTTCCGTAATGAGCCAAAAAAGTAATGAGAAGAACTTTGAATTCCCTCCTGGGTCACGCTAAATGAGGATAGCAGAGCAAAGGCAATTTTTGGGATGCAAGACAAACCCAGAAACCTGTGGCTGTGGTAAAATCCCTCCTAAACCCAAATGATTACTAAAATTATGTCCACTAATCTTGAAGGAAAGAGTAAAGGAATAAAACAACATATATATTTGTTGTCACCATACATATCTCCTCAAATATTCTACATTTTTGCACTAATATGTTATCATTTTATGCTATTCTAGAAGTATTTGCCAGTGTGGCAGTACCTGGATATCTATGTTTGCTACTAAAGAGAGAAACTGTCATTTCCTTTTAAAAATAGAGGTAAGTCCCAGCTGGGATGCAACAGCTACTTTGAAATTAGTCCCATAAAGGACTTTTACAACTTACGTGAAGAAACACATTCTGCCCCCACCTCTCCCTCCCCCATAAATTAACTAGCAAAATCCATAGCAACATACTGAAGAATTATAGGTAAGAAGCATAAAGGATGTCAGCTCATTCTAGTCCAGAATTTCTTTAGGAAAAGTGTATACATTGTTTTAACAGGTCCATACTTCTAAATTATTACAAACTTTATTGTTCCTGGTTACCTGGCCCAAAAGCAATAAAGTCACTCTTCAGGGTAGGGACAGTGTCTGGAGTCTGGCTGCCTGAAGCAGGAAAACAGGGATGTTACACACATGTTTGCTAAAATTCTCAGAGTCTTACTAAAACATGTTAGAATGTAAGGTTTTGATTTTTACAACAAATGAGAGGAACTCTTTGTTTTTGGCCCATGGATATTTCCCACTGCCCACTGAAATGTCTGGCGCACAATAGTTGCTTGATGAATATTTATGAAATAAATAACTGGAAGAACACATTCTCTGGTAAATTGATTAAATAGGATATCAGGATTAATTTATAGTTACTCAGTTTCCCAACAGATTGTGAACAACTTTAGAACACATCAGCTTCATCCTTTTCATTTTAAATATGGAGAATTTGATGCCCAGAAAAGTGCAGTGTCAGCTACTTATCCTCAAAGGGACCAATATCAACACGGTCCTGAAGGATCTGGAGATGGTATTCCAGAGAACCTGACCTACATGCCCAAGTGTACAAAGTATAAGCCAGATACAGCACTGGTGAAGAATTTTACTCCAGATTATATCACATGTTTCAGAATTGTTAAAATCCAGTTCTCTTGATGCTCAGGTCAGTTAATTTCTTTTAGTGCCAATTGTGGTCCGGTTTTGCAATACGAAATTCCTCTTGAAAAAAAATACATTGGTCGCCCCTTACCTGTGGGGGATGCATTCCAAGCCTCCCAGTGAACACCTGAAAAAGTGGATAGGACTGAATCCTGTATGTTTTGTTTTTTTTTTTTTCCTATTGATACATATTTATGGTAAAATTTAATTTATAAAACAGGCACAGTAAGAGATTAACAACAATAATAAAATAGAGTAATTATAGCACTAACTGTAATAGAAGTTATGTAAATGTAGTTTCTCCCTCTCTCTCTCTCTTTCTCTCTCTCTCTCTTTCTCTCTCTCTCTCTCTCAGAATATTTTATTATACTATATTCAGCCTTCTTCTTCTTGGGATCATGAGGGATGATAAAATGCCTGCATGATGAGGTGGAATCAAGTGGATGACACAGGTATTGGGATACAACATTAGGCTACTGCTGACCTTCTGACAACGCTCAGAAGGAGGATCTCTGCTTCTGCAATCTGCTTGACTGTGGGAAACTGAAATCATGAAGAGCAAAACTGTGGAGGAGGGGGGATTATAGTAACTCACAAGGCTCTTCTGTTCTTCCTCCCACTTAGACTATAAATCCAGGATCATTTGGACCTGAGGTTTCCTTAGGCTGTAAGCAGCATACTTTCCAATGGCTGCCTGTATTTGCTCCCTTACCACCCGCCCCTCCCCCAGTCCTTTCCCAGACCACACTTCCAGTACCAGTTCTTACTGGAGCTAGCAACTCAGTCAACAAGCATTTAATGAGAATCTGGTCACATGTGCACTAATTTGCAGTGTTCACAATCCTTCCTGTTCACACATTGGAGTCTGGGCAAGTTGGGTGAGGAAGTTTATAAAAGGCCAGGAAACTCCAGACCATACTTTCAACTAAAACAAATATGTTGTATTTCTAGGATTAGGTTTTGTTACCTCTTGGAAGAAGAGCAAGAATTTAAGAGAGTCATTTCTGCCAGTTTTAATAGTCAACTTGCCTTATCCTGTAATTCCAGACTTCAAACATCAATACAGTCCCTGGTACATTCTTCTGCTAAAAAGAAAGTAACTTCAATGATTTTTCAAAGCTGTATTTAAGATATACCTTTAAATCTAAGCAGTTTGGGGGAAAAGAGAAAGATGCTTTGCTTATTAACCAAGTATTTTATATCAAATGAAAATCTGGGAAGGTGTTCTTTGAGTTAGTAGGTATGACCTGTTTTTCCCCTGAATGTGGAAAACTGGCTGTACCACACAATACAAAAGTTTCAAATTTGACATTTTACTTTTCTAAGTACTTAGCAAATGAATATGTAACAGAATTTTTAATCCATAAAAAAGAATAATTTTCTAAATATTTCAAAATAGGTAAATAGATTCTAGGAAAAGAAGTTAAAAATAATGTGGAACTGTGCCAATTTGCCAGTTTAATAGACATGAACAAGATACAACTCATTTATAAAAACTCACTGTTTTTATCCTAATAGCACAAAGAATAAAAAGAAAAAGAAAAGAGATAGTTTCTACTTGTTTCTGAAGATTGCAGGTAATATATTTGTGGGAAGAATAAAAATCCTATAGACTGATAAATAGAAGGCTTAGGACTGGGATGCCTGGGTGGTTCAGTCTGTTAAGCATCTATCTGATCCTTGATCTTGGCTTAGTTGATGATCTCACTGTTTGGGAGATCGAGTCCTGTATTGTGCTGTCTGCTGTCAGCACAGAACCTGCTTCAGGTCCTCTGTCACCCCCCCCCCCACCGGCCATCTCTGTCCTTCCCCTGCTCATGCTCTCTCTCTCTCAAAAATTAATAAACATTAAAAAAAATCTCAGGGCTAAAGACCACTTAAAGCTAACCATAATCCAGGGCTGTCTCCAAATAGAACAATAGCTCAAAGGTAGATTCACCCACTTTATATGAAAAAGACAAAAAGATTTAGCACTTGAATCTTCTTTATTCCCAAAATAGAGGCAAAGTTTAAAACAATGCTACTGCAACATTGGAGTTTTACTCACATTATTTAAATATATAATTCTATGTTGTGTTCACCTGGGAATGTAAAAGACTATGGAAGAGTTATTAAAGTGAATGACAGCTAAAGGCTTAGTCTATTATACAACAAAGACCAAGAAATCCTTGACCTTGATCTCCTATCAACAATTCTCCCTCCAGAGAATATAACCTTATGCCATCTGAAAGAATCATGGAGTGATTCCTGACATATATATATATACACACACACACACACACACACACACACATATATGTACATATATATACATATATATAAATAAATATATAACTGTATATATTGTTTTGTTTTGTTAACCTACCCTTGACTCAAGTGTAGGAATTCTGGAATGAAGCATAGGCCACTCCAAACCATTACATATTTGGTATCTTCCTACATGTTTGGTGAGAATATATTAGCACTGAATAATTGAAAATTATAATCCTGGCCCAGCTTCAATGGGGGCTTTAAATTCTTTGGAAAACAGAGTGGTGTAAAATCAACAAATAAACCAAAACATCTTCAAAGGATTTTGTGTGGTGAATATATGTACATACACAGTTGAAGAAGTTGGTGCTCCATACTTCTTGATGACTGAATTTTCTGGTGCTCTTTGAGTGTCTAGGCAAGAGTATAGGTCTTAACCATCATAGTACCAGGTCTTATCCATGTCATTTCATGTGTTTAATGCAACCTTCTTTTTCCACATTGGAAAATTATGTTACAGGAGTGGGCAAGTGTGTGTGTGTGTGTGTGTGTGTGTGTGTGTGTGTGTGTGTGCACGTGTGCAGGTGAGCACACATTTATATGAGGGAGTAAGATGTTATTTTCGAATAAAATAATTGCAGAAATGTAGAAACACAGAAGGCTAATATTGAGGTCTTCCAGGGAGAAGATATCCTCCCTATCAGTGAAAATATCAAGAATGGTGTTGTAGACAGAATAGTCCTCTGAAATATCCTTGAAACCTGTGAATATGTTGCCTTATGTGGCAAAAGTAACTTTGCAGACATGATTAAGATTAGAATCTTGACGTAGGGAGATTATTCTGGATTATTGGGTGGGCCCAACTGAATCACAGGTATTCTTATAAGGGAGATTCAGGAGGATCAAAGTCAGAGAAGGAGATGCGACAATGGTAACGGACTTAAAAAGATTTGAAGATGCTATATTGCTGACTTCAAAGATGAAAGAAAGAGGTACAAGCCAAGAGATTCAGGGTGCCTCTAGAAGCTGGAAAAGGTAACAAATGGACTCTTCCCTAGAACCTCCAGGAGCATAGTCCTTGATTTTAATGCATTTTCATCCTTTTTGAGCTTCTGGACTTCAGAACTGGAAGAAAGTAAATTTGTGTGGTTTTAAGCCATTAGGTCTGTAGCAATTTGTTACAACAGCATAGGAAAATAGTGCAAATGAACATTATATATTGAGTGAGAGCATCTCTGGAGCTACATAGCTTACATTTGAAACCACATTACTGTGCAACATTGACCAATTTAATTTTAATTTTTACGTATCTCAGTTTCTTCGTCTGTAGAATGGGAATAATGATAGTAACTACTTCATAGGGTTAAAGCAGGAACTAAATGAACTAATATATGTAAAGCACCTAAAATATGAGTTTAGAATGAAAAATCACTGTGTATTATTAATTATTATAATAATTGGAGCGATTGGTATATGTAGTAGTAAGTTGATTCTATGTAGCTGCCACCTGCTCAGTAGGTGAGTGAATTCCTGCTTGGTCCATCTGCAAGATGATTTTCTGTCTACAGAGTATAGAAATACATTGCCTCCTAGTTTATTATTTTCCAGTTTTATTGGAATGGTTCATGGCCTATATCCTGCCACAAAGCAGGGCAAAGTTATTTTAAATCTTCCTGAGGCAAGAGGAGTATATTCAAGATCTCAAAATTAAATCAACAAAGAAAAAGTACAATAAAAGTCAAATTGAAATCAAATATGAAGTCAGAGGCATAGGAGATGTCAACTTTGAGCAGCATTGAAAATACCAGATTTTGTTGCCTGAATGAAGAAGGAAAGTGACAGAGAAGTAGGGAAGGCAAATATTTGAAAATCTATACAAATTTATCCAAATCATGTTTTGTGGTCATGGAATTTCCCTAATCTGCTTTTAGTCCAGAAATCTTCCAGAAATCCAAGAATCTCTTTCCAATAGTCAACTGTTCATCTCTACCAATCTCCTCCCTGTATTCCTTATCTTGCTTGATTAATTGCACTAACATTCCATTCAGAAACTGGGAGATATCATCAACCGCTCCCTCATAACTAATGCCTAACCTGCCAAGTCTCATCAATGCACATGCCAAGCAAATCTCAATTGCCTCTATCTGCACTCCCATGGTTTAAACCATAATAGTTTCTCACCAGCTTCCTAACTGGTCGGTCTGCCTGTATTCTCAACACGTTTGAAAGAATCCTACACACTCTACCTGAGTTATCTTTATAAAAATCAAATTTGTTCACACCGCTCCTCTGGTTAAACTACTTTAACAGATCCACATCAACTGCAGGACTAACCCAACACTTCTTAGCTTTTAATATTAGCACTTCTTAGGATTTTATTATTCCAGCTGTGTCTACTTTTTCATCCTCATGGCTCTCTGTCTGCTAATTCTTAGGTGACTGTACTCTAAATTATCTCTTGATCTTACTCAAACATACAATTCTTTCTCATTATTTTACAGGACTGCATTTACTCTCCCTTTTCCTAAGTGCTCATCATCCATTATACATCTGGCACATTCTTATTCATCTTTCAGACGGTGTTAAATGTTGCCACCTTTGCAAATAGCCTGAGTCTTCCCTTATTGCAAGATGTTTGTAACGTGTGTGTTAATAACTGGTATGAATCTTATTTAAGTACGCAAGAACTCAGTGTGCAAGAAATATATATTACTTTTTTGTAACACAATTTAATTTTATTTTCAGCACTCATTTTGTCAATGTAGGAGAAAATTGTTTTAAGTCAGTTCAGGCTCCCTGCCTCTTTCCTGGGGTTGTTTTAAGTTTTAGGTTAAATAATTCCAAGTACTTAGGGGTGGGGAACCACATTTTTAACTCTTCCATCCGTGCATTGCTGCGTGTAATCCTTAGTCATCAGACCATTCAGCTCAACGCTGAAATTCCTACTCTTGTAGTCCTTGCAAATCAGTTTGTTATTGCCTATTAATATAAATTGTTCCCATGACATGTTAAGATCACATAAATTGCTGCAACCTTTTCTATGGTTTCTAGGCCAGAGGTCATAATCCCAAAACTCTAACCATAGACGAGAGGTACATGATCAATCTCTTTATCCATTTCCACAACCCTTCCAACCTTTGTTCTTATAACATCTTCTCCATCTCCCTTCTCTCCTTTTGGGAGAAATCATGGAAAAGGGAATCATTTTCCCTTCACATATTTTTATCTATATCTCAAATCTTCTCCATAACCCTCAAGGCCTTAAGTATCTGAAAACCAAAGCTAAGAAGAAGCTCAAACATTTTCTCCTTTTAAAATTATTTTTGTTTTGGTTGTTGTGCCTATTGTGGTCATTGTGTTTTTGTTTTGACACTCCCCTCCAGGAAGTGATGAAGACAACAAAGTCTTTCTGCTGACTCTGCAAGCAGAAATAATCCAGGTGGGAATAAATCCAGGTGGGAAACACAAAAGGAAACATAATTATCTTTACAATAGTATTCTGCTCAACAGCACAACTAAGATATGAAACAGTGACAAGTGGCAGGGTCCAAATCCACTAATTTCTATCAAAGCTGTTTCAGGACAAACTGTGAAGTGGAAGAAATTGGTCTTGGGACATCGTATCTCTTCCATCATCTCATCAATAAACTCTCCTCTCATTTTGGTTTGCTGGTTTCCTCCTGAATCCACCAAAATATGCTTCCATGAAAGGCTCATTCAGCAGTGATTTACTACTAATTATAAAAGCTTTAATAGTAGTAAATTCACAACAGTTGATTTTTGCATGTTATCTCATACACATTACAGAAGTTACATGCATAAGCTAATGTGGGGAGGGGCAGGGAGAGAGTTAAGAAAGAATATATACTCTGATTCTGAAGGAAAAAACAAATCCTTTCTCTTTTGTCCATGGTGCACAAGGGGCCAGACCAAGAAGCTAGCTATGAAAACAGACATACATGAGATTACACCAGCCACAAATTTCGTTGTCTGCTTGTAGGCAATCAGAAAGCATAATTGCTAGTAATTCTTTTTTTGACCAACTTGTTATCTAGTTGTGCCAGGGGTCACTTTGGGTTCACTTACTCATCATAATTTGGAACAATAATTTTGTGGGTCTTCTCTATATGCCAAGCACCAGCTGCCAGGTTTGATTTACATGGTTACAAAGGATAATATATTTTTTTTATTATTCCCATATGAGTGTTTATGCATAAGGAGTTTTTACACTATCAGGGTACAATGAAACATGCTAAATATATAAAAACATTACTTTTTAACCATACTGGGCATATTAAGCCAAAAATTACCAACTTTTAGAAAAAATAATGTGCCTAAAGATGATTGTAGATAATGCTCAGGCTTAGGAAAAAATGTCACTTTCATAGAAAAGCCAAATTATTATTATTATTATTATTATTATTATTATTATTATTATTAAATACATATTTCTAGTCCTTTATTACACTTGGTAAATATTAAATATTTTTAAATGGACAATTTCTATACGTAATATGCACCAATGAAACACATATTTGAAAGTTTTAAATTGTCATTCCCAAATTTAGAAGCCAAGGGCAACTTTTTGGTTCATGCATAAGGCCAAGAACAAAACCTTGAAATAGACCCAAACCATCTCAGGGTTTAAATATCCTTGTTTTTCCAGCTGTGCATTCTAGAAGAGCCTACAGATATCTAACAGTTTACATTTTACAGATTTCACTGGAAGGGGAAAAGTTGTTTTTCATCACAGAATACTACTTTTGGTAAATAGAAATAGAAATAAAACCAGAAGGTGCACTTCAGTGTTTAGTTAAAGGGAATATCTTATCTATTTGTAAAATTCATTTTTTATTCTCATCTGATTTTGACTTGAATAGCTTCCAATTCCAGTTGCCTACTTTGTCTAGGCTTTGTGGTTTCCTTCCTTTAACTTATGGCTAAGGTAGTGCATCTACTGAAAACTTTCAGAACCCCATGTCTTAAGATAATTAAATGTTCTCTTCCTTTGGTTCATTGCTTGTCTACCATAAGCTTCTTAATTCAAAAGACAAAAACATGTCCACACTTAAGAAAGGCATTAACTTGATCTACTTGCCACCTTTAAGAGAATTTAAATCCCTTTACAAATTAAATTATGAGTAAATTCCATTCATTCAGAAAACTAGTTACCTGTAATAAAAAAAAAAAAAAAGAACCTGATTTATTCCTGGTAGTTTTCCTTCATTTTTTGACACTGACCAATAGGCAGAGATTATATTTGCCACAGAGTGATGAAAGTTATCAAAATACATACACATGCCACGGCCCTTACTCAGTATAATTTCCAAAATTGTGAAAGTCCATTATCTGAAAGATACTAGGGATATATATAGATAAGTAAATGCCAGATCTAAATTTTCCTAAGAGTTCAAATTAGCATTTTCAAAACCATTTTTAGAGTTTTCTAGATATGCACTTGATTTCACAAAATAGCTAATTTGGATTATAAAATTGGTTATTGCCATTTTTATTTCAGCAAATAATTCAAGAAGAAATTATTTGATTGGCTTACACTTTACATATGTATATACCTATATCTATATCTGTATCTATATATAACTATATTTGTATTGTGCCTATATTTATACAGAAAGATAAAGTAGCATTTGGTTATTGTGTGATACAATATTTTGTCCACTAGATGGGTCTCACTTTCATATTTTTCAAAATAAGACACCTATTTTTCTGTATTCATTCCAGTTGACCTCAGAGAGCTACCTGTTGGAGTTAAAAACAATACCCAACCAGTACTCTTCAAAAGGGCCAAGGTCACAAATCAAATGCCCAAAAAAGAAAAAAAAAATTGAGGAACTGTTCCTACTGTAACTAAGGGTAAACTAAATAACAATTAAAGATAATGTGAAAGCCTGGATCCAATCTTAGAGCAGACAAAAAGACAGTAGGACAACAGCTGAAACTGAATGTCTGTATCTTCGTTAATAATATTATAGTGATACCAACTTCCTGGTTTTGATCATTATATCATGGTTATGTGAGGTTATTATTAATAGAAGTGAGATGACAAATATGAAGGAAGTCCACTATTTTTTTTAATGTATTTTTATTTTGGGGGAGAGCCAAGAGGGGAGGGGCAGACAGAAGGGGACAGAGGATTTGAACCAGGCCCAGAACTGACAGTTTGACAGCAGCGAGCCTGACGTGGGGCTTAAACTCACAAACTGCGAGATCATAACCTGGATCAAAGACAGACTCTCAACTGACTGAGTCACCCAAGCGTCCCGGAACTCTACTGCTTTTGCAAGTTTTTGTAAGTCTATAACTATTTAAAAATAAAAAAAGTTTTTAAAAATCAATGTTCCAGAGTTAAAGTGAATAAATTAGAAAAAATAATTATCAGGAGTACTAAGTACTGAAAAGTAAGAAAGACTCAAGAACTGAGATGCTAGAAAATGCTTAGGGTATGTTTTTTAAATCCTGCAGAACATGATCTTTTTTTTCTATTAATTTAAGGTGTAGCCTTAGTAGGGATCACAACTGCTGGTTTGGCCCATTGAAACAAAAATAATTAATCAAAGAAAACAAAGTAATATGGGTATGCTTCACATAGACCTTTCATCACATAATTTGATAATACTGTAATTTTTCTTTATATTTTGAATTATTGCTCAGTTAGTGCCGATATCTAATTTTTTTCTGTTAGAAAATACATGTAGATAGTATGTTTTCTGAACTTGTAATTACGTGAAAATTAATTATTCTTGTCTTTGTAAGTAAATATCTAAATCAATTTATAATTATCAGTTGAAACATATTTTCCTCAAATTTTTGAAGTTTGTTTTTAGTTACCTAATTTATTTTTTCTTGCCAATAAACTTTTGGAATTCTATCTAGGTCATAGAGATTTAAAATGTTACTAGTATATATCTAGTATATGTCTCTTCTTACTATTGTTATTATATTATTATTATTATTATTAATGTTACTTGGGACATATTAATAATGAATACTTTTAATCTCTAGATACATGCTTTTATTTATCATAGTGAAGTTTCATTCCATAAACACTATGGTTGCTCATGTTTTGTTTGTCCTGGTTTATTCTTTAGAAACATTTATATGTTCGATCTATGTCCTCTATTCTTCAGATCTAGTAATACATGACCCCTCCTTACTTTCTTCCTTCCTTCTTTTTTTCTTTCTTTTTTTCTGTCCTTTCCTCCTTTGTCTATCCCCCCCAACCTTTGCCATTCTAGTTTCTAAATTCTAGAAGATTTTATAATTTTTTCTTTATTAATGATTTGGATTGTTTACATTCTTTGACTGAATATCTAATGCATAAAGTATATTTTGATTTGGCTATTGATATTTTGACTACTGTGTTACTTTTCAACTTTGCTCAGGCACATCACAATTGTTTGTCCCTAAAGAATATCATAATAGCTTCTGACATTTGCCAAAGTTATGTATCTCCTATCTTGCTTTAACCTTCATTAGTAATATTTTCTAAATTCTTTTGAAAACTGCAACTACTTGAATGCAACATAGATACTTTAAAGGGGATATTGATAAACTGCAAAGCTATCAGAAATTAGTAAAGATGGACAGAACTTCCAAACTATGCCACGTAAGAATGAATAAAAGCACGAAAGCTTAAGAATAAAAGACTCTGTTCAGACTATGTTGTTGCATACATGGATATACCCAGGTGAGAAAAATTGTATAGCACATATATATGCATAATGAGTACAACTAAAACTGGGGCAATCTAAATGAAATCAATAGATGGTTATCACTGCCAATATTTTGATTGTAATATTATACTGTAGTTTTGCAAAATATTACCATTGGGGGAAACTGGGAAAAATATACAAAGAATATCTCATTTTATTTCATACAATTTCATATGAATCTATAGTTACCTCAATTAAGAAAAAAATGTGAAAGCAAAATAAAGATATTCTCCAATTTTAAAAGAGAGCCAGAGAGCCAGAGAGAGGAGTCTGAAATGAAAAGAAAATAAATCTATTTTGTGTGTTTCCTGGTCAAGAATTTTTTTTCTATAAAAGGCCAGACTGCAAATATTTTAGGCTTTGTGGGCCATAGGTTATCTGTTACTACTCATCTCTGCCTGTGTCAAAAAAGCAGCCATTGTGAATAAATATAACGAGCATAGCTGTGTCCCAGTAAAACTGTATTTATAGACACTTAATTTGAATTTGTTTAATTGTCCTATGTAATTAAATATTAGTCTTCCTTTGATTTTTCTCAATCATTTAAAAATGTAATATCTATTCTGTGGGGCACCTGGGTGACTCAGTCAGTTAAGCATCCGACTCGGTTTTGGTTCAGGTCATGATCTCAGGGTCTGTGGGATCCGGCCCTGCACAGAACCTACTTGGGATTCTCTCTCTTTCTGCCCCTCCCCTGCTCACACACACACTCTCTCTCTCCCTCAAAATAAAATAAAATAAAATAAAATAAAATAAAATAAAATGTAAGTAATACCTACTCTAAAAACTATAAGATGCTGATGAAAGAAATAGAAGATGATATAACTAAATGGAAAGATACAGCATGTTCATGAATTGTTAGAATGAATATTCTTAAAATGTTCATACTACTCAAAGTCATCTATAGGTTCAACACAATCCCCATCAAAATACCAATAGTATTCTTCACAGAACTAGAGCAAAAAAATCCCCAAATTTGTATGGAACCACAAAAGACTGAATAGCTAAAGCAATCTTGAGAAAGAGGAATAAAGCTGGAGGTAACACAAACCCATATTTCAAACTAACTACAAAGCTATAGTACTGAAAATAATATGTCATAGGCATAGAAATAGACCTATGTATGTATCAATGGAACAAAAAAAAGAGTCCAGAAATAAAGCCATATTTATACGGTCAACTGATCTACAACAAAGGAAGCAAGAATATACAATGAAGAAGAGAAGAGACAGTATCTTCAATAAATGGTGTAGGAAGACTGGACAGCTATATGCAGAAGAATGAAACTGCACCACTTTCTTATATCATACCATACCTAAATAAATAAATAAATAAACAAATAAAAGCACAATGGATTAAAAAGCTAAAAGTAAGACCTGAAGTTATAAAACTCTTCAAAGAAAACACAGGCAATAAACTCATGAACATCGACCATAGCAACATTTTTCTGGATGTGTCTCCTCAGGCAATGGAAACAAAAGAAAAAATAAACTACTGGGACTACATCAAAATAAAAAGGTTTTTGCATAGAGAAAGAAATAACGAAACAAAAAGACAACCTAGTGAATGGTAGAAGATATTTGCAAATTATATATTCAATGAAGGGTTAATTACCCAGAATATATAAAGAACTCATACAACTCAACACCAAAAAAACAAACTGATTTAAAAATGGGCAGAGGAGGGGCGCCTGGGTGGCGCAGTCGGTTAAGCGTCCGACTTCAGCCAGGTCACGATCTCGCGGTCCGTGAGTTCGAGCCCCGTGTCGGGCTCTGGGCTGATGGCTCAGAGCCTGGAGCCTGTTTCCGATTCTGTGTCTCCCTCTCTCTCTGCCCCTCCCCCGCTCATGCTCTGTCTCTCTCTGTCCCAAAAATAAATAAACGTTGAAAAAAAAAATTAAAAAAAAAATTAATAAATAAAAAAAATAAATAAATAAAAATGGGCAGAGGACCTGCACATTTTTTTCAAAGAAGACATACAGAAAGCCAACAGGCACATGAAAAGATGTTCAACATCACTAATCATTAGGGAAATGCAAATCAATACCACCTCACACCAGGGGCGCCTGGGTGGCTTGGTTGAGCATCCAACTTCAGCTCAGGTCATGATCTCACAGTTTGTGGGTTTGAGCCCCCCGTGAGGCTCTGTGCTAACAGCTCGAAGCCTGGAGCCTGCTTCGGATTCTCTCTTTCTCTCTCTCTCTCTCTCAAAAATAAACATTAACAAAAAAGTACCACCTCACACCTATCAGAATGGCTAGTATCAAAAAGACAAGAGATAAAAAATAACAAGTTTTGACGAGAATGTGGAGAAGAGGGAACTCTCATGCATTGTTTGTGGGAATGTAAATTGGTGTAGCCATTATAGAAAACAGTATGTAGTTTGCTCAAAAAATTAAAAGTAGAAATACCATATGACCTAGCAATTCCACTTCTAGATATTTACCCAAAGAAAATGAAAACACTAATTTGAAAAGACATATGTTCCCCTATGTTTATTGCAGCATTATTTACAATACCCAAGATATAAAAGCAACCTGTGTCCATCAATAGATAAATGGATACAGATGGTGTGGTATATATACACAATGGAATATTACTCAGCCATAAAAAAGAATGAATCTTGACATTTGCGACAACATGGATGGATATAGAGAGTATTACATTAAATGAAATAAGTCAGAAAAAACAAATACCATATAATTTCACTTACATGTGGAATATAAAAATAAAACAAATAACAACAAGACAAAAACAGAAACAGACTCATAAATACAAAAAAAACCCCAAAAAACCCCAAAAAACCTAGCAGTTGCCAGAGGAAAGGGTGTGGGAGGGTGGATGGGCAAATCAGTGAAGGGAATTAAAAGAGATACAAACTTCCAGTTATAAAATAAATAAGGGGCACTAGGTGGTTCATTCAGTTAAGCATGATTTCATGCTTCAAGATTTCACTTTCAAGAGCTGACTCTTGATTTCAGCTCCAGCATGATCTCTCAGTTCATAAGATCAAGCCCCAAGTCAGACTCTGCACTGACAGCACAGAGCCTGCTTGAGATCTCTCTCTCCCTCTCTCTCTGCCCCTCCCCTGTACTCTCTCTCTCTCAAAAATGAATAGAAATAAATTTTTTTAAGGGAAAGATACAAAATCTATGCTGTCACATTAAAATACATTTTACAAAAAGCAAAATTATAAAGGAAATTAATAAAAGAAATACACTATTAAAGATAATAGTGGGAATCAATGAAATACAAAATAGATCGGCAACAGTAGCTAAAATCAATAGTCAAAATCAGTTCTTTGATGTGGTTAATAAAATTGTTAAATTCCTAGGAAGTTTGATCATGAAAAATAAAAAAAGAGAGAAATACACACAGTACCAATATCATGATAAGAGAGAATATCACTACAGATGATATTAATATTTAAAATGTTATAACAACATTGCGCCAATGAAACTGACTGGTGAAATGCATATATTCCTTAAAAAATCACAACTTACCAAATTGGAATACAAAAAAGAAAATCAAAGTAGCCTTATATCTGTTGTTGAATTTTTTTTAGTCAAGAAGAATACAAAAAATTTCCAGACACAGAGCTTCACTGATGAATTATATAAGGCATTTAAGGAAGATACAATATGATATTATGCAAAGCTTTTGGGAAATTATAAGAGGAGAGGACACTCTCCTGACAGCATAGAGCCCACTTGGGATTCTCTCTCTTCTTCTCTCTCTTTCCTCCACTGCTTTCAAACTAAATAAACTTTAAAAATATTATTTTAAAAATTATTAAAAATAAAATAAACAAGTCATGGAGATAAAAAGTACAGCAAAGGGAATATAATTAATAAAATTATAATACCATTGTTTGGTGACAGATGATAACTACATTTACCATGGTAAGCAATTCATAAAGTTTATAATTATTGAATCACTATGTTATACCCCTGAAACTAATATAATATTGTGTGTCAACTATACTTCAATTAAAAATTTTAAAAAATTTCTTTAATTGTGCTAAAAGCAAGGCATATGAGCATAATTACAGTTCTGCAACATTAAGGAAATAATCAAATTCATTGAAAACTTTTAAAATTGTATGTGGTAAAATACTCAGGCAAGGAGAGAATCATGAAAGCAGCAAGGGAAAAAAAGTCCCTAACATGCAAGGGAAGACAGATCAGATTTGCAGCAGACCTATCCACAGAAACTTGGCAGGCCAGAAAGGAGTGGCGGGATATAGTCAGTGTGCTGAATCAGAAAAATATGCAGCCAAGAACTATCCAGCAAGGCTGTCATTCAAAATAGAAGGAGAGATCAAAAGTTTCCCAAACAAAAATTAAAGGATTTTGTGACCACTAAACCAGCTCTGCAAGAAATTTAAGGGGGAGCCTCTGAGGGGAGAAAAGATGAAAAAAAAAAAAAAATATATATATATATATATATATATATATATATATATACCAAAAGCAACAAAAGATTAGAAAGGACCAGAGAACACAGCCAGAAACTCCAACTCTACAAGCATCATAATGGCAATAAATTCTTATCTTTCAGTAGTCATTCTAAACATCAATGGACTCAATGCTCCAATCAAAAGACATAGGGTAAAAGAATGGATAAGAAAATAAGACTTATTTATATGCTGTTTACAAGAGACCCACTTTAGACCTAAAGACACCTACAGATTGAAAATAAGAGGATGGAGAACCATCTATCATGCTAATGATCAACAAAAGAAAGCCGGAGTAGCCATACTTATATCAGACAATCTAGACTTTAAAATAAAGACTGTATCAAGAGATGCAGAGGGCATTATATCATAATCAAGGGGTCTATAGACCAAGAAGACCTAACAATTGTAAACATTTATGTGCCAAATGTGGGAGAACCCAAATATATAAATCAATTACTCACAAACATCAAGAAACTCATCAATAGTAATACCATAATAGTAGGAGACTTCAACACCCCACTCACAGCAATGGACAGACCTTCTAATAAAAAAAAATCAACAAGAAAACAATGGCTTTGAATAACACATTGGACCAGATAGACTTAACAGATATATTCAGAACATTTCATTCTAAAGCAGCAGAATATACATTCTTCGCCAGTGCACATAGAACGTTCTCCAGAATAGACCATATACTGGGACACAAATCAGCCATAAGTAAGTACAAAAAGATCAAGATCATACTATGCATATTTTCAGACCACAATGCTATGAAACTCTAAATCAACCACAAGAACAAGTTTGGAAAGGTAACAAATACTTGGAGAACGAAGAACATCCTACTAAAGAATGAATGGGCTAACCAAAGCAGTTAAAGAAGAAATTAAAAAGTATATGGAAGTAAATGAAATGATAGCACCACAACCCAAAACCTCTGGGATGCAGCAAAGGCGGTCATAAGAGGAAAATATATAGCAATCCAGGCCTTCCTAAAGAAGGAAGAAAGATCTCAGATACACAACCTAACTTTACGCCATAAGGAGCTGGAAAAAGAACAGCAAATAAAACCCAAAACCAGCAGAAGATAGGAAATAATAAAGATTAGAGCAGAAATTAATGGTATCGAAATGAAAGAAACAGTATTACAGATCAATGAAACCAGAAACTGGTTCTTTGAAAGAATTAACAAAAGTGATAAACCACTAGCCAGTTTGATCAAGAAGAAAAATGAAAGGACCCAAATAAATAAAATCAAGAATGAAAGAGGAGAGATCACAACCAACAGAGCAGAAATAAAAACAATAATAAGAGAATATTATGAACAATTTTATGCCAATAAAATGGGCAATCTGGAAGAAATGGACAAATTCCTAGAAACATATACACTACCAAAACTGAAACAGGAAGAAATACAACATTTGAACAGACCCATAACCAGTAAAGAAATCAAATTAGTAATCAAAAATCTCCCAAAAAACAAGAGTCCAGGGCCAGATGGTTTTCCAGGGAAATTCTACCAAACATTTAAGAAAGAGTTAACACCTATGCTCTTGAAGCTGTTCAAAAAATAGAAATGGAAGGAAAACTTCCAAACTCTTTCTATGAAGCCAGCATTACCCTGATTCCAAAACCAGACAGAGACCCCACTAAAAAGGAGAAATATAAACCAATTTCCCTGATGAACACGGATGCAAAAATCCTCAACAAGATATTAGCCAACCAGATCCAACAATACATTAAAAAAATTACTCACCACGACCAAGTGGGATTTATACCTGGGATGCAGGGCTGGTTCAATATCTGCAAAAAAAAAAAAAACGATGTGATTCATCACATCAATAAAAGAAAGGACAAGAACCATATGATCCTCTCAATAGATGCAGGGAAAGCATTTGACAAAATACAGCATCCTTCCTTGATAAAAACCCTCAAGAAAGTAGGGATAGAAGGGTCATACCTCAAGATCATAAAAGGCATATACAAAAGACCCAACTCTAATATCATCCTCAATGGGGAAAAACTGAGAGCTTCCCCACAAAGGTCAGGAACACAACAGGGATGTCCACTCTTGCCACTGTTATTCAACATAAGTATTGGAAGTCTTAGCCTCAGCAATCAGACAACACAAAGAAATAAAAGGCATCCAAATCAGCCAGGAGGAGGTCAAACTTTCACTCTTTGCAGATGACATGATACTCTGTATGAAAAACCCAAAAGATTCCACCAAAAAACTGCTAGAACTGATTCATGATTTCAGCAAAGTTGCAGGATATAAAATCAATGCACAGTAATTGTTTGCATTCCTATACACTAACAATGAAGCAACAGAAAGAGAAATCAAGGAATCAATCCCATTTACAATTGCACCAAAAACCATAAAATACCTAGGAATAAATCTAATCAAAGAGGTAAAAAATCTATACACTGAAAACTATAGAAAGCTTATGGAAGAAATTGAAGAAGAAACAAAGAAATGGAAAAAGATTCCATGCTCCTGGATAGGAAGAACAAATACTGTTATAATGTCAATACTACCCAAAGCAATCTACATATTCAAGGCGATCCCTATCAAAGTAACAGCAGCATTCTTCACCGAGCTACAACAAATAATCCTAAAATTTGTATGGAACCACAAAAGACCCCGAAGAGCGAAAGCAATCTTGAAAAAGAAAACCAAAGCAGGAGGCATCACAATCCCAGACTTCAAGCTATGCTACAAAGCTGTAATCATCAAGACAGTATGATACTGGCACAAGAACAGACACTCAGATCAATGCAACAGAATAGAGAACCCAGAAATGGGCCCACAAACTTATGGCCAACTAAGCTTTGACAAAGCAGGAAAGAATATCCAATGGAATAAAGACAGTCTCTTCAGCAAGTGGTGCTGGGAAAACTGGACAGTGATATGCAGAAGAATGAACCTGGACCACTTTCTTATACCATACACACAAATAAACTCAAAGTGGATGAAAGACTTCAATGTAAGACAGGAAGCCATTAAAATCCTCAAGGAGAAAGCAGGCAAAAACCTCTTTGATCTTGCCTGCAGCAATTTCTTACTCAACATGTCACCAACCAACACATGAAAAAATGCTCAACATCACTCATCATCAGGGAAATACAAATCAAAACCACGATGAGATACCACCTGACACCTGTCAGAATGGCTAACATTAACAACTCAGGCAACAACAGATGTTGGCGAGGATGTGAAGAAAGAGGATCTCTTTTGCATTGTTGGTGGGAATGCAAGCTGGTGCAGCCA